>NC_134356.1:164923208-165223208 GCF_048569485.1 Anomaloglossus baeobatrachus
ATTAGGCTTGGGTCCTGGGTTAAGGCTAGGGTTAGGGTTAGACCATGGTTTAGGAATAGAGTAAAAACAGGAGTTAGTTTAAAACTTTGGGCTAGAAATAGGGTTAGTCCTGCAGTTTAACTTTGGTTAAGCCAGAATTTAAGGTTTAGGTTAAGCCAGAGGTGAGGATTAGGGTTGGGTCTTGGGTTAAAGCTAGGGTTAGGGTTACACCATGGGTTAGGAATAGTGTTAAAGCAGGAGTTAGGGTCAGACCAGGGTCTTGAAATAGGGTTAGTCCAGCAGTTAAACTTAGGTTAAGCCAGAATTTAAAGTTTAGGTTAAGCCAGAGGTGAAGTTTAGGGTTCGGTACAAGGTAAAGGCTAGAGTTAGGTTTAAACCATGGGTTAGGAATAGTGTTAAAGCAGGAGTTAGGGTCAGACCAGGGTCTTGAAATAGGGTTAGTCCAGCAGTTAAACTTAGGTTAAGTCAGAATTAAAGGTTTAGGCTAAGTTGGAGGTGTGGATTAGGGTTGGGTCCTGGGTTAAGGCTAGGATTGGTGTTATACAATGGGTTACGAATAGAGTTAAAGCAGCAGTTAGTGTCAGACCTGGGGCTAGAAATGGGGTTAGTGCAACAGTTAAACGTAGGTTAAGCCAGAATTAAAGGTTTACGTTAAGCCAGAGGTGAGGATTAGGGTTGGGTCATGGGTTAAGGCTAGGGTTAGCGTTGGAGCATGGGTTAGTAATAGAGTTAAAACAGGAGTTAGGGTCAGACCAGGAGCTAGAAATAGGGTTAGTCCAGCAGTTAAAGTTAGGTTATCCCAGAATTTAAGGTTTAGGTTTGTGTTAGGCCAGAGATGAGGATTAAAGTTGAGTCCTGGGATAAGGTTAGGGTTAGTGTTAGACCATGGGTTAGGAATAGAGTTAAAACAGGGGTTAAGGTCAGACCAGGAGCTAGAAATAGGATTAGTCCAGCAGTTAAAGTTAGGTTATCCCAATATTTAAGGTTTAGATTAAGCAAGAGGTGAGGGTTAGAGTTGGTCCTGGGTTAAGTCTAGGGTGAGAACATGGGTTAGGAAAAGTGTTAAAACAGGAGTTAGGGTCAGACCAGGAGCTAGAAATAGGGTTAGTCCAGCAGTTAAAGTTAGGTTATCCCAGAATTTAAGGTTTAGGTTTGGGTTAGGCCAGAGGTGAGGATTAGGGATGAGTCCTGTGTTAAGGCTAGGGTTTGTGTTAGACCATGGGTTAGGAATACAGTTAAAACAGGAGTTAGGGTCAGACCAGGAGCTAGAAATAGGGTTAGTCCAGCAGTTAAAGTTAGGTTATCCCAGAATTTAAGGTTTAGGTTTGGGTTAGGCCAGAGGTGAGGATTAGGGATGAGTCCTTGTTTAAGGCTAGGGTTAGGGTTAGACCATGGGTTAGGAATAGAGTAAAAACAGGAGTTAGTTTAAAACTAGGGGCTAGAAATAGGGTTATTCCAGCAAATTAACATAGTTTAAGCCAGAATTTAAGGTTTAGATTAAGCAAGAGGTTAAGATTAGAGTTGGGTCCTGGGTTAAGTCTAGGGTTAGGGTTAGACCATGGGTTAGGATTAGAGTTAAAACAGGAGTTAGGGTCAGACCAGGAGCTAGAAATAGGGTTAGTCCAGCAGTTAAAGTTAGGTTATCCCAGTATTTAAGGTTTAGGTTAAGTCAGAGGTGAGGATTAGGGTTGGGTCCTGGGATAAGGCTAGGGTTAGTGTTATGATCCGGAACCATGGAAGACCACCACAAATCATTGGCAAAAAGGTGACAAGAGCATTGGCAACTAATATGGCCGCCATTCCCTTACTAACCAACACAACTAGAAGTAGCCGAGGGGTGAACTAACATCCTGTGCACCGCGAACCCAGCCGGAGAACTAGCTATCCTAAAGGTAGGAAAGATGAATAACTCTCTGCCTCAGAAAATAGACAAGAATAGCAAGCCCTCCACATTCAAAGACTGCGGTGATATAGGAAAAACACAATACACAGGTAGATGACAGGATTAGCAAAAGGTGAGGCCCCCGCTGACTAAAATAGGAAAGTACAGGAAAGGAACTGATGGTAGCCAGAGAAAAACCCTACAAAATACCAACTTCCTGATAGTACAAAAAGGCCCTCAGATCGCCTGATCTGAACTCCGTCCTATACCAGGTGCCCTTGTCATACCAATGAACAGAAAACCAGAATTATAACAAATTCAACAAGCCATAAACACATGGACCCAAAGGAGCTATACTCCACACAGAACTGCAGGGAGTTCCTCAACAATCCACTGAGGGGGAAAATCCCTGGAAGGAAATAAACTGAAACCAACCACGACAAATGACAAACCCAGATAAACAAAAGAACCAGAAAATAAATAAAGAGCAAGCACTTATCTGGGGAAGATGTGGTGTAGAGCTGGATTAAGCAGGCTGAAATTACAAAGTACAACTGACATCCGGCAACAGCCTGCAATCAGACCAGGACTTAAATAAGCAGAGAATTAGGAAAGGAAACACCCACTGCACAACCCACCTGGTCTCTGTCCAAACCCTTCCTGGCCACCAGAGGGAGCCTCCCAGCAGCCAAGACATAACTAACATTCACAACAGTACCCCCCCTTGAGGAGGGGTCACTGAACCCTCACCCACGCCACCGGGTCGCTCGGGATGAGCATGATGGAGGGCGCGAACCATCCTGTCCGCATGAATGTCAGAAGCCACAACCCAAGAGTTATCCTCCTGCCCATAACCCTTCCATTTCACAAGGTACTGAAGCTGACGCCTACTGCGACGGGAATCCAGAATTCCTTGTACCAAAAGAGGGTCAGGAGGCGCTGCTGCAGGAATTGCCGGCTCCACATGTTTCTTCAACAAGGACTTATGGAAGACATTGTGAATCTTAAATGACGCAGGAAGAGTCAAACGGAAAGATACAGGATTAATAATCTCCGAAATCTTATAAGGTCCAATAAATCTGGGCTTAAATTTAGGAGACGGAACTCTCATAGGAATATTTTTAGAGGACAACCACACCATGTCCCCTACTTTAAATCGGGGACCAACAGTCCGACGCCGGTTGTCAAACTTTTGGGCAGTTTCTTGGGACTGAAACAATTTATCCACTACCTGCCCCCAAATCTGCTGCATTCTGTCGACCACCAAATCCACCCCCGGACAGTCAGACACCTCAAGCTGCCCTGAGAGGAACCTAGGGTGATACCCAAAATTGCAGAAAAAGGGGGACACCAACGTGGTAGAGCTAGCTCTATTGTTAAGGGCAAATTCAGCCAAAGGCAAAAACGAAACCCAGTCATCCTGATCCGCAGAAACAAAACACCGTAAATAGGTCTCCAGGGTCTGGTTAGCCCTTTCAGTCTGACCGTTTGTCTTTGGATGAGACACCAAGGAGAAAGACAGCTGAACGCCCAATTTGGAGCAAACAATCCTCCAAAACCTGGATACAAACTGCACCCCAAAGAGGCACTTTGACCCCTTAACATACAATGCATTATCCTTAAGTATCTGAAAAACCTCCCGTACTTGCCCCACATGAGAGTCCCAATCATCAGAAAAAATCAAGATGTCATCCAAATACACAATCAAAAATTTACCAATAAGGTCCCGAAAAATATCATTCATGAAGGCCTGAAAGACGGAGGGTGCATTAGTGAGCCCAAAAGGCATCACTAGGTACTCAAAATGCCCCTCAGGAGTATTAAAAGCCGTCTTCCATTCATCACCCTCCTTAATACGGATGAGATTATACGCACCCTTGAGATCCAGTTTCGTAAACCATTTGGCACTCTGCACTCTAGAGAACAGATCAGACATCAGAGGCAAAGGGTACTGATATTTGACTGTAATTTTATTAAGAAGACGGTAATCAATACAAGGCCTCAACGAACCACCTTTCTTAGAAACAAAGAAGAAGCCAACCCCCAAAGGAGAAGATGAGGGCCGACTGTGCCCCTTCTCCAATGATTCTCTGATGTATGACCGCATGGCATCATGTTCGGGCACAGACAAGTTGAAAATCCGCCCCTTGGGAAATTTACAACCGGGCACCAACTCAATGGCACAGTCACAGTCCCGGTGTGGGGGCAGAGAATCAGATTCCTGGTCATTAAATACATCACGGAAATCAGACAAGAAAGCTGGAACATCAACTGCCTGAGCAGACGTGGACGACACAGAAAGGTCCTGATGCAAACCTTGACAACCCCAACTAACTACCGATAAGGATCTCCAGTCAAGAACCGGATTATGGGTCTGCAACCACAGAAATCCCAGTACCAAGGTATCCTGTAGATTATGCAATACTAAAAATGTACAAGTCTCCTGATGCGCTGGTGCAACTCTCATAGGCACCTGGGTCCAAAATTGGGGTTTATGTTCTGCCAAAGGGGTAGCATCAATGCCCCTTAAAGGAATAGGAGTTTGCAAAGGAACCATGGGAAAACCACAATCCCTAGCAAACCCAAAATCCATCAAATTGAGGGCTGCCCCTGAGTCCACAAAGGCAAATGCAGAAAAGGAAGACAAAGAGCAAATTAATGTGACAGACAAAAGCAACTTTGGTTGCAAAGAACCCACAGTAACAGAAGTAGCCAATCTCCTTTCACGTTTAGGGCAGACAGAGATGTTATGAGAAGCGTCTCCACAATAGAAGCACAGTCTATTCTTCCATCTGAACCCCTGCCGACTAGCATTAGAAAGAACCCTATCACACTCCATAGACTCCAAAGGCTGTTCCACAGGCACAAAACCAGCAGGTATATTCCTGCGCTCACGTAAACGCCTATCAATCTGAATGGCCAAGGTCATAGAGGCATCAAGACCAGAAGGGACGGGAAATCCTACCATTACATCCTTCACAGCATCCGCAATACCCTTGCGAAAAAGAGCCGCAAGCGCATCATCATTCCATTTGGTAAGGACCGCCCACTTACAAAATTTCTGACAAAACGTTTCTGCAGAATCCAAACCCTGAGTTAAGGACAACAAGACCTTTTCTGCTTGGTCCACAATATTGGGTTCGTCATATAATAATCCCAAGGCCTGAAAAAAAGAGTCCACATCATTGAGAATCGGATCATCAGACGCTAAAGAGAAGGCCCAGTCCTGAGGGTCACCACGCAGCAAGGAGATGACAATCTTAACCTGCTGTACGGGATTCCCTGAGGACTTAGGGCGCAGGTCAAAAAATAATTTACAATTATTTTGGAAGCTCAAAAATCTCGATCTATCTCCCGAAAAAAATTCAGGAACAGGAATCTTAGGCTCTGCAAGGGGAGTCTGTGGAAGATATGACTCTATATGACGAACCTTAGCATCAAGACGAGCAACATGCTCACCCAATTCATCCATGCTAGACAAAAGGAATCTTCCACAGAACCCAAAGAAGAAGAGGAAAAACACCAAAACAAAAAAAAAATTCTCAGCAGCTTTTTTTTTCCTTCTTAAGAGTACCCTTTAAATTTGTAGGCCAGATGTACTGTTATGATCCGGAACCATGGAAGACCACCACAAATCATTGGCAAAAAGGTGACAAGAGCATTGGCAACTAATCTGGCCGCCATCTTCTTACTAACCACCACAACTAGAAGTAGCCGAGGGGTGAACTAACATCCTGTGCACCGCGAACCCAGCCGGAGAACTAGCTATCCTAAAGGTAGGAAAGATGAATAACTCTCTGCCTCAGAAAATAGACAAGAATAGCAAGCCCCCCACATTCAAAGACTGCGGTGATATAGGAAAAACACAATACACAGGTAGATGACAGGATTAGCAAAAGGTGAGGCCCCCGCTGACTAAAATAGGTAAGTACAGGAAAGGAACTGATGGTAGCCAGAGAAAAACCCTACAAAATACCAACTTCCTGATAGTACAAAAAGGCCCTCAGATCGCTTGATCTGAACTCCGTCCTATACCAGGTGCCCTTGTCATACCAATGAACAGAAAACCAGAATTATAACAAATTCAACAAGCCATAAACACATGGACCCAAAGGAGCTATAATCCACACAGAACTGCAGGGAGTTCCTCAACAATCCCCTGAGGGGGAAAATCCCTGGAAGGAAATAAACTGAAACCAACCACAACAAATGACAAACCCAGATAAACAAAAGAGCCAGAAAATAAATAAAGAGCAAGCACTTATCTGGGGAAGATGTGGTGTAGAGCTGGATTAAGCAGGCTGGAAATACAAAGTACAACTGACATCCGGCAACAGCCTGCAATTGGACCAGGACTTAAATAAGCAGAGAATTAGGAAAGGAAACACCCACTGCACAACCCACCTGGTCTCTGTCCAAACCCTTCCTGGCCACCAGAGGGAGCCTCCCAGCAGCCAAGACATAACTAACATTCACAACAGGTTAGGGTTAGACCATGGGTTAGTAATAGAGTAAAAACTGGAGTTAGTTTAAAACTAGGGGCTAGAAATAGGGTTAGTCCTGCAGTTTAACCTAGGTTAAGCCAGAATTTAAGGTTTAGGTTAAGCCAGAGGTGAGGATTTGGGTTGGGTCCCAAATTTAGGCTAGGGTTAAGGTTAGATTATGGGTTAGTAATAGAGTTAAAACAGGAGTTAGGGTCATACCAGGGGCTAGAAATAGGGTTAGTCCAACAGTTAAACTTAGGTTAAGCCAGAATTTAAAGTTTAGGTTAAGCCAGAGGTGAGGATTAGGGTTGGGTACAGGGTAAAGGCTAGAGTTAGGTTTACACCATGGGTTAGGAATAGTGTTAAAGCAGGAGTTAGGGTCAGACCAGGGTCTTGAAATAGGGTTAGTCCAGCAGTTAAACTTAGGTTAAGCCCGAATTTAAGGTTTAGGTTAAGCCAGAGGTGAGGATTAGGGTTGGGTCTTGGGTTTAGGCTAGGGTTAGGGTTAGACCATGGGTTAGGAATAGAGTTAAAACAGGAGTTAGGGTTAGACCAAGAGCTATAAATAGGGTTAGTCCAGCAGTTAAAGTTAGGTTATCCCAGAATTAAAGGTTTAGGTTTGGGTTAGGCCAGAGATGAAGATTAGGGTTGTGTCCTGGATTAAGATTAGGGTTAGGGTTAGACCATGGGTTAGGAATAGAGTTAAAACAGGAGTTAGGGTCAGACCACGAGCTAGAAATAGAGTTAGTCCAGCAATTAAAGTTAGGTTAAGCCAGACTTTAAGGTTTAAGTTAAACCAGAGGTGAGGATTTGCGTTGGGTCCTAAATTAAGGCTAGGGTTAAGGTTAGATTATGGGTTAGTAATAGAGTTAAAACAGGAGTTAGGGTCAGACCACGAGCTAGAAATAGGGTTAGTCCTGCAGTTAAAGTTAGGTTATCACATAATTTAAAGTTTAGGTTTGGGTTAGGCCAGAGGTGAGGATTAAGGTTGAGTCCTGGGTTAAGGCTAGGGTTAGGGTTACACCATGGGTTAGGAATAGAGTTAAAGTAGGAGTCAGGGTCAGACCAGGAACTAGAAAAAGGGTTAGTCCAGCAGTTAAACTTAGGTTAAGCCAGACTTTAAGGTTTAAGTTAAACCAGAGGTGAGGATTTGCGTTGGGTCCTAAATTAAGGCTAGGGTTAAGGTTAGATTATGAATTAGTAATAGAGTTAAAACAGGAGTTAGGGTCAGACCACGAGCTAAAAATAGGGTTAGTCCAGCAGTTAAAGTTAGGTTATCCCAGTATTGAAGGTTTAGGTTAAGTCAGAGGTGAGGATTAGGGTTGGGTCCTGGGTTAAGGCTAGGGTAAGGGTTAGACCATGGGTTAGGAATAGAGTTAAAACAGGAGTTAAGGTCAGACCAGGAGCTAGAAATAAGGTTAGTCCAGCAGTTAATCTTAGGTTAAGCCAGAATTTAAGGTTTAGGTTAAGCCAGAGGTGAGGATTTGCGTTGGGTCCTAAATTTAGGCTAGGGTTAAGGTTAAATTATGGGTTAGTAATAGAGTTAAAACAGGAGTTAGGGTCAGACCACGAGCTAGAAATAGGGTTAGTCCTGCAGTTAAAGTTAAGTTATCGCAGAATTTAAAGTTTAGGTTTGGGTTAGGCCAGAGGTGAGGATTAAGGTTGAGTCCTGGGTTAAGGCTAGGGTTAGGGTTGTACCATGGTTTAGGAATAGAGTAAAAACAGGAGTTAGTTTAAAACTTTGGGCTAGAAAAAGGGTTAGTCCTGCAGTTTAACCTTGGTTAAGCCAGAATTTAAGGTTTAGGTTAAGCCAGAGGTGAGGATTAGGGTTGGGTACAAGGTAAAGGCTAGAGTTAGGTTTACACCATGGGTTAGGAATAGTGTTAAAGCAGGAGTTAGGGTCAGACCAGGGTCTTGAAATAGGGTTAGTCCAGCAGTTAAACTTAGGTTAAGCCAGAATTTAAAGTTTAGGTTAAGCCAGAGGTGAGGTTTAGGGTTGGGTACAAGGTAAAGGCTAGAGTTAGGTTTACACCATGGGTTAGGAATAGTGTTAAAGCAGGAGTTAGGGTCAGACCAGGGTCTTGAAATAGGGTTAGTCCAGCATTTAAACTTAGGTTAAGCCAAAATTAAAGGTTTAGGTTAAGTTGGAGGTGTGGATTAGGGTTGGGTACTGGGTTAAGGCTAGGATTGGGGTTATACCATGGTTTATGAATAGAGTTAAAGCAGCAGTTAGGGTCAGACCAGGGGCTAGAAATAGGGTTAGTGCAGCACTTAAACTTAGGTTAAGCCAGAATTAAAGGTTTAGGTTAAGCCAGAGGTGAGGATTAGGGTTGGGTCATGGGTTAAGGCTAGGGTTAGGGTTGGAGCTTGGGTTAGTAATAGAGTTAAAACAGGAGTTAGGGTCAGACAAGGAGCTAGAAATAGGGTTAGTCCAGCAGTTAAAGTTAGGTTATCCCAGTATTTAAGGTTTAGATTAAGCAAGAGGTGAGGGTTAGAGTTTGGTCCTGGGTTAAGGCTAGGGTTAGAACATGGGTTAGGAATAGTGTTAAAACAGGAGTTAGGGTCAGACCAGGAGCAAGAAATAGAGTTAGTCGAGCAGTTAAAGTTAGGTTATCCCAGAACTTAAGGTTTAGGTTTGGGTTAGGCCAGAGGTGAGGATTAGGGATGAGTCCTTGTTTAAGGCTAGTGTTATTGTTAGACCATGGGTTAGGAATAGAGTTAAAACAGGAGTTAGTTTAAAACTAGGGGCTAGAAATAGGGTTATTCCAGCAAATTAACATAGTTTAAGCCAGAATTTAAGGTTTAGATTAAGCAAGAGGTTAAGATTAGAGTTGGGTCCTGGGTTAAGTCTAGGATTAGGGTTAAACCATGGGTTAGAATTAGAGTTAAAACAGGAGTTAGGGTCAGACCAGGAGCTAGAAATAGGGTTAGTCCAGCAGTTAAAGTTAGGTTATCCCAGTATTTAAGGTTTAGGTTAAGTCAGAGGTGAGGATTAGGGTTGGGTCCTGGGTTAAGGCTAGGGTTAGGGTTAGACCATGGGTTAGGAATAGAGTAAAAATAGGAGTTAGTTTAAAACTAGGGGGTAAAAATAGGGTTAGTCTAGCAGTTTAACCTAGGTTAAGCCAGAATTTAATGTTTAGGTTAAGCCAGAGGTGAGGATTAGGGTTGGGTCCTTGGATAAGGCTAGGGTAGGGTTACACTATAGTTTAGGAATAGAGTTAAAGCAGGAGTTATGATCAGATCAGGAGCTAGAAATAGGGTTAGTCCAGCAGTTAAAGTTAGGTTATTCCAGAATTTAAGGTTTAGGTTTGTGTGAGGCCAGAGGTGAGGATTAGGGATGAGTCCTGTGTTAAGGCTAGGGTTAGGGTTAGACCATGGGTTAGGAATAGTGGAAAAATAAAAGTTAGTTTAAAACTAGGCGCTAGAAATAGGGTTAGTCCAGCAGTTTAACCTATGTTAAGCCAGAATTGAAGGTTTGGTTTAAGCAAGAGGTGAGGATTAGGGTTGGGTCCTGGGTTAAGGCTAGGCTTAGGGTTAGACCATGGTTTAGGAATAGAGTTAAAACTGGAGTTAGGGTCAGACCAGGAGCTATAAATAGCGTTAGTCCAACAGTTTAAACTAGGTTAAGCCAGAATTTAAGGTTTAGGTTAAGCCAGAGGTGAGTATTAGGGTTGGGTCCTGGGTTAAGGATAGTGTTAGGGTTAAATCATGGTTTAAGAATAGAGTTAAAAATGGAGTTAGGGTCAGACCACGAGCTAGAAATAGAGTTAGTCTAGCAATTAAAGTTAGGTTATGTCAGTATTAAAGCTTTAGGTTAAGTCAGATGTGAGGATTAGGGTTGGGTCCTGGGTTAAGGCTAGGGTTAGGGTTACACCATGGGTTAGGAATAGAGTTAAAGTAGGAGTTAGGATCAGACCAGGAGCTAGAAAAAGGGTTAGTCCAGCAGTTAAACTTAGGTTAAGCGAGACTTTAAGGTTTAAGTTAAACCAGAGGTGAGGATTTGCGTTGGGTCCTAAATTAAGGCTAGGGTTAAGGTTAGATTATGAATTAGTAATAGAGTTAAAACAGGAGTTGGGGTCAGACCATGAGCTAAAAATAGGGTTAGTCCAGCAGTTAAAGTTAGGTTATTGCAGAATTTAAAGTTTAGGTTTGGGTTAGGCCAGAGGTGAGGATTAAGGTTGAGTCCTGGGTTAAGGCTAGGGTTAGAGTTGTACCATGGTTTAAGAATAGAGTAAAAACAGGAGTTAGGATCAGACCAGGATCTTGAAATAGGGTTTTTCCAGCAGTTAAAGTTAAGTTATCCCAGTATTTAAGTTGTAGGTTAAGTCAGAGGTGAGGATTAGGGTTGTGTCCTGGGTTAAGGCTAGGGTTAGGGTTAGACCATGGTTTAGGAATAGAGTAAAAACAGGAGTTAGTTTAAAACTTTGGGCTAGAAATAGGGTTAGTCCTGCAGTTTAACCTTGGTTAAGCCAGAATTTAAGGTTTAGGTTAAGCCAGAGGTGAGGATTAGGGTTGGGTCGTGGGTTAAGGCTAGGGTTAGGGTTACACCATGGATTAGGAATAGTGTTAAAGCAGGAGTTAGGGTCAGACCAGGGTCTTGAAATAGGGTTAGTCCAGCAGTTAAACTTAGGTTAAGCCAGAATTTAAAGTTTAGGTTAAGCCAGAGGTGAGGTTTAGGGTTGGGTACAAGGTAAAGTCTAGAGTTAGGTTTACACCATGGGTTAGGAATAGTGTTAAAGCAGGAGTTAGGGTCAGACCAGGGTCTTGAAATAGGGTTAGTCCAGCAGTTAAACTTAGGTTAAGCCAGAATTAAAGGTTTAGGTTAAGTTGAAGGTGTGGATTAGGGTTGGGTCCTGGGTTAAGGCTAGGATTGGGGTTATACCATGGGTTACGAATAGAGTTAAAGCAGCAGTTAGGGTAAGACCAGGGGCTAGAAATAGGGTTAGTGCAGCAGTTAAACTTAGGTTAAGCCAGAATTAAAGGTTTAGGTTAAGCCAGAGGTGAGGATTAGGGTTGGGTCATGGGTTAAGGCTAGGGTTAGGGTTGGAGCATGGGTTAGTAATAGAGTTAAAACAGGAGTTAGGGTCATACGAGGAGCTAGAAATAGGGTTAGTCCAGCAGTTAAAGTTAGGTTATCCCAGAATTTAAGGTTTAGGTTTGGGTTAGGCCAGAGATGAGGATTAGGGTTGAGTCCTGGGTTAAGGATAGGGTTAGTGTTAGACCATGGGTTAGGAATAGAGTTAAAACTGGAGTTAGGGTCAGACCAGGAGCTAGAAATAGGGTTAGTCCAGCAGTTAAAGTTAGGTTATCCCAGCATTTAAGGTTAAGGTTTGTGTTAGGCCAGAGGTGAGGATTAAAGTTGAGTCCTGGGTTAAGGTTAGGGTTAGTGTTAGACCATGGGTTAGGAATAGAGTTAAAACAGGAGTTAGGGTCAGATAACGAGCTAGAAATAGGGTTAGTCCAGCAGTTAAAGTTAGGTTAAACCAGAATTTAAGGTTTAGGTTAAGCCATATGTGAGGTTTAGGGTTGGGTCATGGGTTAAGGCTGGGGTTAGGGTTAGACCATGGGTTAATAATAGAGTTAAAACAGGAGGTAGGGTCAGACCACGAGCTAGAAATAGGGTTAGTTCAGCAGTTAAAGTTATGTTAAACCAGAATTTAAGGTTTGGGTTAAGCCAGAGGTGAGAATTAGGGTTGGGTCCTGGGTTAAGGCTAGGGTTAGGGTTACACCATGAGTTAGGAATAGAGTTAAAGCAGGAGTTAGGGTCAGACCAGGAGCTAGAAATAGGGTTAGTCCAGCAGTTAAAGTTAGGTTATCCCAAAATTTAAGGTTTAGGTTTGAGTTAGGCCAGAGGTGAGGATTAGGGATGAGTCCTGTGTTAAGGCTAGGGTTAGGGTTCGACCATGGGTTAGGAATAGAGGAAAAACTGGAAATAGTTTAATACTAGGGGCTTGAAATAGGGTTAGTCCAGAAGTTTAACCTATGTTAAGCCAGAATTAAAGGTTTGGGTTAAACCAAAGGTGAGGATTAGGGTTGGGTCCTGGGTTAAGGCTAGGGTTAGACCATGGGTTAGGAATAGAGTTAAAACAGGAGTTAGGTTCAGACCAGAAGCTATAAATAGGGTTAGTCCAGCAGTTAAAGTTAGGTTATCCCAGAATTTAAGGTTTTTGTTTGGGTTAGGCCAGAGGTGAGGATTAGGGTTGAGTCCTGGATTAAGGTTAGGGTTAGTGTTAGACCAAGGGTAAGGAATAGAGCTAAAACTGGAGTTAGGGTCAGACCAGGAGCTATATATAGGGTTAGTCCAGCAGTTTAACCTAGGTTAAGCCAGAATTTAAGGTTTAGGTTAAGCCAGAGGTGAGGATTAGGGTTGGGTCCTGGGTTAAGGCTAGGGTTAGGGTTAGACCATGGTTTAGGAATAGAGTTAAAACTGGAGTTAGGGTCAGACCAGGAGCTAGAAATAGGGTTAGTCCAGCAGTTAAAGTTAGGTTATCCCAGCATTTAAGGTTAAGGTTTGGGTTAGGCTAGAGGTGAGGATCAAGGTTGAGTCCTGGGTTAAGGTTAGGGTTAGTGTTAGACCATGGGTTAGGAATATAGTTAAAACAGGAGTTAGGGTCAGACCACGAGCTAGAAATAGGGTTAGTCCAGCAGTTAAAGTTAGGTTAAACCAGAATTTAAGGTTTAGGTTAAGCCATAGGTGAGGTTTAGTGTTGGGTCATGGGTTAAGGCTGGGGTTAGGGTTAGACCATGGGTTAATAATAGAGTTAAAACAGTAGTTAGGTTCAGACCAGAGGCTAGAAATAGGATTAGTCCAGCAGTTAAAGTTAGGTTATCCCAGAATTTAAGGTTTTGGTTTGGGTTAGGCCAGAGGTGAGGATTAGGGTTGAGCCCTGGATTAAGGTTAGGGTTAGGGTTAGACCATGGGTTAGGAATAGAGTTAAAACAGGAGTTAGGGTCAGACCAGGAGCTAGAAATAGGGTTAGTCCATCAGTTAAAGTTAGGTTATCCCAGTATTTAAGGTTTAGGTTGTCAGAGGTGAGGATTAGGGTTGGGTCCTGGAAAAAGGCTAGGGTAGGGTTACACTATGGATTAGGAATAGAGTTAAAGCAGGAGTTATGATCAGATCAGGAGGTAGAAATAGGGTTAGTCCAGCAGTTAAAGTTAGGTTTTTCCAGAATTTAAGGTTTAGGATTGGGTGAGGCCAGAGGTGAGGATTAGGAATGAGTCCTGTGTTAAGGCTAGGGTTAGGGTTAGACCATGGGTTAGGAATAGTGGAAAAATAAAAGTTAGTTTAAAACTAGGCGCTAGAAATAGGGTTAGTCCAGCAGTTTAACCTATGTTAAGCCAGAATTGAAGGTTTGGTTTAAGCAAGAGGTGAGGATTAGGGTTGGATCCTGGGTTAAGGCTAGGCTTAGGGTTAGACCATGGTTTAGGAATAGAGTTAAAACTGGAGTTAGGGTCAGATCAGGAGCTATAAATAGGGTTAGTCCAACAGTTAAAGTTAGGTTATCCCAGCATTTAAGGTTAAGGTTTGGGTTAGGCCAGAGGTGAGGATTAAGGTTGAGTCCTGGGTTAAGGTTAGGGTTAGTGTTAGACCATGGGTTAGGAATAGAGTTAAAACAGGAGTTAGGGTCAGACCACGAGCTAGAAATAGGGTTAGTCCAGCAGTTAAAGTTAGGTTAAATCAGAATTTAAGGTTTAGGTTAAGCCATATGTGAGGTTTGGGGTTGGGTCATGGGTTAAGGCTGGGGTTAGGGTTAGACCATGGGTTAATAATAGAGTTAAAACAGGAGGTAGGGTCAGACCACGAGCTAGAAATAGGGTTAGTTCAGCAGTTAAAGTTATGTTAAACCAGAATTTAAGGTTTGGGTTAAGCCAGAGGTGAGAATTAGGGTTGGGTCCTGGGTTAAGGCTAGGGTTAGGGTTACACCATGAGTTAGGAATAGAGTTAAAGCAGCAGTTAGGGTCAGACCAGGAGCTAGAAATAGGGTTAGTCCAGCAGTTAAAGTTAGGTTATCCCAAAATTTAAGGTTTAGGTTTGGGTTAGGCCAGAGGTGAGGATTAGGGATGAGTCCTGTGTTAAGGCTAGGGTTAGGGTTAGACCATGGGTTAGGAATAGAGGAAAAACTGGAGTTAGTTTAATACTAGGGGCTAGAAATAGGGTTAGTCCAGAAAATTAACCTATGTTAAGCCAGAATTGAAGGTTTGGGTTAAGCCAAAGGTGAGGATTAGGGTTGGGTCCTGGGTTAAGGCTAGGGTTAGGGTTAGACCATGGGTTAGGAATAGAGTTAAAACAGGAGTTAGGTTCAGACCAGAAGCTAGAAATAGGGTTAGTCCAGCAGTTAAAATTAGGTTATCCCAGAATTTAGGTTTTGGTTTGGGTTAGGCCAGAGGTGAGGATTAGGGTTGAGTCCTGGATTAAGGTTAGGGTTAGTGTTAGACCAAGGGTAAGGAATAGAGTTAAAACTGGAGTTAGGGTCAGACCAGGAGCTATAAATAGGGTTAGTCCAGCAGTTAAAGTTAGGTTATCCCAGCATTTAAGGTTAAGGTTTGGGTTAGGCCAGAGGTGAGGATTAAGGTTGAGTCCTGGGTTAAGGTTAGGGTTAGTGTTAGACCATGGGTTAGGAATAGAGTTAAAACTGGAGTTAGGGTCAGACCAGGAGCTAGAAATAGGGTTAGTCTAGCAGTTAAAGTTAGGTTATCCCAGCATTTAAGGTTAAGGTTTGGGTTAGGCCAGAGGTGAGGATTAAGGTTGAGTCCTGGGTTAAGGTTAGGGTTAGTGTTAGACCATGGGTTAGGAATAGAGTTAAAACAGGAGTTAGGGTCAGACCACGAGCTAGAAATAGGGTTAGTCCAGCAGTTAAAGTTAGGTTAAACCAGAATTTAAGGTTTAGGTTAAGCCATATGTGAGGTTTACGGTTGGGTCATGGGTTAAGGCTTGGGTTAGGGTTAGACCATGGGTTAATAATAGAGTTAAAACAGGAGGTAGGGTCAGACCACGAGCTAGAAATAGGGTTAGTTCAGCAGTTAAAGTTATGTTAAACCAGAATTTAAGGTTTGGGTTAAGCCAGAGGTGAGAATTAGGGTTGGGTCCTGGGTTAAGGCTAGGGTTAGGGTTACACCATGAGTTAGGAATAGAGTTAAAGCAGGAGTTAGTGTCAGACCAGGAGCTAGAAATAGGTTTAGTCCAGCAGTTAAAGTTAGGTTATCCCAAAATTTAAGGTTTAGGTTTGGGTTAGGCCAGAGGTGAGGATTAGGGATGAGTCCTCTGTTAAGGCTAGGGTTAGGGTTAGACCATGGGTTAGGAATAGAGGAAAAACTGGAGTTAGTTTAATACTAGGGGCTAGAAATAGGGTTAGTCCAGAAGTTTAACCTATGTTAAGCCAGAATTGAAGGTTTGGGTTAAGCCAAAGGTGAGGATTAGGGTTGGGTCCTGGGTTAAGGCTAGGGTTAGGGTTAGACCATGGGTTAGGAATAGAGTTAAAACAGGAGTTAGGTTCGGACCAGAAGCTAGAAATAGGGTTAGTCCAGCAGTTAAAGTTAGGTTATCCCAGAATTTAGGTTTTGGTTTGGGTTAGGCCAGAGGTGAGGATTAGGGTTGAGTCCTGGATTAAGGTTAGGGTTAGTGTTAGACCAAGGGTAAGGAATAGAGTTAAAACTGGAGTTAGGGTCAGACCAGGAGCTATAAATAGGGTTAGTCCAGCAGTTTAACCTAGGTTAAGCCAGAATTTAAGGTTTAGGTTAAGCCAGAGGTGAGAATTAGGGATGGGTTCTGGGTTAAGGCTAGGGTTAGGGTTAGACCATGCTTTAGGTATAGAGTTAAAACTGGAGTTAGGGTCAGACCAGGAGCTAGAAATAGGGTTTGTCCTGCAGTTAAAGTTAGGTTAACCTAGCATTTAAGGTTAAGGTTTGGGTTAGGCTAGAGGTGAGGATCAAGGTTGAGTCCTGGGTTAAGGTTAGGGTTAGTGTTAGACCATGGGTTAGGAATAGAGTTAAAACAGGAGTTAGGGTCAGACCACGAGCTAGAAATAGGGTTAGTACAGCAGTTAAAGTTAGGTTAAACCAGAATTTAAGGTTTAGGTTAAGCCATAGGTGAGGTTTAGTGTTGGGTCATGGGTTAAGGCTGAGGTTAGGGTTAGACCATGGGTTAATAATAGAGTTAAAACAGGAGTTAGTTTAAAACTAGGGGCTAGAAATAGGGTTAGTCCAGCAGTTAAAGTTAGGTTATCCCAGAATTTAAAGTTTAGGTTTGGGTTAGGCCAGAGGTGAGGATTAGGGATGAGTCCTGTGTTAAGGCTAGGGTTAAGGTTAGACCATGGGTTAGGAATAGAGGAAAAACAGGAGTTAGTTTAAAACTAGGGGCTAGAAATAGGGTTACTCCAACAGTTTAACCTATGTTAAGCCAGAATTGAAGGTTTGGGTTAAGCCAGAGGTGAAGATTAGGGTTGGGTCCTGGGTTAACCCTAGGGTTAGGGTTAGACCATGGGTTAGGAGTAGAGTTAAAACAGTAGTTAGGTTCAGACCAGAGGCTAGAAATAGGGTTAGTCCAGCAGTTAAAGTTAGGTTATCCCAGAATTTAAGGTTTTGGTTTGGGTTAGGCCAGAGGTGAGGATTAGGGTTGAGTCCTGGATTAAGGTTAGGGTTAGGATTAGACCATGGGTTAGGAATAGAGTTAAAACAGGAGTTAGGGTCAGACCAGGAACTAGAAATAGGGTTAGTCTTGCAGTTAAAGTTAGGTTATCCCAGTATTTAAGAATTAGGTTAAGTCAGAGGTGAGGATTAGGGTTGTGTCCTGGGTTAGGGCATGGGTTTGGGTTAGACCATGGGTTGGGAATAGAGTAAAAACAGGAGTTAGTTTAAAACTAGTGGATAGAAATAGGGTTAGTCCAGCAGTTTAACCTAGGTTAAGCCAGAATTTAATGTTTAGGTTAAGCCAGAGGTGAGAATTAGGGTTGGGTCCTGGGTTAAGGCTAGGGTTAGGGTTACACTATGGGTTAAGAATAGAGTTAAAGCAGGAGTTAGGGTCAGACCAGGGGCTAGAAACAGGGTTAGTCCAGCAGTTAAAGTTAGGTTATCCCAGAATTTAAGTTTTAGGTTTGGGTTAGGCCAGAGGTGAGGATTAGGGATGAGTCCTGAGTTAAGGCTAGGGTTAGGGTTAGACCATGGGTTAGGAATAGAGGAAAAACAGGAGTTATTTAAAACTAGGGGCTAGAAATAGGGTTAGTCCAGCAGTTTAATTTATGTTAAGCCGGAATTGAAGGTTTGGGTGAAGACAGAGGTGAGTATTAGGGTTGGGTCCTGGGTTAAGGCTAGGGTTAGGGTTAGACCATGGGTTAGGAATAGAGTAAAAACAGGAGTTAGGGCCAGACCACGAGCTAGAAATAGGGTTAAACAAGCAGTTAAAGTTAGATTATCCCAGAATTTAAGGTTTAGGTTTGGGCTAGGCCAGAGGAGAGGTTTAGGGATGAGTCCTGGATTAAGACTAGGGTTAGTGTTAGACCATGGCTTAGGAATAGAGTAAAAACAGGAGTTAGGGTGAGACTAGGAGCTAGAAATAGGGTTAGTTCGCAGCTTAACCTAGGTTAAGCCAGAATAGAAGGTTTAGATTAACCCAGAGGTAAGGATTAGGGTTGGGTCCGAGTTAAGGCTAGGGTTAGGGTTAGACCACGTGTTAGGAATAGAGTTAAAACAGGAGTTAGGGTGAGACTAGGAGCTAGAAATAGGGTTTGTCCAGCAGTTAAAGTTAGGTTTTTCCAGTATTTAAGGTTTAGGTTGGGTCATAGGTGTGGATTAGGGTTGGGTCCTGGGTTAAGGCTAGGGTTAGGGTTAGACTATGGGTTAGGAATAGAGTTAAAACAGGAGTTAGGGTCAGACCAGGAGCCAGAAATAGGGTTAGTCTAGCAGGTAAAGTTAGGTTTTCCCAGTATTTAAGGTTTAGGTTAGGTCAGAGGTGTGTATTAGGGTTGGGTCCTGGGTTAAGGCTAGGGTTAGGGATAGACTATGGGTTAGGAATAGAGTTAAAACAGGAGTTAGGGTCAGACCAGGAGCTAGAAATAGGGTTAGTCCAGCATGTAAAGTTAGGTTATTCCAGTATTTAGGGTTTAGGTTAGGTCAGAGGTGTGGATTAGGGTTGGGTCCTGGGTTAAGGCTAGAGTTAGGGTTAGACTATGGGTTAGGAATGGAGTTAAAACAGGAGTTAGGGTCAGACCAGGAGCCAGAAATAGGGTTAGTCTAGCAGTTAAAGTTAGGTTATCCCAGAATTTAAGGTTTAGGTTTGGGTTAGAGCAGAGATGAGGATTAGGGTTGAGTCCTGGGTTAAGGTTAGGGTTAGGGTTTGACCATGGGTTAGGAATAGAGTTAAAATAAGAGTTAGGGTCAGACCAGGAGCTAGAAATAGGCTTAGTCCTGCATTTAAAGTTAGGTTATCCCCGTATTTAAGGTTTAGGTTAAGTCAGAGGTGAGGATTAGGGTTGGGTCCTGGGTTAAGGCTAGGGTTAGGGTTAGACCATGGGTTAGGAATAGAGTAAAAACAGGAGTTAGTTTAAAACTAGGGGCTAGAAATAGGGTTAGTCCAGCAGTTTAACCTAGGTTAAGCCAGAATTTATTGTTTAGGTTAAGCCAGAGGTTAGGATTAGGGTTGAGCCCTGGGTTAAGGCTAGGGTTAGGGTTACACTATGGGTTAGGAATAGAGTTAAAACACGAGTTAGGGTCAGACCAGGAACTAGAAATAGGTTTAGTCCTGCAGTTAAAGTTAGGTTATCCCAGTATTTAAGAATTAGGTTAAGTCAGAGGTGAGGATTAGTGTTGTGTCCTGGGTTAGGGCATGGGTTAGGGTTAGACCATGGGTTGGGAATAGAGTAAAAACAGGAGTTAGTTTAAAACTAGTGGATAGAAATAGGGTTAGTCCAGCAGTTTAACCTAGGTTAAGCCAGAATTTAATGTTTAGGTTAAACCAGAGGTGAGAATTAGGGTTGGGTCCTGGGTTAAGGCTAGGGTTAGGGTTACACTATGGGTTAAGAAAAGAGTTAAAGCAGGAGTTAGGGTCAGACCAGGGGCTAGAAACAGGGTTAGTCCAGCAGTTAAAGTTAGGTTATCCCAGAATTTAAGTTTTAGGTTTGGGTTAGGCCAGAGGTGAGGATTAGGGATGAGTCCTGAGTTAAGGCTAGGGTTAGGGTTAGACCATGGGTTAGGAATAGAGGAAAAACAGGAGTTATTTAAAACTAGGGGCTAGAAATAGGGTTAGTCCAGCAGTTTAATTTATGTTAAGCCGGAATTGAAGGTTTGGGTGAAGACAGAGGTGAGTATTAGGGTTGGGTCCTGGGTTAAGGCTAGGGTTAGGGTTAGACCATGGGTTAGGAATAGAGTAAAAACAGGAGTTAGGGCCAGACCACGAGCTAGAAATAGGGTTAAACAAGCAGTTAAAGTTAGATTATCCCAGAATTTAAGGTTTAGGTTTGGGCTAGGCCAGAGGAGAGGTTTAGGGATGAGTCCTGGATTAAGGCTAGGGTTAGTGTTAGACCATGGCTTAGGAATAGAGTAAAAACAGGAGTTAGGGTGAAACTAGGAGCTAGAAATAGGGTTAGTTCGCAGCTTAACCTAGGTTAAGCCAGAATAGAAGGTTTAGATTAACCCAGAGGTAAGGATTAGGGTTGGGTCCGAGTTAAGGCTAGGGTTAGGGTTAGACCACGTGTTAGGAATAGAGTTAAAACAGGAGTTAGGGTGAGACTAGGAGCTAGAAATAGGGTTTGTCCAGCAGTTAAAGTTAGGTTTTTCCAGTATTTAAGGTTTAGGTTGGGTCATAGGTGTGGATTAGGGTTGGGTCCTGGGTTAAGGCTAGGGTTAGGGTTAGACTATGGGTTAGGAATAGAGTTAAAACAGGAGTTAGGGTCAGACCAGGAGCCAGAAATAGGGTTAGTCTAGCAGGTAAAGTTAGGTTTTCCCAGTATTTAAGGTTTAGGTTAGGTCAGAGGTGTGTATTAGGGTTGGGTCCTGGGTTAAGGCTAGGGTTAGGGATAGACTATGGGTTAGGAATAGAGTTAAAACAGGAGTTAGGGTCAGACCAGGAGCTAGAAATAGGGTTAGTCCAGCATGTAAAGTTAGGTTATTCCAGTATTTAGGGTTTAGGTTAGGTCAGAGGTGTGGATTAGGGTTGGGTCCTGGGTTAAGGCTAGAGTTAGGGTTAGACTATGGGTTAGGAATGGAGTTAAAACAGGAGTTAGGGTCAGACCAGGAGCCAGAAATAGGGTTAGTCTAGCAGTTAAAGTTAGGTTATCCCAGAATTTAAGGTTTAGGTTTGGGTTAGAGCAGAGATGAGGATTAGGGTTGAGTCCTGGGTTAAGGTTAGGGTTAGGGTTTGACCATGGGTTAGGAATAGAGTTAAAATAAGAGTTAGGGTCAGACCAGGAGCTAGAAATAGGCTTAGTCCTGCATTTAAAGTTAGGTTATCCCCGTATTTAAGGTTTAGGTTAAGTCAGAGGTGAGGATTAGGGTTGGGTCCTGGGTTAAGGCTAGGGTTAGGGTTAGACCATGGGTTAGGAATAGAGTAAAAACAGGAGTTAGTTTAAAACTAGGGGCTAGAAATAGGGTTAGTCCAGCAGTTTAACCTAGGTTAAGCCAGAATTTATTGTTTAGGTTAAGCCAGAGGTTAGGATTAGGGTTGAGCCCTGGGTTAAGGCTAGGGTTAGGGTTACACTATGGGTTAGGAATAGAGTTAAAACACGAGTTAGGGTCAGACCAGGAACTAGAAATAGGTTTAGTCCTGCAGTTAAAGTTAGGTTATCCCAGTATTTAAGAATTAGGTTAAGTCAGAGGTGAGGATTAGTGTTGTGTCCTGGGTTAGGGCATGGGTTAGGGTTAGACCATGGGTTGGGAATAGAGTAAAAACAGGAGTTAGTTTAAAACTAGTGGATAGAAATAGGGTTAGTCCAGCAGTTTAACCTAGGTTAAGCCAGAATTTAATGTTTAGGTTAAACCAGAGGTGAGAATTAGGGTTGGGTCCTGGGTTAAGGCTAGGGTTAGGGTTACACTATGGGTTAAGAAAAGAGTTAAAGCAGGAGTTAGGGTCAGACCAGGGGCTAGAAATAGGGTTAGTCCAGCAGTTAAAGTTAGGTTATCCCATAATTTAAGGTTTAGGTTTGGGTTAGGCCAGAGGTGAGGATTAGGGATGAGTCCTGAGTTAAGGCTAGGGTTAGGGTTAGACCATGGGTTAGGAATAGAGTTGAAACTGGAGTAAGGGTCAGACCAGGAGCTAGAAATAGGGTTAGTCCAGCAGTTAAAGTTAGGTTATCCCAGCATTTAAGGTTAAGGTTTGGGTTAGGCCAGAGGTGAGGATTAAGGTTAAATCCTGGGTTAAGGTTAGGGTTAGTGTTAGACCATGGGTTAGGAATAGAGTTAAAACAGGAGTTAGGGTCAGACCACGAGCTAGAAATAGGGTTAGTCCAGCAGTTAAAGTTAGGTTAAATCAGAATTTAAGGTTTAGGTTAAGCCATATGTGAGGTTTGGGGTTGGGTCATGGGTTAAGGCTGGGGTTAGGGTTAGACCATGGGTTAATAATAGAGTTAAAACAGGAGGTAGGGTCAGACCACGAGCTAGAAATAGGGTTAGTTCAGCAGTTAAAGTTATGTTAAACCAGAATTTAAGGTTTGGGTTAAGCCAGAGGTGAGAATTAGGGTTGGGTCCTGGGTTAAGGCTAGGGTTAGGGTTACACCATGAGTTAGGAATAGAGTTAAAGCAGCAGTTAGGGTCAGACCAGGAGCTAGAAATAGGGTTAGTCCAGCAGTTAAAGTTAGGTTATCCCAAAATTTAAGGTTTAGGTTTGGGTTAGGCCAGAGGTGAGGATTAGGGATGAGTCCTGTGTTAAGGCTAGGGTTAGGGTTAGACCATGGGTTAGGAATAGAGGAAAAACTGGAGTTAGTTTAATACTAGGGGCTAGAAATAGGGTTAGTCCAGAAAATTAACCTATGTTAAGCCAGAATTGAAGGTTTGGGTTAAGCCAAAGGTGAGGATTAGGGTTGGGTCCTGGGTTAAGGCTAGGGTTAGGGTTAGACCATGGGTTAGGAATAGAGTTAAAACAGGAGTTAGGTTCAGACCAGAAGCTAGAAATAGGGTTAGTCCAGCAGTTAAAATTAGGTTATCCCAGAATTTAGGTTTTGGTTTGGGTTAGGCCAGAGGTGAGGATTAGGGTTGAGTCCTGGATTAAGGTTAGGGTTAGTGTTAGACCAAGGGTAAGGAATAGAGTTAAAACTGGAGTTAGGGTCAGACCAGGAGCTATAAATAGGGTTAGTCCAGCAGTTAAAGTTAGGTTATCCCAGCATTTAAGGTTAAGGTTTGGGTTAGGCCAGAGGTGAGGATTAAGGTTGAGTCCTGGGTTAAGGTTAGGGTTAGTGTTAGACCATGGGTTAGGAATAGAGTTAAAACTGGAGTTAGGGTCAGACCAGGAGCTAGAAATAGGGTTAGTCTAGCAGTTAAAGTTAGGTTATCCCAGCATTTAAGGTTAAGGTTTGGGTTAGGCCAGAGGTGAGGATTAAGGTTGAGTCCTGGGTTAAGGTTAGGGTTAGTGTTAGACCATGAGTTAGGAATAGAGTTAAAACAGGAGTTAGGGTCAGACCACGAGCTAGAAATAGGGTTAGTCCAGCAGTTAAAGTTAGGTTAAACCAGAATTTAAGGTTTAGGTTAAGCCATATGTGAGGTTTACGGTTGGGTCATGGGTTAAGGCTTGGGTTAGGGTTAGACCATGGGTTAATAATAGAGTTAAAACAGGAGGTAGGGTCAGACCACGAGCTAGAAATAGGGTTAGTTCAGCAGTTAAAGTTATGTTAAACCAGAATTTAAGGTTTGGGTTAAGCCAGAGGTGAGAATTAGGGTTGGGTCCTGGGTTAAGGCTAGGGTTAGGGTTACACCATGAGTTAGGAATAGAGTTAAAGCAGGAGTTAGTGTCAGACCAGGAGCTAGAAATAGGTTTAGTCCAGCAGTTAAAGTTAGGTTATCCCAAAATTTAAGGTTTAGGTTTGGGTTAGGCCAGAGGTGAGGATTAGGGATGAGTCCTCTGTTAAGGCTAGGGTTAGGGTTAGACCATGGGTTAGGAATAGAGGAAAAACTGGAGTTAGTTTAATACTAGGGGCTAGAAATAGGGTTAGTCCAGAAGTTTAACCTATGTTAAGCCAGAATTGAAGGTTTGGGTTAAGCCAAAGGTGAGGATTAGGGTTGGGTCCTGGGTTAAGGCTAGGGTTAGGGTTAGACCATGGGTTAGGAATAGAGTTAAAACAGGAGTTAGGTTCGGACCAGAAGCTAGAAATAGGGTTAGTCCAGCAGTTAAAGTTAGGTTATCCCAGAATTTAGGTTTTGGTTTGGGTTAGGCCAGAGGTGAGGATTAGGGTTGAGTCCTGGATTAAGGTTAGGGTTAGTGTTAGACCAAGGGTAAGGAATAGAGTTAAAACTGGAGTTAGGGTCAGACCAGGAGCTATAAATAGGGTTAGTCCAGCAGTTTAACCTAGGTTAAGCCAGAATTTAAGGTTTAGGTTAAGCCAGAGGTGAGAATTAGGGATGGGTTCTGGGTTAAGGCTAGGGTTAGGGTTAGACCATGCTTTAGGTATAGAGTTAAAACTGGAGTTAGGGTCAGACCAGGAGCTAGAAATAGGGTTTGTCCTGCAGTTAAAGTTAGGTTAACCTAGCATTTAAGGTTAAGGTTTGGGTTAGGCTAGAGGTGAGGATCAAGGTTGAGTCCTGGGTTAAGGTTAGGGTTAGTGTTAGACCATGGGTTAGGAATAGAGTTAAAACAGGAGTTAGGGTCAGACCACGAGCTAGAAATAGGGTTAGTACAGCAGTTAAAGTTAGGTTAAACCAGAATTTAAGGTTTAGGTTAAGCCATAGGTGAGGTTTAGTGTTGGGTCATGGGTTAAGGCTGAGGTTAGGGTTAGACCATGGGTTAATAATAGAGTTAAAACAGGAGTTAGTTTAAAACTAGGGGCTAGAAATAGGGTTAGTCCAGCAGTTAAAGTTAGGTTATCCCAGAATTTAAAGTTTAGGTTTGGGTTAGGCCAGAGGTGAGGATTAGGGATGAGTCCTGTGTTAAGGCTAGGGTTAAGGTTAGACCATGGGTTAGGAATAGAGGAAAAACAGGAGTTAGTTTAAAACTAGGGGCTAGAAATAGGGTTACTCCAACAGTTTAACCTATGTTATGCCAGAATTGAAGGTTTGGGTTAAGCCAGAGGTGAAGATTAGGGTTGGGTCCTGGGTTAACCCTAGGGTTAGGGTTAGACCATGGGTTAGGAGTAGAGTTAAAACAGTAGTTAGGTTCAGACCAGAGGCTAGAAATAGGGTTAGTCCAGCAGTTAAAGTTAGGTTATCCCAGAATTTAAGGTTTTGGTTTGGGTTAGGCCAGAGGTGAGGATTAGGGTTGAGTCCTGGATTAAGGTTAGGGTTAGGATTAGACCATGGGTTAGGAATAGAGTTAAAACAGGAGTTAGGGTCAGACCAGGAACTAGAAATAGGGTTAGTCTTGCAGTTAAAGTTAGGTTATCCCAGTATTTAAGAATTAGGTTAAGTCAGAGGTGAGGATTAGGGTTGTGTCCTGGGTTAGGGCATGGGTTTGGGTTAGACCATGGGTTGGGAATAGAGTAAAAACAGGAGTTAGTTTAAAACTAGTGGATAGAAATAGGGTTAGTCCAGCAGTTTAACCTAGGTTAAGCCAGAATTTAATGTTTAGGTTAAGCCAGAGGTGAGAATTAGGGTTGGGTCCTGGGTTAAGGCTAGGGTTAGGGTTACACTATGGGTTAAGAATAGAGTTAAAGCAGGAGTTAGGGTCAGACCAGGGGCTAGAAACAGGGTTAGTCCAGCAGTTAAAGTTAGGTTATCCCAGAATTTAAGTTTTAGGTTTGGGTTAGGCCAGAGGTGAGGATTAGGGATGAGTCCTGAGTTAAGGCTAGGGTTAGGGTTAGACCATGGGTTAGGAATAGAGGAAAAACAGGAGTTATTTAAAACTAGGGGCTAGAAATAGGGTTAGTCCAGCAGTTTAATTTATGTTAAGCCGGAATTGAAGGTTTGGGTGAAGACAGAGGTGAGTATTAGGGTTGGGTCCTGGGTTAAGGCTAGGGTTAGGGTTAGACCATGGGTTAGGAATAGAGTAAAAACAGGAGTTAGGGCCAGACCACGAGCTAGAAATAGGGTTAAACAAGCAGTTAAAGTTAGATTATCCCAGAATTTAAGGTTTAGGTTTGGGCTAGGCCAGAGGAGAGGTTTAGGGATGAGTCCTGGATTAAGGCTAGGGTTAGTGTTAGACCATGGCTTAGGAATAGAGTAAAAACAGGAGTTAGGGTGAGACTAGGAGCTAGAAATAGGGTTAGTTCGCAGCTTAACCTAGGTTAAGCCAGAATAGAAGGTTTAGATTAACCCAGAGGTAAGGATTAGGGTTGGGTCCGAGTTAAGGCTAGGGTTAGGGTTAGACCACGTGTTAGGAATAGAGTTAAAACAGGAGTTAGGGTGAGACTAGGAGCTAGAAATAGGGTTTGTCCAGCAGTTAAAGTTAGGTTTTTCCAGTATTTAAGGTTTAGGTTGGGTCATAGGTGTGGATTAGGGTTGGGTCCTGGGTTAAGGCTAGGGTTAGGGTTAGACTATGGGTTAGGAATAGAGTTAAAACAGGAGTTAGGGTCAGACCAGGAGCCAGAAATAGGGTTAGTCTAGCAGGTAAAGTTAGGTTTTCCCAGTATTTAAGGTTTAGGTTAGGTCAGAGGTGTGTATTAGGGTTGGGTCCTGGGTTAAGGCTAGGGTTAGGGATAGACTATGGGTTAGGAATAGAGTTAAAACAGGAGTTAGGGTCAGACCAGGAGCTAGAAATAGGGTTAGTCCAGCATGTAAAGTTAGGTTATTCCAGTATTTAGGGTTTAGGTTAGGTCAGAGGTGTGGATTAGGGTTGGGTCCTGGGTTAAGGCTAGAGTTAGGGTTAGACTATGGGTTAGGAATGGAGTTAAAACAGGAGTTAGGGTCAGACCAGGAGCCAGAAATAGGGTTAGTCTAGCAGTTAAAGTTAGGTTATCCCAGAATTTAAGGTTTAGGTTTGGGTTAGAGCAGAGATGAGGATTAGGGTTGAGTCCTGGGTTAAGGTTAGGGTTAGGGTTTGACCATGGGTTAGGAATAGAGTTAAAATAAGAGTTAGGGTCAGACCAGGAGCTAGAAATAGGCTTAGTCCTGCATTTAAAGTTAGGTTATCCCCGTATTTAAGGTTTAGGTTAAGTCAGAGGTGAGGATTAGGGTTGGGTCCTGGGTTAAGGCTAGGGTTAGGGTTAGACCATGGGTTAGGAATAGAGTAAAAACAGGAGTTAGTTTAAAACTAGGGGCTAGAAATAGGGTTAGTCCAGCAGTTTAACCTAGGTTAAGCCAGAATTTATTGTTTAGGTTAAGCCAGAGGTTAGGATTAGGGTTGAGCCCTGGGTTAAGGCTAGGGTTAGGGTTACACTATGGGTTAGGAATAGAGTTAAAACACGAGTTAGGGTCAGACCAGGAACTAGAAATAGGTTTAGTCCTGCAGTTAAAGTTAGGTTATCCCAGTATTTAAGAATTAGGTTAAGTCAGAGGTGAGGATTAGTGTTGTGTCCTGGGTTAGGGCATGGGTTAGGGTTAGACCATGGGTTGGGAATAGAGTAAAAACAGGAGTTAGTTTAAAACTAGTGGATAGAAATAGGGTTAGTCCAGCAGTTTAACCTAGGTTAAGCCAGAATTTAATGTTTAGGTTAAACCAGAGGTGAGAATTAGGGTTGGGTCCTGGGTTAAGGCTAGGGTTAGGGTTACACTATGGGTTAAGAAAAGAGTTAAAGCAGGAGTTAGGGTCAGACCAGGGGCTAGAAACAGGGTTAGTCCAGCAGTTAAAGTTAGGTTATCCCAGAATTTAAGTTTTAGGTTTGGGTTAGGCCAGAGGTGAGGATTAGGGATGAGTCCTGAGTTAAGGCTAGGGTTAGGGTTAGACCATGGGTTAGGAATAGAGGAAAAACAGGAGTTATTTAAAACTAGGGGCTAGAAATAGGGTTAGTCCAGCAGTTTAATTTATGTTAAGCCGGAATTGAAGGTTTGGGTGAAGACAGAGGTGAGTATTAGGGTTGGGTCCTGGGTTAAGGCTAGGGTTAGGGTTAGACCATGGGTTAGGAATAGAGTAAAAACAGGAGTTAGGGCCAGACCACGAGCTAGAAATAGGGTTAAACAAGCAGTTAAAGTTAGATTATCCCAGAATTTAAGGTTTAGGTTTGGGCTAGGCCAGAGGAGAGGTTTAGGGATGAGTCCTGGATTAAGGCTAGGGTTAGTGTTAGACCATGGCTTAGGAATTGAGTAAAAACAGGAGTTAGGGTGAAACTAGGAGCTAGAAATAGGGTTAGTTCGCAGCTTAACCTAGGTTAAGCCAGAATAGAAGGTTTAGATTAACCCAGAGGTAAGGATTAGGGTTGGGTCCGAGTTAAGGCTAGGGTTAGGGTTAGACCACGTGTTAGGAATAGAGTTAAAACAGGAGTTAGGGTGAGACTAGGAGCTAGAAATAGGGTTTGTCCAGCAGTTAAAGTTAGGTTTTTCCAGTATTTAAGGTTTAGGTTGGGTCATAGGTGTGGATTAGGGTTGGGTCCTGGGTTAAGGCTAGGGTTAGGGTTAGACTATGGGTTAGGAATAGAGTTAAAACAGGAGTTAGGGTCAGACCAGGAGCCAGAAATAGGGTTAGTCTAGCAGGTAAAGTTAGGTTTTCCCAGTATTTAAGGTTTAGGTTAGGTCAGAGGTGTGTATTAGGGTTGGGTCCTGGGTTAAGGCTAGGGTTAGGGATAGACTATGGGTTAGGAATAGAGTTAAAACAGGAGTTAGGGTCAGACCAGGAGCTAGAAATAGGGTTAGTCCAGCATGTAAAGTTAGGTTATTCCAGTATTTAGGGTTTAGGTTAGGTCAGAGGTGTGGATTAGGGTTGGGTCCTGGGTTAAGGCTAGAGTTAGGGTTAGACTATGGGTTAGGAATGGAGTTAAAACAGGAGTTAGGGTCAGACCAGGAGCCAGAAATAGGGTTAGTCTAGCAGTTAAAGTTAGGTTATCCCAGAATTTAAGGTTTAGGTTTGGGTTAGAGCAGAGATGAGGATTAGGGTTGAGTCCTGGGTTAAGGTTAGGGTTAGGGTTTGACCATGGGTTAGGAATAGAGTTAAAATAAGAGTTAGGGTCAGACCAGGAGCTAGAAATAGGCTTAGTCCTGCATTTAAAGTTAGGTTATCCCCGTATTTAAGGTTTAGGTTAAGTCAGAGGTGAGGATTAGGGTTGGGTCCTGGGTTAAGGCTAGGGTTAGGGTTAGACCATGGGTTAGGAATAGAGTAAAAACAGGAGTTAGTTTAAAACTAGGGGCTAGAAATAGGGTTAGTCCAGCAGTTTAACCTAGGTTAAGCCAGAATTTATTGTTTAGGTTAAGCCAGAGGTTAGGATTAGGGTTGAGCCCTGGGTTAAGGCTAGGGTTAGGGTTACACTATGGGTTAGGAATAGAGTTAAAACACGAGTTAGGGTCAGACCAGGAACTAGAAATAGGTTTAGTCCTGCAGTTAAAGTTAGGTTATCCCAGTATTTAAGAATTAGGTTAAGTCAGAGGTGAGGATTAGTGTTGTGTCCTGGGTTAGGGCATGGGTTAGGGTTAGACCATGGGTTGGGAATAGAGTAAAAACAGGAGTTAGTTTAAAACTAGTGGATAGAAATAGGGTTAGTCCAGCAGTTTAACCTAGGTTAAGCCAGAATTTAATGTTTAGGTTAAACCAGAGGTGAGAATTAGGGTTGGGTCCTGGGTTAAGGCTAGGGTTAGGGTTACACTATGGGTTAAGAAAAGAGTTAAAGCAGGAGTTAGGGTCAGACCAGGGGCTAGAAATAGGGTTAGTCCAGCAGTTAAAGTTAGGTTATCCCATAATTTAAGGTTTAGGTTTGGGTTAGGCCAGAGGTGAGGATTAGGGATGAGTCCTGAGTTAAGGCTAGGGTTAGGGTTAGACCATGGGTTAGGAATAGAGGAAAAACAGGAGTTATTTAAAACTAGGGGCTAGAAATAGGGTTAGTCAAGCAGTTTAACTTATGTTAAGCCGGAATTGAAGGTTTGGGTGAAGACAGAGGTGAGGATTAGGGTTGGGTCCTGGGTTAAGGCTAGGGTTAGGGTTGGACCATGGGTTAGGAATAGAGTTAAAACATGAGTTAGGGTCAGACAAGGAGCTAGAACCAGGGTTAGTCCAGCAGTTAAAGTTAGGTTAAGCAAGAATTTAAGGTTTAGGTTAAGCCATAGGTAAGGATTAGGGTTGGGTCTTGGGTTAAGGCTAGGGATAGGGTTATACCATGGGTTAGTAATAGAGTAAAAACAGGAGTTAGGGCCAGACCACGAGCTAGAAATAGGGTTAAACCAGCAGTTAAAGTTAGATTATCCCAGAATTGAAGGTTTAGGTTTGGGCTAGGCCAGAGGTGAGGTTTAGGGTTGAGTCATGGATTAAGGTTAGGGTTAGGGTTAGACCAAGGGTTAGGAATAGAGTTAAAGCAGCAGTTAGGGTCAGACCAGGTGCTAGAAATAGGGTTAGTCCTGCAGTTAAAGTTAGGTTATCCCAGTATTTAAGGTTTAGGTTAAGTCAGAGGTGAGGATTAGGGTTGGGTCCTGGGTTAAGGCTAGGGTTAGGGTTAGACCATAAGTTAGGAATAGAGTAAAAACAGGAGTTAGGGTCAGACCACGAGCTAGAAATAGGGTTAGGCCGGCAGTTAAAGTTAGATTATCCCAAAATTTAAGTTTTAGGTTTGGGTTAGGCCAGAGGTGAGGTTTAGGGTTGAGTCCTGGGTTAAGGTTAGGCTTAGGGTAAGACCATGGGTTAGGAATAGAGTAAAAACAGGAGTTAGTTTAAAACTAGGGGCTAGAAATAGGGTTAGTCCAGCAGTTTAACCTAGGTTGAGCCAGAATTTATTGTTTAGGTTAAGCCAGAGGTTAGGATTAGGGTTGAGTCCTGGGTTAAGGCTAGGGTTAGGGTTACACTATGGTTTAGGAATAGAGTTAAAGCAGGAGTTAGAGTCAGACCAGGAGCTAGAAATAGGGTTAGTCTAGCAGTTAAAGTTAGGTTATCCCAGAATTTAAGGTTTAGGTTTGGGTTTGGCCAAAGGTGAGGATTAGGGATGAGTCCTGTGTTAAGGCTATGGTTAGGGTTCGACCATGAGTTAGGAATAGAGGAAACACAGGAGTTATTTTAAAACTAGGGGCTAGAAATAGGGTTAGTCCAGCAGTTTAACCTATGTTAAGCCAGAATTAAAGGTTTGGGTTAAGCCAGAGGTGAGTCTTAGGGTTGGGTCCTGGGTTAAGGCTAGGGTTTGGGTTAGACCATGGGTTATGAATAGAGTAAAAACAGGAGTTAGTTTAAAACTAGGGGCTAGAAATAGGGTTAGTCCAGCAGTTTAACCTAGGTTAAGACAGAAAATAAGGTTTAGATTAACCCAGAGGTTTGGATTAGGGTTGGGTCCTGGGTTAAGGCTAGGGTTAGGGTTAGACCATGGGTTAGGAATAGAGTTAAAACAAAAGTTAGGGTCAGACCAGGAGCTAGAAATAGGGTTAGTCCAGCAGTTAAAGTTAGGTTATCCCAGAAATTAAAGTTTAGGTTTGGGTTAGGCCAGAGGTGAGGATTAGGGTTGAATCCTGGGTTAAGGTTAGGGTTAGGGTTAGGCCATGGGTTAGAAATAAAGTAAAAACAGGTGTTAGTTTAAAACTAGGGGCTAGAAATAGGGTTAGTCCGCAGTTTAACCTAGGTTAAGCCAGAATATAAGGTTTAGATTAACCCAGAGGTGAGGATTAGGGTTGGGTCCTGGGTTAAAGGCTAGGGTTAGGGTTAAACCACGTGTTAGGAATAAAGTTAAAACAGGAGTTAGGGTGAAACCAGGAGCTAGAAATAGGTTTAGTCCAGCAGTTAAAGTTAGGTTATCCCAGTATTTAAGGTTTAGGTTTGGTCAGAGGTGTGGATTAGGGTTGGGTCCTGGGTTAAGGCTAGGGTTAGGGTTAGACTATGGGTTAGGAATAGAGTTAAAACAGGAGTTAGGGTCAGACCAGAAGCTAAAAATAGGTTTAGTCCTGCAGTTAAAGTTAGGTTATCCCAGAATTTAAGGTTTAGGTTAGGTCAGAGGTGAGCATTAGGGTTGGGTCCTGGGTTAAGACGAGAGTTAGCGTTAGACCATGGGTTAGGAATAGAGTTAAAAGAGATGTTAGGTTCAGACGAGATGCTAGAAATAGGGTTAGTCCAGCAGTTAAAGTTAGGTTATCCCAGAATTTAAGGTTTAGGTTTGGGTTAGGCCAGAGGTGAGGATTAGGTTTGAGTCCTGGGTTAAGGTTAGGGTTAGGGTTAGACCATGGGTTAGGATTAGAGTTAAAACCGGAGTTAGGGTCAGACCAGGAGCTAGAAATAGGGTTAGTCCAGCAGCTAAAGTTAGGTTATCCCAGAGTTTAAGGTTTAGGTTTGGGTTAGGGCAGAGGTGAGGATTAGGGTTGAGTCCTGGGTTAAGGTTAGGGTTAGGGTTAGACCATGGGTTAGGAATAGAGTTAAAATAAGAGTTAGGGTCAGACCAGGAGCTAGAAATAGGGTTAGTCCTGCATTTAAAGTTAGGTTATCCCCGTATTTAAGGTTTAGGTTAAGTCAGAGGTGAGGATTAGGGTTGGGTACTGGGTTAAGGCTAGGGTTAGGGTTAGACCATGGGTTAGGAATAGAGTAAAAACAGGAGTTAGTTTAAAACAAGGGGCTAGAAATAGGGTTAATCCAGCAGTTTAACCTAGGTTAAGCCAGAATTTATTGTTTAGGTTAAGCCAGAGGTTAGGATTAGGGTTGAGCCCTGGGTTAAGGCTAGGGTTAGGGTTACACTATGGGTTAGGAATAGAGTTAAAACAGGAGTTAGGGTCAGACAAGGAACTAGAAATAGGGTTAGTCCTGCAGTTAAAGTTAGGTTATCCCAGTATTTAGGAATTAGGTTAAGTCAGAGGTGAGGATTAGGGTTGTGTCCTGGGTTAGGGCATGGGTTAGGGTTAGACCATGGGTTGGGAATAGAGTAAAAACAGGAGTTAGTTTAAAACTAGTGGATAGAAATAGGGTTAGTCCAGCAGTTTAACCTAGGTTAAGCCAGAATTTAATGTTTAGGTTAAACCAGAGGTGAGAATTAGGGTTAGGGTTAGGGATAGGGTTATACCATGGGTTAGTAATAGAGTAAAACAGGAGTTATTGCCAGACCACGAGCTAGAAATAGGGTTAAACCAGCAGTTAAAGTTAGATTATCCCAGAATTGAAGGTTTAGGTTTGGGCTAGGCCAGAGGTGAGGTTTAGGGTTGGGTCCTGGGTTAAGGCTAGGGTAAGGGTTAGACTATGGGTTAGGAATAGAGTTAAAACAGGAGTTCGGGTCAGACCAGAAGCTAAAAATAGGTTTAGTCCTGCAGTTAAAGTTAGGTTATCCCAGAATTTAAGGTTTAGGTTAGGTCAGAGGTGAGCATTAGGGTTGAGTCCTGGGTTAAGGTTAGGGTTAGGGTTAGACCATGGGTTAGGATTAGAGTTAAAACAGATGTTAGGTTCAGATGAGATGCTAGAAATAGGGTTAGTCCAGCAGTTAAAGTTAGGTTATCCCAGAATTTAAGGTTTAGGTTTGGGTTAGGCCAGAGGTGAGGATTAGGTTTGAGTCCTGGGTTAAGGTTAGGGTTAGGGTTAGACCATGGGTTAGGATTAGAGTTAAAACAGATGTTAGGTTCAGATGAGATGCTAGAAATAGGGTTAGTCCAGCAGTTAAAGTTAGGTTATCCCAGAATTTAAGGTTTAGGTTTTGGTTAGGCCAGAGGTGAGGATTAGGGTTGAGTTCTGGGTTAAGGTTAGGGTTAGTTTTAGACCATGGGTTAGGAATAGAGGAAAAACAGGAGTTGCTTTAAAACTAGGGGCTAGAAATACGGTTGATCCAGCAGTTTAACCTAGGTTAAGCCAGAACTGAAGGTTTGGGTTAAGTCAGAAGTGAGGATTAGGGTTGGGTCCTGGGTTAAGGCTAGGGTTAGGGTTAGGCCATGGGTTAGGAATAGAGTTAAAACAGGAGTTAGGGTCAGACCAGGAGCTAGAAATAGGGTTAGTCCAGCAGTTAAAGTTAGGTTATCCCAGAATTTAAAGTTTAGGTTTGGGTTTGGCCAGAGGTGAGGATTAGGGTTGAATCCTGGGTTAAGGTTAGGGTTAGGGTTAGACCATGGGTTATAAATAGAGTAAAAACAGGTGTTAGTTTAAAACTAGGGGCTAGAAATACGGTTAGTCCAGCAGTTTAACCTAGGTTAAACCAGAATATAAGGTTTAGATTAACCCAGAGGTGAGAATTAGGGTTGGGTCCTGGGTTAAAGGCTAGGGTAAGGGTTAGACCACGTGTTAGGAATAGGGTTAAAACAGGAGTTAGGGTGAAACCAGGAGCTAGAAATAGGTTTAGTCCAGCAGTTAAAGTTAGGTTATCCCAGTATTTAAGGTTTAGGTTAGGTCAGAGGTGTGGATTAGGGTGGCGTCCTGGGTTAATGCTAGGGTTAGGGTTAGACTATGGGTTAGGAATAGAGTTAAAACAGGAGTTAGGGTCAGACTAGGAGCTAGAAATATGGTTAGTCCAGCAGTTAATCTTAGGTTAAGCCAGAATTTAAGGTTTAGGTTAAGCCAGAGGTTAGGATTAGGATTTGGTCCTGGGTTAAGGCTAGGGTTAGGGTTAGACCATGGGTTAGAATAGAGTTAAAACAGCAGTTAGGGTCAGAACACGAGCTAGAAATAGGGTTAGTCCAGCAGTTAAAGGTAGGTTATCCCAGAATATAAGGTTTAGGTTAAGTCAGCGGTGAGGATTAGGGTTGGGTCCTGGGTTAAGGCTACGGTAAGGGTTAGACCATGGGTTAGGAATAGAGTTAAAACTGGAGTTAAGGTCAGACCAGGAGCTAGAAATAGGGTTACATTAGCAGTTAAAGTTAAGTTATCCCAGTATTTAAGGTTTAGGTTAAGTCAGTGGTGACAATTAGATGTTGAGTCCTGGGTTAAGGCTAGGGTTAGGGTTACACCATGGGTCAGGAATAGAGTTAAAGCAGGAGTTAGGGTCAGATCACAAGCTAGAAATAGGGTTAGTCCAGCAGTTAATGTTAGGTTATCCCAGAATTTAAGGTTAAGGTTTGGGCTAGGCCAGAGGTTATGATTATGGTTGAGTCCTGGGTTAAGAATAGGGTTAGGGTTAGACTATGGGTTAGGAATAGAGTTAAAAGAGGAGTTAGGGTCAGACCAGGAGCTAGAAATAGGGATAGTCCAGCAGTTAAAGTTAGGTTAAGCCAGAATTTAAGGTGTAGGTTAAGCCATGGGTGAGGATTAGGGTTGGGTCATGGGTTAAGGCTAGGGTTAGGGTTAGAACATAGGTTGGTAATAGAGTTAAAACAGGAGATAGGGTCATACCACAAGCTAGAAATAGGGTTAGTCCAGCAGCTTAATTTACGTTATCCCAGAATTTAAGGTTTAGGTATGGGTTAGGCCAGAGGTGAGGATTAGGGTTGAGTCCTCGGTTAAGGTTAGGGTTAGGGTTAGAGCATGGGTTAGGAATAAACTTAAAACAGGAGTTAGGGTCAGACCAGGATTTAGAAATAGGGTTAGTCCAGCAGTTAAAGTTAGGTTATCCATGTATTTAAGGTTTAGGTTAAGTCATAGATGAGGATTAGGGTTGGGTCCTCGGTTAAGGCTAGGGTTAGGGTTAGACCATGGGTTAGGAATTGAGTTAAAACAGAACTTAGGGTGAGACTAGGAGCTAGAAATAGGGTTAGTCCTGCAGTTAAAGTTGGGTTACCCCAGTATTTAAGGATTAGGTTAAGTCAGAGGTTAGGATTAGGGTTGGGTCCTGATTTAGGGTTAGGGTTAGGGTTAGGGTTAGACCATGGGTTAGGAATAGAGGAAAAACAGGAGTTAGTTTAAAACTAGGGGATAGAAATTGGGTTAGTCCAGCAGTTTAACCTAGGTTAATCCAGAATTGAAGGTTTGGGTTAAGCCAGAGGTGAGGATTAGGGTTGGGTCCTGGGTTAAGGCTAGGTTTAGGGTTGGACCATCGGTTAGTAATAGAGTTAAAACAGGAGTTAGGGTCAGACCACAAGCTAGAAATAGGGTTAGTCCAGCAGTTAAAGTTAGGTTATCCCAGTATTTAATGGTTAGGTTAAGTCAGAGGTGAGGATTAGGGTTGGGTCCTGGGTTAAGGCTAGGGTTAGGGTTAGACCATGGGTTAGGAATAGAGTAAAAACAGGAGTTAGTTTAAAACTAGGGGATAGAAATTGGGTTAGTCCAGCAGTTTAACCTAGGTTAAGCCAGAATTTAAGGTTTAGATTAAGCAAGAGGTGAGGATTAAGGTTGGGTCCTGAGTTAAGGCTATCGTTAGGGTTAGACCATTATTTAGCATTAGAGTTAAAACAGCAGTTAGGGTCAGACCAGGAGCTAGAAATAGGGTTAGTCCAGCAGTTAAAGTTAGGTTATCCCAGTATTTAAGGTTTAGGTTAAGTCAGAGGTGAGGATTAGGGATGAGTCCTGTGTTAAGGCTAGGGTTAGGGTTAGACCATGGGTTAGGAATAGAGGAAAAACAGGACTTAGTTTAAAACTAGGGGCTAGAAATAGGGTTAGTCCAGCAGTTTAACCTAGGTTAAGCCAGAATTGAAGGTTTGGGTTAAGCCAGAGGTGAGGACTAGGGTTTGGTCCTGGGTTAGGGCTAGGGATAGGGTTAGACCATGGGTTAGTAATAGAGTTAAAACAGGAGTTAGGGTCACAACACAAGCTAGAAATAAGGTTAGTCCAGCAGTTAAAGTTAGGTTATCCCAGAATTTAAGGTTTAGGTTTGGGTTAGGCCAGAGGTGAGGATTGGGGTTGAGTCGTGGGTTAAGGTTAGGGTTAGACCATGGGTTAGGAATAGACTTAAAACAGGAGTTAGGGTCAGACCAGGAGCTAGAAATAGGGTTAGTCCAGTAGTTAAACTTAGGTTAAGCCAGAATTTAAGGTTTAGGTTAAGCCAGTGGTGAGGATTAGGGTTGGGTCTTGGGTTAAGGCTAGGGTTAGGGTTAGAACATGGGTTAGTAATAGAGTTAAAACAGAAGTTAGGTCAGACCATGAGCTAGAAATAGGGTTTGTCCAGCAGTTAAAGTTAGGTTATCCCAGAATTTAAGGTTAAAGTTTGGGTTAGGCCTGAAGTGAGGATTAGGGTTGAGTCCTGGATTAAGGTTAGGGTTAGACCATGGGTTAGGAATAGAGTAAAAACAGGAGTTAATTTAAAACTAGGGGCTAGAAATAGGGATATTCCAGCAGTTTAACATAGTTTAAGCCAGAATTTAAGGTTTAGTTTAAGACAGAGGTGAGGATTAGGGTTGGGTCCCTGGTTAAAGCTAGGGTTAGGATTACACCATGGGTTAGAAATAGAGTTAAAGCAGAAGTTAAGGTCAGACCAGGAGCTAGAAATAGGGTTAGTCAAGCAGTTAAATTTAGTTTATCCCAGAATTTAAGGTTTAGGTTTGGTTTAGGCCAGAGGTGAGGATTAGGGATGAGTTCTGTGTTAAGGCTAGGGTTAGTATTAGACGAAGCGTTAGGAATAGAGTTAAAGCAGGAGTTAGGGTCAGACCAGGAGCTAGAAATAGGGTTAGTCCAGCAGTTAAAGTTAGGTTACCCCAGAATTTAAGGTTTAGGTTTGGGTTAGGCCAGAGGTAAGGATTAGGGATGAGCCCTGTGTTAAGGCTAATGTTAGGGTTAGACCATGGGTTAGGAATAGAGGAAAAACAGGAGTTAGGGTGAGAACAGGAGCTAGAAATAGGGTTAGTCCAGCAGTTTAACCTAGGTTAAGCCAGAATTTAATGTTTAGGTTAAGCCAGAGGTCTGGATTAGGGTTGCGTCCTGAATTAAGGCTAGGGTTAGGGTTACACTATAAGTTAGGAATAGAGTTAAAAAAGGATTTGGGTTAGTCCAACAGTTAAAGTTAGGTTATCCCAGAATTTAAGGTTAAGGTTTGGGTTAGGCCAGAGGTGAGGATTAGGGTTAAGTCCTGGGTTAAGCTTAGGGTTAGGGTTAGACCATGGGTTAGGAATAGAGTTAAAACAGGAGTTAGGGTCAGACAATGAGTTAGAAATAGGGTAAGTACAGCAGATAAATTTAGGTTATCCCAGCATTTAAGGTTTCGGTTAAGTCAAAAGTGAGGATTAGGGTTGGGTACTGGGTTAAGGCTAGGGTTAGACTATGGGTTAGTAATAGAGTTAAAACAGGAGTTAGGGTCAGACCTGGAGCTAGAAATAGGGTTAGTCCAGCAGTTTAATTTAGGTTATCCCAAAATTTAAGGTTAATGTTTGGGTTAGGCCAGAGGTAAGGATTAGGGTTGAGTCCTGGGTTAAGGTTAGGGTTAGGGTTAGACCATGGGTTAAGAATAGAGTAAAAACAGGAGTTAGTTTAAAACTAGGGGCTATAATTAGGGTTGGTCCAGCAGTTTAACCTAGGTTAAGCCAGATTTGAAGTTTTAGGTTAAGCCAGAGGTGAGGATTAGGTTTGGGTCCTGGGTTAAGGCTAGGGTTAGGGTTAGACCATGGGTTAGTAATAGAGTCAAAACAGGAGTTAGGGTCAGTCCAAGAGCTAGAAATAGGGTTAGGCCAGCAGTTTAAGTTAGGTTTTCCCAGTATTTAAGGTTTAGGTTAAGTTAGAGGTGAGGATTAGGGTTGGGTCCTGGGTTAAGGCTAGGGTTAGGGTTAGACCATGGGTTAGGAATAGAGTTAAAACAGGAGTTAGGGTCAGACCTGGAGCTAAAAATAGGGTAAGTCCAGCAGTTAAAGTCAGGTTATCCCAGAATTTAAGGTTTAGGTTTGGGTTGGCAAGAAGTGAGGATTAGGGATGAGTCCTGGTTTAAGGCTTGGGTTAGGGTTAGACCATTAGTTAGGAATAGAGTAAAAACAGGAGTTAGTTTAAAACTAGGAGCTAGAAATAGGGTTTTTCCAGCAGTTAAAGTTAAGTTATTCCAGTATTTAAGGTTTAGGTTAAGCCAGAGGTGAGGATTAGGGGTTTTTCCTGGGTTAAGGTTAGGGTTAGGATTAGACCATGGGTTAGGAATAGAGTTAAAACAGGAGTTAGGGTCAGACCAGGATCTAGAAATAGGGTTAGTCCAGCAGTTAAACTTAGGTTAAGCCAGAATTTACGGTTTAGGTTATGAGAGAGGTGAGGATTTGGGTTAGGTCCTAAATTAAGGTTAGGGTTAAGGTTAGACCATAGGTTAGTAATAAAGTTAAAACAGGAGTTAAGGTCAGACCACGAGCGAGAAATAGGTTTAGTCCAGCATTTAAAATTAGGTTATTTCAGAATTTAAGGTTTAGGTTAAGTCAGAGGTGAGGATTAGGGTTGGGTTTTGAGTTAAGGCTGGGGTTACGGTTAGACCATGGGTTAGGAATAGAGTTAAGACAGGATTTAGGGTCAGACCAGGAGCTAGAAATAGGGTTAGTCCAGCAATTAAAGTTGGGTTATTCCAGTATTTAAGGTTTAGGTTAAGTCAGAGGGGAGGATTAGGTTTGGGTCCTGGGTTATGGCTAGGGTTAGGGTTAGACCATGGGTTAGGAATAGAGTTAAAACAGGAGTTAGGAACAGACCAGGAACTAGACATAGGGTTAGTCCAGAAGTTAAACTTAGCTTAAGCCAGAATTTAAGGTTTAGGATAAGCCAGAGGCGAGGATTTGGGTTGAGTCCTAAATTAAGGCTAGGCTTAAGGTTAGATTATGGGTTAGGATTAGTGTTAAAACAGGAGTAAGGGTCAGACCACAAGCTAGAAATAGGGTTAGTCCTGCAGTTAAAGTTAGGTTATCCCAGAATTTAAGGTTTAGGTTTGGGTTAGGCCAGAGGTGAGAATTATGGTGGGGTCCTGTGTTAAGGCTAGGGTTAGAATTAGACCATGGGTTAGGAATAGAGTAAAAACAGTAGTTAGGGTCAGACCAGGAGCTAGAAATAGGGTTAGTCCAGCAGTTAAAGTTAAGTTATCCTAGTATTTAAGGTTTAGGTTAAGCCAGAGGTGAGGATTAGGATTGGTTCCTGGGTTAAGGCTAGGGTTAGTATTAGACCATGGGTTAGTAATAGAGTTAAAACAGCAGTTAGGGTCAGACCACGAGCTAGAAATAGGGTTATTCCAGCAGTTAAAGTTAGGTTATCCCAGAATTTAAGATTTAGGTTATGTCAGAGGTGAGGATTAGGGTTGGGACCTGGGTTAAGGCTAGAGTAAGGGTTAGACCATGGGTTAGGAATAGAGTTAAAAAAGGAGTTAGGAACAGACCACGAGCTAGAAATAGGGTTAGTCCTGCAGTTAAATTTAGGTTATCCCAGTATTTAAGGTTTAGGTTTGGGTTAGGCCAGAGGCGAGGATTAGGGTTGGGTCCTGGGTTAAAGCTAGGGTTAGGGTTAGACCATGGATTAGGAATAGAGTTAAAACAGGAGTTAGGGTCAGACCAGGAGCTGGAAATAGGGTTAGTCCAGCAGGTAAAGTTAGGTTATCCCAGAATTTAAGGTTTAGGTTAAGTCAGATGTGAGGATTAGGGTTGGGACCTGGGTTAGGGCAAGAGTAAGGGTTAGACCATGGGTTAGGAATAGAGTTAAAAAAGGAGTTAGGGTCAGACCAGGAGCTAGAAATAGGGTTAGTCCAGCAGTTAAAGTTAGGTTATGCCAGTAATAAAGGTTTAGGTTAAGTCAGATGTGAGGATTAGGGTTGGGTCCTGGGTTAAGGTTAGGGTTAGGGTTACACTATGGGTTAGGAATAGAGTTAAAGTAGGAGTTGGGGTCAGATGAGGAGCTAGAAATGGGGTTAGTCCAGCAGTTAAACTTAGTTTAAGAAATAATTTAAGGTTTAAGTTAAACCAGAGGTAAGGATTTGCGTTGGGTCCTAAATTAAGGCTAGGGTTAAGGTTAGATTATGAATTAGTAATAGAGTTAAAACAGGAGTTAGGGTCAGACCACGAGCTAGAAATAGGGTTAGTCCAGCAGTTAAAGTTAGGTTATCCCAGTATTGAAGGTTTAGGTTAAGTCAGAGGTGATGATTAGGGTTGGGTCCAGCGTTAAGGCTAGGGTTAGGAATAGACCATGGGTTAGGAATAGAGTTAAAACAGGAGTTAGGGTCAGACCAGGAGCTATAAATAGAATTAGTCTTGCAGTTAAAATTAGGATATCCCAGAATTTAAGGTTTAGATTTGGGTTAGGCCAGAGGTGAGGATTAGGGTTGGGTTCTGGGTTAAGGCTAGGGTAAGGGTTAGACCATGGGTTAGTAATAGAGTTAAAACAGGAGATAAGGTCAGACCAGGAGCTAGAAATAAGGTTAGTCCAGCAGTTAATCTTAGGTTAAGCCAGAATTTAAGGTTTAGATTAAGCCAAAGGTGAGGATTTGGGTTGGGTCCTAAATTAAGGCTAGGGTTAAGGTTAGATTATGGGTTAGTAATAGAGTTATAACAGGAGTTAGGGTCAGACCACAAGCTAGAAATAGAGTTAGTCCTGCAGTTAAAGTTAGGTTATCGCAGAATTTAAAGTTTAGGTTTGGGTTAGGCCAGAGGTGAGGATTAAGGTTGAGTCCTGGGTTAAGTCTAGGGTTAGGGTTGTACCATGGTTTAGGAATAGAGTAAAAACAGGAGTTAGGATCAGACCAGGATCTAGAAATAGGGTTAGTCCAGCAGTTAAAGTTAAGTTATCCCAGTATTTAAGTTTTAGGTTAAGTCAGAGGTGAGGATTGGGTTTAGGATTAGACCATGGGTTAGGAATAGATTAAAAACAGGAGTTAGTTTAAAACTTTGGGCTAGAAATAGGGTTAGTCCTGCAGTTTAACCTTGGTTAAGCCAGAATTTAAGGTTTAGGTTATGCCAGAGGTGAGGATTAGGGTTGGGTCCTGGATTAAGGCTAGGGTTAGGGTTACACCATGCGTTAGAAATAGAGTTAAAGAAGGAGTTATGGTCAGACCAGGGGCTAGAAATAGGGTTAGTCCAACAGTTAAACTTAGGTTAAACCAGAATTTAAAGTTTAGGTTTGGGTTAGGCCAGAGGTGAGGTTTAGGGTTGGGTCCTTGGTTAAAGCTAGGGTTAGGGTTAGACCATGGGTTAGGAATAGAGAAAAAACAGGAGTTAGTTTAAAATTATGGGCTAGAAATAGGGTTTGTCCAGCAGCTTAACCTATGTTTAGCAAGAATTTAAGATTTAGGTTAAGTTAGAGGTGAGGATTAGGGTTGGGTCCCGGATTAAGGCTAGGATTAGGGTTACATTATGGGTTAGGAAAAGAGTTAAAGCAGGAGTTAGGGTCAGACCAGGAGCTAGAAATAGGGTTAGTCCAGCAGTTAAAGTTAGCTTATCCCAGAATTTAAGGTTTAGGTTTGGGTTAGTCCAGAGGTGAGGATTAGGGTTGAGTTCTTGGTTAAAGCTAGGGTTAGGGTTAGACCATGAGTTAGGAATAGAGAAAAAACAGGAGTTAGTTTAAAATTATGGGTTAGAAATAGGGTTTGTCCAGCAGCTTAACCTATGTTTAGCAAGAATTTAAGATTTAGGTTAAGTTAGAGGTGAGGATTAGGGTTGGGTCCTGGATTAAGGCTAGGATTAGGGTTACATTATGGGTTAGGAAAAGAGTTAAAGCAGGAGTTAGGGTCAGACCAGGAGCTAGAAATAGGGTTAGTCCAGCAGTTAAACTTAGGTTAAGCCAGAATTAAAGGTTTAGGTTAAGCCAGAGGTGAGGATTAGGGTTGAGTCCTGGGTTAAGGTTAGGGTTAGGGTTAGACCATGGGATAGGAATAGAGTTAAAACAGGGGTTAAGGTCAGACCACGAGCTAGAAATAGGGTTAGTCCAACAGTTAAAGTTAGGTTAACTCAGTATTGAAGGTTTAGGGTAAATCAGAGGTGAGGATTAGGGTTGTTTCCTGGGTTAAGGCTAGGGTTAGGGTTAGACCATGGGTTAGGAATAGAGTTAACACAGGATTTAGTGTCAGACCAGTAGCTAGAAATAGGGTTAGTACAGCCGTTAAAGTTAGGTTATCCCAGAATTTAAGGTGTAGGCTTGGGTTAGGCCAGAGGTGAGGATTAGGGATGAGTCCTGGGTTAAGGCTAGGGTTAGGGTTAGACCATGGGTTAGTAATAAAGTAAATACTTGAGTTAGTTTAAAACCAGGGTCTAGAAATAGGGTTAGTCCAGTAGTTTAACCTATGTTAAGCCAGAATTTAAGGTTTTGGTTAAGACAGAGGTGAGGATTAGGGTTGGCTCCTAGTTTAAGGCTAGGGTTAGGGTTAGACCATGGGTTAGCAATAGAGTTAAAACAGGAGTTAGGGTCAGACCAAGAGCTAGAAATAGGGTTAGTCCAGCAGTTAAAGTTAGGTTATCCCAGATTTTAAGGTTTAAGTTTGGGTTAGGCCAGAGGTGAGGATTAGGGTTTAGTCCTTGGTTAAGGCTAGGGTTAGGGTTAGACCATGGGTTAGGAATAGACTTTAAACAGGAGTTAGGGTCAGACCAGGAGCTAGAAATAGGGTTAGTCCAGTAGTTGAAGTTAGGTTATCCCAGAATTTAAGGTTTAGGTTTGGGTTAGGCCAGAGGTGAGGATTATGGATGAGTCCTGGGTTAAGGATAGGGTAAGGGTTAGACCATGGGTTAGGTACAGAGGTAAAACAGGAGTTAGTATCAGACCAAGAGCTAGAAACAGGGTTAATCCAGCAGTTACACTTAGGTTAAGCCAGAATTTAAGATTTAGGTTAAGCCAGAGGTGAGGATTAGGGTTGGGTCTTGGGTTAAGCCTAGGGTTAGGGTTAGACCATGGGTTAGGAATAGAGTTAAAACAGGAGTTAGGGTCAGAACAGGAGAAAGAAATAGGGTTAGTCCAGCAGTTAAAGTTAGGTTAAGCTAGAATTTAAGGATTAGGTTAAACCATAGGTGAGGATTAGGGTTGGGTCCTGGGTTAAGGCTAGGGTTAGGGTTAGACCATGGGTTAGGAATAGAGTAAAAACAGGAGTTAGTTTAAAATTAAGGGATAGAAATAGGGTTTGTCCAGCAGTTTAACCTAATTTTAGCCAGAATTTAAGGTTTAGGTTAAGTTATAGGTGAGGATTAGGGTTGGGTCCTGGGTTAAGGCTAGGATTGGGGTTATACCATGGGTTACGAATAGAGTTAAAGCAGGATTTAGGGTCAGACCAGGGGCTAGAAATAGGGTTAGTGCAGCAGTTAAAGTTAGGTTAAGCCAGAATTAAAGGTTTAGGTTAAGCCAGAGGTTACATAGTTACATAGTTACATAGTTACTTAGGTTGAAAAAATACCTAGGTCCATCTAGTTCAACCTTCCTCCACCAGTTCTACATTTAGTCACTAAGTCATTTATAAGCAACAATGTTTTGTGTACTGAGGAAATCATCCAGCCCTTTTTTACAAGCTGTTATAGTATCTGCCATTACTACCTCTTGTGGTAGTGTATTCCACAGTCTGACCGCTCTAACTGTAAAGAACCCTTTCCTATTTAGGTGTCGGAATCGCTTTTCTTCCACTCGCAGTGAGTGCCCCCTGGTCCTTAGTACTGTCTTTGGAAGAAATAAGTCATGTGCCAGTCCTTTATATTGACCACACATGTATTTATACATATAAATGAGATCTCCTCTGAGACGTCTTTTTTCTAAGCTAAACATATCTAACTTTTTCAACCTGTCATCATATGGGAGGCCTTCCATTCCTTGTAATAGTCTAGTTGCCTGCCTTTGAACTGACTCTAACTTCTGAATGTCCTTTTTAAAATGTGGAGCTCAAAACTGGATCCCGTATTCCAGATGTGGCCTTACAAGTGATTTATAGAGGGGTAACAATACGTTGGGATCACGGGATCTAATCTCTCTTTTTATACACCCTAAAATCTTGTTTGCTTTAGCAGCTGCTGCTTGACATTGAGTGCTGCTGCTCAGCTTATTTGTAATGAGAATACCCAAGTCCTTCTCCTGTTCTGTAGTCCCGAGTTTACTTCCATTTAATGTATACGCAGCTATAGGATTACTCCGTCCTAGGTGCATTATTTTACATTTATCAACATTAAATCTCATTTGCCAAGTATCTGCCCATTCTGACATCTTATCCAGATCTTTTTGTAATATTGTACTATCCAGGTCAGTTTTTAATATCCTACATAGTTTGGTGTCATCGGCAAAGACTGACACTGTACTATCAATCCCATCCACAAGGTCATTAATAAAGAGAGTAAAAAGAATCGGTCCAAGCACAGATCCCTGCGGCACCCCACTGCTGACTATAGCCCATATAGAGAATGTACCATTTATGACTACTCTTTGTTTCCTATCTTTTAGCCAATTCCTTACCCAGTTGCATATTGTGTCCCCTAGTCCTTGCTTCTGGAGCTTTAGTATAAGGCTATTATGTGGTACAGTATCAAATGCCTTTGCAAAGTCCAAATAAATCACATCAGCTGCATTACCAATATCCAGGTTTGAACTTACCCCCTCATAGAACCCCAACAGGTTGGTTAGACACGACTTATCTTTCATGAATCCATGCTGTTTGTCAGTTATCATATTATTTTCTGCAATATATTTTTGCATGTCATCCCTTAAAATGCCCTCAAAAACTTTGCATACTACTGATGTCAGGCTTACTGGACGGTAGTTGCCTGGATCTACCCTCTTTCCTTTCTTAAATATCGGTACCACATCAGCAATCCTCCAATCCTCAGGCACCAACCCTGTTACAAGTGAGTCTAAAAAGATGAGATACAGCGGTCTGTCGATTACGGAGCTCAATTCCCTCAATAGTCGTGGATGAATGCCATCTGGCCCTGGGGATTTGTCTATGTTTAATTTACTCAGACATAAGCGTACTTCATCTTGTGTTAAATTAATTATATCGGGTGGTGGACTTTGATTTTTCACTTGTTGAATGATCCCTGGTACAGTCAGTTCCTTGGTGAATACAGATGAGAAATGCCTATTTAATATCTCAGTCTTTTGTTTGTCCTGAGGTGAGGATTAAGGTTGGGTCCTGGGTAAAGGCTAGAGTTGGGGTTAGACCATGGGTTAGGAATAGAGTTAAAACTGGAGTTAGGGTAAGAACAGGAGCTAGAAATAAAGTTAGTCTTGCAGTTCAAGTTAGGTTATCCCAGAATTTAAGGTTTAGGCTTGGGTTAGGTCAGAGGTGAGGATTAGGGTTGGGTCCTGGGTTAAGGCTAGGGTTAGGGTTAGACCATGGGTTAGGAATAGAGTTAAAACAGGAGTTAGGGTCAGACCAGGAGCTAGAAATAGGGTTAATACAGCAGTTAAAGTTAGGTTATCCCAGAATTTAAGGTTTAGGTTTGGGTTAGGCCAGAGGTGAAGATTAGGGATGAGTCCTGGGTTAAGGCTAGGGTTAGGGTTAGACCATGGGTTAGTAATAGAGTAAAAACTGGAGTTAGTTTAAACATAGGGGCTAGAAATAGGGTATGTCCAGTAGTTTAACCTATGTTAAGCCAGAATTTAAGGTTTAGGTTAAGACAGAGGTGAGGAAGAGGGTTGGCTCCTAGTTTAAGGCTAGGGTTAGGGTTAGACCATGGGTTAGGAATAGAGTTAAAACAGGAGTTAGGGTCAGACCTGGAGCTAAAAATAGGGTAAGTCCAGCAGTTAAAGTCAGGTTATCCCAGAATTTAAGGTTTAGGTTTGGGTTGGCAAGAAGTGAGGATTAGGGATGAGTCCTGGTTTAAGGCTTGGGTTAGGGTTAGACCATTAGTTAGGAAAAGAGTAAAAACAGGAGTTAGTTTAAAACTAGGAGCTAGAAATAGGGTTTTTCCAGCAGTTAAAGTTAAGTTATTCCAGTATTTAAGGTTTAGGTTAAGCCAGAGGTGAGGATTAGGGGTTTTCCTGGGTTAAGGTTAGGGTTAGGATTAGACCATGGGTTAGGAATAGAGTTAAAACAGGAGTTAGGGTCAGACCAGGATCTAGAAATAGGGTTAGTCCAGCAGTTAAACTTAGGTTAAGCCAGAATTTACGGTTTAGGTTATGAGAGAGGTGAGGATTTGGGTTAGGTCCTAAATTAAGGTTAGGGTAAGGGTTAGACCATGGGTTAGGAATAGAGCTAAAACAGGAGTTAGGGTCAGACCAAGAGCTAGAAATAGGGTTAGATTAGCAGTTGAAGTTAAGTTCTCCCAGAATTTAAGGTTTAGGTTAAGACAGGGGTGAGAATTAGGGTTGGGTCCTGGGTTAAGGCTAGGGTTAGGGTTACACCATGGGTTAGGAATAGAGTTAAAGCAGGAGTTAGGGTCAGACCAGGGGCTTGAAATAGGGTTACTCCAGCAGTTAAACTTAGGTTAAGCCAGAATTTAAGGTTTAGGTTAAGCCAGAGGTGAGGATTGGGATTGGGACCTGGGTTAAGGTTTGGGTTAGGGTTACAAAATGGGTTTGGAATACTGTTAAAGCAGAAGTTAGGGTCAGACCAGTGACTTGAAATATGGTTTGTCCTGCAGTTAATCTTAGGTTAAGCCAGAATTTAAGGTTTAGGTAAAGCCAGAGGTGAGGATTAGGGTTGGGTCCTGGGTTAAGGCTAGAGTTATGGTTAGACCGTGGGTTAGTAATAGATTTAAAACAGGGGTTAGGGTCAGACCATGATCTAGAAAGAGGGTTAGTTAAGCAGCTAAAGTTAGGTTATCCCAGATTTTAAGGTTTAGGTTTGTGTTAGGCCACAGGTGAGGATTAAGGTTGAGTCCTGGGTTAAGGCTAGGTTTAGGGTTGGACCATGGGTTAGGAATAGAGTTAAAACAGGAGTTAGGGTCAGACCAAGAGCTAGAAATAGGCTTAGACCAGCAGTTAAAGTTAGGTTATCTCAGTATTTAAATTTTAGGTTAAGTCAGAGGGGAGGATTAGGGTTGGGTCCTGGGTTAAGGCTAGGGTTAGCGTTAGACCATGGGTTTGTAATAGAGTTAAAACAGGAGTTAGGGTCAGACCAGGAGCTAGAAATAGGGTATGTCCAGTAGTTTAACCTATGTTAAGCCAGAATTTAAGGTTTAGGTTAAGACAGAGGTGAGGAAGAGGGTTGGCTCCTAGTTTAAGGCTAGGGTTAGGGTTAGACCATGGGTTAGGAATAGAGTTAAAACAGGAGTTAGGGTCAGACCTGGAGCTAAAAATAGGGTAAGTGCAGCAGTTAAAGTCAGGTTATCCCAGAATTTAAGGTTTAGGTTTGGGTTGGCAAGAAGTGAGGATTAGGGATGAGTCCTGGTTTAAGGCTTGGGTTAGGGTTAGACCATTAGTTAGGAAAAGAGTAAAAACAGGAGTTAGTTTAAAACTAGGAGCTAGAAATAGGGTTTTTCCAGCAGTTAAAGTTAAGTTATTCCAGTATTTAAGGTTTAGGTTAAGCCAGAGGTGAGGATTAGGGGTTTTCCTGGGTTAAGGTTAGGGTTAGGATTAGACCATGGGTTAGGAATAGAGTTAAAACAGGAGTTAGGGTCAGACCAGGATCTAGAAATAGGGTTAGTCCAGCAGTTAAACTTAGGTTAAGCCAGAATTTACGGTTTAGGTTATGAGAGAGGTGAGGATTTGGGTTAGGTCCTAAATTAAGGTTAGGGTAAGGGTTAGACCATGGGTTAGGAATAGAGCTAAAACAGGAGTTAGGGTCAGACCAAGAGCTAGAAATAGGGTTAGATTAGCAGTTGAAGTTAAGTTCTCCCAGAATTTAAGGTTTAGGTTAAGACAGGGGTGAGAATTAGGGTTGGGTCCTGGGTTAAGGCTAGGGTTAGGGTTACACCATGGGTTAGGAATAGAGTTAAAGCAGGAGTTAGGGTCAGACCAGGGGCTTGAAATAGGGTTACTCCAGCAGTTAAACTTAGGTTAAGCCAGAATTTAAGGTTTAGGTTAAGCCAGAGGTGAGGATTGGGATTGGGACCTGGGTTAAGGTTTGGGTTAGGGTTACAAAATGGGTTTGGAATACTGTTAAAGCAGAAGTTAGGGTCAGACCAGTGACTTGAAATATGGTTTGTCCTGCAGTTAATCTTAGGTTAAGCCAGAATTTAAGGTTTAGGTAAAGCCAGAGGTGAGGATTAGGGTTGGGTCCTGGGTTAAGGCTAGAGTTATGGTTAGACCGTGGGTTAGTAATAGATTTAAAACAGGGGTTAGGGTCAGACCATGATCTAGAAAGAGGGTTAGTTAAGCAGCTAAAGTTAGGTTATCCCAGATTTTAAGGTTTAGGTTTGTGTTAGGCCACAGGTGAGGATTAAGGTTGAGTCCTGGGTTAAGGCTAGGTTTAGGGTTGGACCATGGGTTAGGAATAGAGTTAAAACAGGAGTTAGGGTCAGACCAAGAGCTAGAAATAGGCTTAGACCAGCAGTTAAAGTTAGGTTATCTCAGTATTTAAATTTTAGGTTAAGTCAGAGGGGAGGATTAGGGTTGGGTCCTGGGTTAAGGCTAGGGTTAGCGTTAGACTATGGGTTTGTAATAGAGTTAAAACAGGAGTTAGGGTCAGACCAGGAGCTAGAAATAGGGTTAGTACAGCAGTTAAAGTTAGGTTATCCCAGAATTTAAGGTTTAGGTTTGGGTTAGGGCAGAGGTGAGGATTAGGATTGAGTCCTGGGTTAAGGTTAGGGTTAGGGTTAGACCATGGGTTAGGAATAGAGTTAAAACAGGAGTTGTGGTCAGACCACGAGCTAGAAATAGAGTTAGTCCAGCAGTTAAAGTTCGGTTATCCCAGTATTGAAGGTTTACGTTAGGTCAGGGGTGAGGATTAGGGTTGGGTCCTGGGTAAAGGCTAGAGTTGGGGTTAGACCATGGGTTAGGAATAGAGTTAAAAAAGCAGTCAGGGTCAGACCACGAGTTAGAAATAGGGTTAGTCCAGCAGTTAAATTTAGGTTATCCCAGATTTTAAGGTTTAGGTTTGGGTAAGGCCAGAGGTGAGGAGTAGGTTTAAGTCCTGGTTTAAGGCTAGGGTTAGGGTTAGACGATGGGTTAGGATTAGAATTAAAACAGGAGTAAGGGTCAGACCAGGAGCTAGAAATAGGGTTAGTCCAGCAGTTAAAGTTAAGTTATCCCAGTATTTAAGGTTTAGGTTAAGCCAGAGGTTAGGATAAGGGTTGGGTCCTAGGTTAAGGCTAGGGTTAGGGTTAGACTATGGGTTAGGAGGAGAGTAAAACAGGAGTTAGGGTCAGACCAGGAGCTGGAAATAGGGTTAGTCCAGCAGTTAAAGTTAGGTTATCCCAGTATTTAAATTTTAGGTTAAGTCAAAGGGGAGGATTAGGTTTGGGTCCTGGGTTAAGGCTAGGGTTAGGGTTAGACCATGGGTTAGGAATAGAGTTAAAACAGGAGTTAGGAACAGACCAGGAGCTAGACATAGGGTTAGTCCAGAAGTTAAACTTAGGTTAAGCCAGAATTTAAGGTTTAGGATAAGCCAGAGGCGAGGATTTGGGTAGAGTCCTAAATTAAGGCTAGGCTTAAGGTTAGATTATTGGTTAGGATTAGTGTTAAAACAGGAGTTAGGGTCAGACCACAAGCTAGAAATAGGGTTAGTCCTGCAGTTAAAGTTAGGTTATCCCAGAATTTAAGGTTTAGGTTTGGGTTAGGCCAGAGGTGAGAATTATGGTGGGGTCCTGGGTTAAGGCTAGGGTTAGAATTAGACCATGGGTTAGGAATAGAGTTAAAACAGTAGTTAGGGTCAGACTAGGAGCTAGAAATAGGTATAGTCCAGCAGTTATAGTTAAGTTATCCCAGTATTTAAGGTTTAGGTTAAGCCAGAGGTGAGGATTAGGATTGAATCCTGGGTTAAGGCTAGGGTTAGTGTTAGACCATGGGTTAGTAATAGAGTTAAAACAGCAGTTAGGATCAGACCACGAGCTAGAAATAGGGTTAGTCCAGCAGTTAATGTTAGGTTAAGCTAGAATTTAAGGATTAGGTTAAACCATAGGTGAGGATTAGGGTTGGGTCCTGGGTTAAGGCTATGGTTAGGGTTAGACCATGGGATAGTAATAGAGTTAAAACAGGAGTTAGGGTCAGACCAGGAGCTAGAAATAGGGTTAGTCCAGCAGTTAAAGTTAGCTTATCCCAGAATTTAAGGTTTAGGTTTGGGTTAGTCCAGAGGTCCAGAGGTGAGGATTAGGGTTGAGTCCTTGGTTAAAGCTAGGGTTAGGGTTAGACCATGGGTTAGGAATAGAGTAAAAACAGGAGTTAGTTTAAAATTAAGGGATAGAAATAGGGTTTGTCCAGCAGTTTAACCTAATTTTAGCCAGAATTTAAGGTTTAAGCTTACGTTAGAGGTGAGGATTAGGGTTGGGACCTGGGTTAAGGCTAGAGTAAGGGTTAGACCATGGGTTAGGAATAGCGTTAAAAAAGGAGTTAGGAACAGACCACGAGCTAGAAATAGGGTTAGTCCTGCAGTTAAAGTTAGGTTATCCCAGTATTTAAGGTTTAGGTTTGGGTTAGGCCAGAGGCGAGGATTAGGGTTGGGTCCTGGGGTAAAGCTAGGGTTAGGGTTAGACCATGGGTTAGGAAAAGAGTTAAAACAGGAGTTAGTCCAGCAGTTAAAGTTAAGTTATCCCAGAAGTTAAGGTTTAGGTTTGGGTTAGGCGACAGCTGAGGATGAGGGATGAGTCCTGGGTTAAGGCTAGGGTTAGGGATACACAATGGCTTAGGAATAGAGTTAAAGCAAGAGCTAGGGTCAGACCAGGGGCTAGAAATAGGGTTAGTTCAGAAGTTAAAGTTAGGTTAAGCCACAATTTAAGGTTTCGGTTAAGCCAGAGGTGAGGATTAGGGTTGGGTCCTGGGTTAAGGCTAGGGTTAGGGTTAGACCATGGGTTCAGAATAGAGTAAAAAAAGGAGTTAGTTTAAAATTAAGGGCTAGAAATAGGGTTAGTCCAGCAGTTAAACCTAGGTTTAGCCAGAATTTAAGGTTTAGGTTAAGTTAGAGGTGAGGATTAGGCTTGGGTCCTGAGTTAAGGCTAGGATTAGGGTTACACCATCGGTTAGTAATAGAGTTAAAGCAGGAGTTATGGTCAGACCAGGGGCTAGAAATAGGGTTATGGCAGCAGTTAAACTAAGGTTAAGCCAGGATTTAAGATTTAGGTTAAGCCAGAGGTGAGGATTAGGGTTGGGTCATGGGTTAAATGCTAGGGTTAGGGTTGGACCATGGGTTCGGAATAGAGATAAAACAGGAGTTAGGGTCAGACCAGGAGCTAGGAATAGGGTTAGTCCAGCAGTTAAAGTTAGGTTATCCCAGAATTAAAGGTTTAGGTTTGGGTTAGGCCAGAGATGAGGATTAGGGTTGAGTCCTGGATTAAGGTTAGGGTTAGGGTTAGACCATGGGTTAGGAATAGAGTTAAAACAGGAGTTAGGGTCAGACCACGAGCTAGAAATAGAGTTAGTCCAGCAGTTAAAGTTACGTTATTCCAGAATTTCAGGTTTAAGTTTGGGTTAGGCCAGAGGTGAGGATTATGGTTGAGTCCTGGGTTAAGGCTAGGGTTAGGTTTACACAATGGGTTAGGAATAGAGTTAAAGCAGGAGTTAAGGTTAGACCAGGAGCTAGAAATAGGGTTAGTCCAGCAGTTAACGTTAGGTTATCCCAGTATTGAAGGTTTAGGTTTGGGTTAGGCCAGAGATGTGGATTAGGGTTGAGTCCTGGATTAAGGTTAGGGTTAGGGTTGGACCATGGGTTAGGAATAGAGTTAAAACAGGAGTTAGGGTCAGACCACGAGCTAGAAATAGAGTTAGTCCAGCAGTTAAAATTAGTTTATCCGAGTACTTAAAGTTTAGTTTAAGTCAGAGGTGAGGATTAGGGTTGGGTACTGGGTTAAGGCTAGAGTTATGGTTAGACCGTGGGTTAGTAATAGATTTAAAACATGAGTTAGGGTCAGACCATGATCTAGAAATAAGGTTAGTCAAGCAGCCAAGGTTAGGTTATCCCAGATTTTAAGGTTTAGGTTTGCTTTAGGCCAGAGGTGAGGATTAGGGTTAAGTCCTGGGTTAAGGCTAGGGTTAGGGTTAGACTATGGGTTAAGAATAGAGTTAAAACAGGAGTTAGGGTCAGACCAGGAGCTACAAATAGGGTTAGTGCAGCAGTTAAAGTTAGGTTATCCCAGTATTTAAGGTTTAGGTTAAGCCAGAGGTGAGTATTTTGGTTGGGTCCTTGGTTAAGGCTAGGGTTAGGGTTAGACCATAGGTTAGGAATAGAGTTAAAACAGGAGTTAAGGTGAGACCAGGAGCTAGACATAGGGTTAGTCCAGAAGTTAAACTTAGGTTAAGCCAGAATTTAAGGTTTAGGATAAGCCAGAGGCGAGGATTTGGGATGGGTCCCAAATTAAGGCTAGGCTTAAGGTTAGAATATGGGTTAGGATTAGTGTTAAAACAGGAGTTAGGGTCAGACCACAAGCTAAAAATAGGGTTAGTCCTGCAGTTAAAGTTAGGTTATCCCAGAATTTAAGGTTTAGGTTTGGGTTAGGCCACAGGTGAGAATTAGGGTGGGGTCCTGGGTTAAGGCTAGGGTTAGAATTAGACCATGGGTTAGAAATAGAGTTAAAACAGTAGTTAGGGTCAGACTAGGAGCTAGAAATAGGTATAGTCCAGCAGTTATAGTTAAGTTATCCCAGTATTTAAGGTTTAGGTTAAGCCAGAGGTGAGGATTAGGATTGGTTCCTGGGTTAAGGCTAGGGTTAGTGTTAGACCATGGGTTAGTAATAGAGTTAAAACAGCAGTTAGGATCAGACCACGAGCTAGAAATAGGGTTAGTCCAGCAGTTAAAGTTAGGTTAAGCTAGAATTTAAGGATTAGGTTAAACCATAGGTGAGGATTAGGGTTGGGTCCTGGGTTAAGGCTATGGTTAGGGTTAGACCATGGGATAGTAATAGAGTTAAAACAGGAGTTAGGGTCAGACCAGGAGCTAGAAATAGGGTTAGTCCAGCAGTTAAAGTTAGCTTATCCCAGAATTTAAGGTTTAGGTTTGGGTTAGTCCAGAGGTCCAGAGGTGAGGATTAGGGTTGAGTCCTTGGTTAAAGCTAGGGTTAGGGTTAGACCATGGGTTAGGAATAGAGTAAAAACAGGAGTTAGTTTAAAATTAAGGGATAGAAATAGGGTTTGTCCAGCAGTTTAACCTAATTTTAGCCAGAATTTAAGGTTTAAGCTTACGTTAGAGGTGAGGATTAGGGTTGGGACCTGGGTTAAGGCTAGAGTAAGGGTTAGACCATGGGTTAGGAATAGCGTTAAAAAAGGAGTTAGGAACAGACCACGAGCTAGAAATAGGGTTAGTCCTGCAGTTAAAGTTAGGTTATCCCAGTATTTAAGGTTTAGGTTTGGGTTAGGCCAGAGGCGAGGATTAGGGTTGGGTCCTGGGGTAAAGCTAGGGTTAGGGTTAGACCATGGGTTAGGAAAAGAGTTAAAACAGGAGTTAGTCCAGCAGTTAAAGTTAAGTTATCCCAGAAGTTAAGGTTTAGGTTTGGGTTAGGCGAGAGGTGAGGATGAGGGATGAGTCCTGGGTTAAGGCTAGGGTTAGGGATACACAATGGCTTAGGAATAGAGTTAAAGCAAGAGCTAGGGTCAGACCAGGGGCTAGAAATAGGGTTAGTTCAGCAGTTAAAGTTAGGTTAAGCCACAATTTAAGGTTTCGGTTAAGCCAGAGGTGAGGATTAGGGTTGGGTCCTGGGTTAAGGCTAGGGTTAGGGTTAGACCATGGGTTCAGAATAGAGTAAAAAAAGGAGTTAGTTTAAAATTAAGGGCTAGAAATAGGGTTAGTCCAGCAGTTAAACCTAGGTTTAGCCAGAATTTAAGGTTTAGGTTAAGTTAGAGGTGAGGATTAGGCTTGGGTCCTGAGTTAAGGCTAGGATTAGGGTTACACCATCGGTTAGTAATAGAGCTAAAGCAGGAGTTATGGTCAGACCAGGGGCTAGAAATAGGGTTATGGCAGCAGTTAAACTAAGGTTAAGCCAGGATTTAAGATTTAGGTTAAGCCAGAGGTGAGGATTAGGGTTGGGTCATGGGTTAAATGCTAGGGTTAGGGTTGGACCATGGGTTCGGAATAGAGATAAAACAGGAGTTAGGGTCAGACCAGGAGCTAGGAATAGGGTTAGTCCAGCAGTTAAAGTTAGGTTATCCCAGAATTAAAGGTTTAGGTTTGGGTTAGGCCAGAGATGAGGATTAGGGTTGAGTCCTGGATTAAGGTTACGTTAGGGTTAGACCATGGGTTAGGAATAGAGTTAAAACAGGAGTTAGGGTCAGACCACGAGCTAGAAATAGAGTTAGTCCAGCAGTTAAAGTTACGTTATTCCAGAATTTCAGGTTTAAGTTTGGGTTAGGCCAGAGGTGAGGATTATGGTTGAGTCCTGGGTTAAGGCTAGGGTTAGGTTTACACAATGGGTTAGGAATAGAGTTAAAGCAGGAGTTAAGGTTAGACCAGGAGCTAGAAATAGGGTTAGTCCAGCAGTTAACGTTAGGTTATCCCAGTATTGAAGGTTTAGGTTTGGGTTAGGCCAGAGATGTGGATTAGGGTTGAGTCCTGGATTAAGGTTAGGGTTAGGGTTGGACCATGGGTTAGGAATAGAGTTAAAACAGGAGTTAGGGTCAGACCACGAGCTAGAAATAGAGTTAGTCCAGCAGTTAAAATTAGTTTATCCGAGTACTTAAAGTTTAGTTTAAGTCAGAGGTGAGGATTAGGGTTGGGTACTGGGTTAAGGCTAGAGTTATGGTTAGACCGTGGGTTAGTAATAGATTTAAAACATGAGTTAGGGTCAGACCATGATCTAGAAATAAGGTTAGTCAAGCAGCCAAGGTTAGGTTATCCCAGATTTTAAGGTTTAGGTTTGCTTTAGGCCAGAGGTGAGGATTAGGGTTAAGTCCTGGGTTAAGGCTAGGGTTAGGGTTAGACTATGGGTTAAGAATAGAGTTAAAACAGGAGTTAGGGTCAGACCAGGAGCTACAAATAGGGTTAGTGCAGCAGTTAAAGTTAGGTTATCCCAGTATTTAAGGTTTAGGTTAAGCCAGAGGTGAGTATTTTGGTTGGGTCCTTGGTTAAGGCTAGGGTTAGGGTTAGACCATAGGTTAGGAATAGAGTTAAAACAGGAGTTAAGGTGAGACCAGGAGCTAGACATAGGGTTAGTCCAGAAGTTAAACTTAGGTTAAGCCAGAATTTAAGGTTTAGGATAAGCCAGAGGCGAGGATTTGGGATGGGTCCCAAATTAAGGCTAGGCTTAAGGTTAGAATATGGGTTAGGATTAGTGTTAAAACAGGAGTTAGGGTCAGACCACAAGCTAAAAATAGGGTTAGTCCTGCAGTTAAAGTTAGGTTATCCCAGAATTTAAGGTTTAGGTTTGGGTTAGGCCACAGGTGAGAATTAGGGTGGGGTCCTGGGTTAAGGATAGGGTTAGAATTAGACCATGGGTTAGAAATAGAGTTAAAACAGTAGTTAGGGTCAGACTAGGAGCTAGAAATAGGTATAGTCCAGCAGTTATAGTTAAGTTATCCCAGTATTTAAGGTTTAGGTTAAGCCAGAGGTGAGGATTAGGATTGGTTCCTGGGTTAAGGCTAGGGTTAGTGTTAGACCATGGGTTAGTAATAGAGTTAAAACAGCAGTTAGGATCAGACCACGAGCTAGAAATAGGGTTAGTCCAGCAGTTAAAGTTAGGTTAAGCTAGAATTTAAGGATTAGGTTAAACCATAGGTGAGGATTAGGGTTGGGTCCTGGGTTAAGGCTATGGTTAGGGTTAGACCATGGGATAGTAATAGAGTTAAAACAGGAGTTAGGGTCAGACCAGGAGCTAGAAATAGGGTTAGTCCAGCAGTTAAAGTTAGCTTATCCCAGAATTTAAGGTTTAGGTTTGGGTTAGTCCAGAGGTCCAGAGGTGAGGATTAGGGTTGAGTCCTTGGTTAAAGCTAGGGTTAGGGTTAGACCATGGGTTAGGAATAGAGTAAAAACAGGAGTTAGTTTAAAATTAAGGGATAGAAATAGGGTTTGTCCAGCAGTTTAACCTAATTTTATCCAGAATTTAAGGTTTAAGCTTACGTTAGAGGTGAGGATTAGGGTTGGGACCTGGGTTAAGGCTAGAGTAAGGGTTAGACCATGGGTTAGGAATAGCGTTAAAAAAGGAGTTAGGAACAGACCACGAGCTAGAAATAGGGTTAGTCCTGCAGTTAAAGTTAGGTTATCCCAGTATTTAAGGTTTAGGTTTGGGTTAGGCCAGAGGCGAGGATTAGGGTTGGGTCCTGGGGTAAAGCTAGGGTTAGGGTTAGACCATGGGTTAGGAAAAGAGTTAAAACAGGAGTTAGTCCAGCAGTTAAAGTTAAGTTATCCCAGAAGTTAAGGTTTAGGTTTGGGTTAGGCGAGAGGTGAGGATGAGGGATGAGTCCTGGGTTAAGGCTAGGGTTAGGGATACACAATGGCTTAGGAATAGAGTTAAAGCAAGAGCTAGGGTCAGACCAGGGGCTAGAAATAGGGTTAGTTCAGCAGTTAAAGTTAGGTTAAGCCACAATTTAAGGTTTCGGTTAAGCCAGAGGTGAGGATTAGGGTTGGGTCCTGGGTTAAGGCTAGGGTTAGGGTTAGACCATGGGTTCAGAATAGAGTAAAAAAAGGAGTTAGTTTAAAATTAAGGGCTAGAAATAGGGTTAGTCCAGCAGTTAAACCTAGGTTTAGCCAGAATTTAAGGTTTAGGTTAAGTTAGAGGTGAGGATTAGGCTTGGGTCCTGAGTTAAGGCTAGGATTAGAGTTACACCATCGGTTAGTAATAGAGTTAAAGCAGGAGTTATGGTCAGACCAGGGGCTAGAAATAGGGTTATGGCAGCAGTTAAACTAAGGTTAAGCCAGGATTTAAGATTTAGGTTAAGCCAGAGGTGAGGATTAGGGTTGGGTCATGGGTTAAAGGCTAGGGTTAGGGTTAGACTATGGGTTAAGAATAGAGTTAAAACAGGAGTTAGGGTCAGACCAGGAGCTACAAATAGGGTTAGTGCAGCAGTTAAAGTTAGGTTATCCCAGTATTTAAGGTTTAGGTTAAGCCAGAGGTGAGTATTTTGGTTGGGTCCTTGGCTAAGGCTAGGGTTAGGGTTAGACCATAGGTTAGAAATAGAGTTAAAACAGGAGTTAAGGTGAGACCAGGAGCTAGACATAGGGTTAGTCCAGAAGTTAAACTTAGGTTAAGCCAGAATTTAAGGTTTAGGATAAGCCAGAGGCGAGGATTTGGGATGGGTCCCAAATTAAGGCTAGGCTTAAGGTTAGATTATGGGTTAGGATTAGTGTTAAAACAGGAGTTAGGGTCAGACCACAAGCTAAAAATAGGGTTAGTCCTGCAGTTAAAGTTAGGTTATCCCAGAATTTAAGGTTTAGGTTTGGGTTAGGCCACAGGTGAGAAATAGGGTGGGGTCCTGGGTTAAGGCTAGGGTTAGAATTAGACCATGGGTTAGGAATAGAGTTAAAACAGTAGTTATGGTCAGACCAGGAGCTAGAAATTGGGTTAGTCCAGCAGTTAAAGTTAAGTTATCCCAGTATATAAGGTTTAGGTTAAGCCAGAGGTGAGGGTTAGGATTGGTTCCTGGGTTAAAGCTAGGGTTAGTGTTAGACCATGGGTTAGTAATAGAGTTAAAACAGCAGTTAGCGTCAGACCACGAGCTAGACATAGGGTTAGTCCAGCAGTTAAAGTTAGGTTATCCCAGTATTTAAGGTTTAGGTTTGGGTTAGGCCAGAGGCGAGGATTAGGGTTGGGTCCTGGGTTAAGGCTAGAGTAAGGGTTAGACCATGGGTTAGGAATAGAGTTAAAAAAGGAGTTAGGAACAGACCACGAGCTAGAAATAGGGTTAGTCCTGCAGTTAAAGTTAGGTTATCCCAGTATTTAAGGTTTAGGTTTGGGTTAGGCCAGAGGCGAGAATTAAGGTTGGGTCCTGGGTTAAAGCTAGGGTTAGGGTTAGACCATGGGTTAGGAAAAGAGTTAAAGCAGGAGTTATTGTCAGACCAGGGGCTAGAAATAGGGTTAGTCCAACAGTTAAACTTAGGTTAGGCAAGAATTTAAGGTTTAGGTTAAGCTAGAGGTGAGGATTAGGGTTGGGTCCTGGGTAAAGGCTAGGGTTAGGGTTACACCATGGGTTAGGAATAGAGTTAAAGCAGGAGTTAGGGTCAGACCAGGGGCTTGAAATAGGGTTAGTTTAGCAGTTAAACTTAGGTTAAACCAGAATTTAAAGTTTAGGTTTGGGTTAGGCCAGAGGTGAGGTTTAGGGTTGGGTCCTTGGTTAAAGCTAGGGTTAGGGTTAGACCATGGGTTAGGAATAGAGAAAAAACAGGAGTTAGTTTAAAATTATGGGCTAGAAATAGGGTTAGTCCAGTAGTTTAACCTATGTTAAGCCAGAATTTAAGGTTTTGGTTAAGACAGAGGTGAGGATTAGGGTTGGCTCCTAGTTTAAGGCTAGGGTTAGGGTTAGACCATGGGTTAGCAATAGAGTTAAAACAGGAGTTAGGGTCAGACCAAGAGCTAGAAATAGGGTTAGTCCAGCAGTTAAAGTTAGGTTATTCCAGTATTTAAGGTTTAGGTTAAGTCAGAGGTGAGGATTAGGATTGGGTCCTGGGTTAAAGCTAGTGTTAGGGTTACAAAATGGGTTAGGAACACTGTTAAAGCAGAAGTTAGGGTCAGACCAGTGGCTTGAAATATGGTTTGTCCTGCAGTTAATCTTAGGTTAAGCCAGAATATAAGGTTTAAGTTAAGCCAAAGGTGAGAATTAGGGTTGAATCCTGGGTTAAGGCTAGAGTTATGGTTAGACCGTGGGTTAGTAATAGATTTAAAACAGGAGTTAGGGTCAGACCATGATCTAGAAATAAGGTTAGTCAAGCAGCCAAAGTTAGGTTATCCCAGATTTTAAGGTTTAGGTTTGCTTTAGGCCAGAGGTGAGGATTAGGGTTAAGTCCTGGGTTAAGGCTAGGGTTAGGGTTAGACTATGGGTTAGGAATAGAGTTAAAACAGGAGTTAGGGTCAGACCAGGAGCTAAAAATAGGGTTAGTGCAGCAGTTAAAGTTAGGTTATCCCAGTATTTAAGGTTTAGGTTAAGCCAGAGGTGAGTATTTTGGTTGGGTCCTTGGTTAAGGCTAGGGTTAGGGTTAGACCATAGGTTAGGAATAGAGTTAAAACAGGAGTTAAGGTGAGACCAGGAGCTAGACATAGGGTTAGTCCAGAAGTTAAACTTAGGTTAAGCCAGAATTTAAGGTTTAGGATAAGCCAGAGGCGAGGATTTGGGTTGGGTCCTAAATTAAGGCTAGGCTTAAGGTTAGATTATGGGTTAGGATTAGTGTTGAAACAGGAGTTAGGGTCAGACCACAAGCTAAAAATAGGGTTAGTCCTGCAGTTAAAGTTAGGTTATCCCAGAAATTAAGGTTTAGGTTTGGGATAGGCCACAGGTGAGAATTAGGGTGGGGTCCTGGGTTAAGGCAAGGGTTAGAATTAGACCATGGGTTAGGAATAGAGTTAAAACAGTAGTTATGGTCAGACCATGAGCTAGAAATTGGGTTAGTCCAGCAGTTAAAGTTAAGTTATCCCAGTTTATAAGGTTTAGGTTAAGCCAGAGGTGAGGATTAGGATTGGTTCCTGGGTTAAAGCTAGGGTTAGTGTTAGACCATGGGTTAGTAATAGAGTTAAAACAGCAGTTAGGGTCAGACCACGAGCTAGACATAGGGTTAGTCCAGCAGTTAAAGTTAGGTTATCCCAGTAGTTAAGGTTTAGGTTTGGGTTAGGCCAGAGGCGAGGATTAGGGTTGGGTCCTGGGTTAAGGGTAGAGTAAGGGTTAGACCATGGGTTAGGAATAGAGTTAAAAAAGGAGTTAGGAACAGACCACGAGCTAGAAATAGGGTTAGTCCTGCAGTTAAAGTTAGGTTATCCCAGTATTTAAGGTTTAGGTTTGGGTTAGGCCAGAGGCGAGAATTAAGGTTGGGTCCTGGGTTAAAGCTAGGGTTAGGGTTAGACCATGGGTTAGGAAAAGAGTTAAAGCAGGAGTTATTGTCAGACCAGGGGCTAGAAATAGGGTTAGTCCAACAGTTAAACATAGGTTAGGCAAGAATTTAAGGGTTAGGTTAAGCTAGAGGTGAGGATTAGGGTTGGGTCCTGGGTAAAGGCTAGGGTTAGGGTTACACCATGGGTTAGGAATAGAGTTAAAGCAGGAGTTAGGGTCAGACCAGGGGCTTGAAATAGGGTTAGTTTAGCAGTTAAACTTAGGTTAAGCCAGAATTTAAGGTTTAGGTTAAGCCAGAGGTGAGGATTAGGGTTGGGTCCTGGATTAAGGCTAGGGTTAGGGTTACACCATGGGTTAGAAATAGAGTTAAAGAAGGAGTTATGGTCAGACCAGGGGCTATAAATAGGGTTAGTCCAACAGTTAAACTTAGGTTAAACCAGAATTTAAAGTTTAGGTTTGGGTTAGGCCAGAGGTGAGGTTTAGGGTTGGGTCCTTGGTTAAAGCTAGGGTTAGGGTTAGACCATGGGTTAGGAATAGTGAAAAAACAGGAGTTAGTTTAAAATTATGGGCTAGAAATAGGGTTAGTCCAGTAGTTTAACCTATGTTAAGCCAGAATTTAAGGTTTTGGTTAAGACAGAGGTGAGGATTAGGGTTGGCTCCTAGTTTAAGGCTAGGGTTAGGGTTAGACCATGGGTTAGCAATAGAGTTAAAACAGGAGTTAGGGTCAGACCAAGAGCTAGAAATAGGGTTAGTCCAGCAGTTAAAGTTAGGTTATCCCAGATTTTAAGCTTTAAATTTGGGTTAGGCCAGAGGTGAGGATTAGGGTTTAGTCCTTGGTTAAGGCTAGGGTTAGGGTTAGACCATGGGTTAGGAATAGACTTAAAACAGGAGTTAGGGTCAGACCAGGAGCTAGAAATAGGGTTAGTCCAGTAGTTGAAGTTAGGTTATCCCAGAATTTAAGGTTTAGGTTTGGGTTAGGCCAGAGGTGAGGATTATGGATGAGTCCTGGGTTAAGGACAGGGTAAGGGTTAGACCATGGGTTAGGTACAGAGGTAAAACAGGAGTTAGGGTCAGAACAGGAGAAAGAAATAGGGTTAGTACAGCAGTTAAAGTTAGGTTAAGCTAGAATTTAGGGATTAGGTTAAACCAGAGGTGAGGATTAGGGTTGGGTCCTGGGTTAAGGCTGTGGTTAGGGTTAGACAATGGGATAGTAATAGAGTTAAAACAGGAGTTAGGGTCAGACCAGGAGCTAGAAATAGGGTTAGTCCAGCAGTTAAAGTTAGCTTATCCCAGAATTTAAGGTTTAGGTTTGTTTTAGTCCAATTGTGAGGATTAGGGTTAAATCCTTGGTTAAAGCTAGGGTTAGGGTTAGACCATGGGTTAGGAATAGAGTAAAAACAGGAGTTAGTTTAAAATTAAGGGCTAGAAATAGGGTTTGTCCAGCAGTTTAACCTAATTTTAGCCAGAATTTAAGGTTTAGGTTAAGTTAGAGGTGAGGATTAGGGTTGGGTCCTGGGTTAAGGCTAGGACTGGGGTTATACCATGGGTTACGAATACAGTTAAAGCTGGAGTTAGGGTCAGACCAGGGGCTAGAAATAGGGTTAGTGCAGCAGTTAAAGTTAGGTTAAGCCAGAATTAAAGGTTTAGGTTAAGCCAGAGGTGAGGAATAAGGTTGGGTCCTGGGTAAAGGCAAGAGTTGGGGTTAGACCATGGGTTAGGAATAGAGTTAAAACTGGAGTTAGGGTAAGAACAGGAGCTAGAAATAGAGTTAGTCTTGCAGGTAAAGTTAGGTTATCCCAGAATTTAAGGTTTACGCTTGGGTTAGGCCAGAGGTGAAGATTAGGGATGAGTCCTGGGTTAAGGCTAGGGTTAGGGTTAGACCATGGGTTAGTAATAGAGTAAAAACTGGAGTTAGTTTAAAACTAGGGGCTAGAAATAGGGTTAGTCCAGTAGTTTAACCTATGTTAAGCCAGAATTTAAGGTTTAGGTTAAGACAGGGGTGAGGAATAGGGTTGGCTCCTAGTTTAAGGCTAGGGTTGGGGTTAGACTATGGGTTAGCAATAGAGTTAAAACAGGAGTTAGGGCCAGACCAAGAGCTAGAAATAGGGTTAGTCCAGCAGTTAAAGTTAGGTTATCCCAGATTTTAAGGTTTAAGTTTGGGTTAGGCCAGAGGTGAGGATTAGAGTTTAGTCCTTGGTTAAGGCTAGGGTTAGGGTTAGACCATGGGTAAGGATTAGAGTTAAAACAGGATTTAAGGTCAGACCAGGAGCTAGAAATAGGGTTAGTCCAGTAGTTAAAGTTAGGTTATCACAGAATTTAGATTTAGATTTGGGTTAGGCAAGAGGTGAGGATTAGGGATGAGTCCTCGGTTAAGGATAGGGTAAGGGTTAGACCATGGGTTAGGTACAGAGGTAAAACAGGAGTTAGTAACAGACCAAAAGCTAGAAACAGGGTTAATCCAGCAGTTACACTTGAGTTAATCCAGAATTTAAGGTTAAGGTTAAGCCAGAGGTGAGGATTAGGGTTGGGTCCTGGGTTAAGGGCAGGGTTAATGTTAGACCATGGGTTAGGAATAAAGTTAAAACAGGAGTTAGGGTCAGACCAGGAGCTAGAAATAGGGTTAGTCCAGCAGTTAAAGTTAGGTTATCCCAGAATTTAAGGTTTAGGTTAAGTCAGAGGTGAGGATTAGGGTTGTGTCCTGGGTTAAGGCTAGGGTAAGGGTTAGACCATGGGCTAGGAATAGAGCTAAAACAGGAGTTAGGGTCAGACCAAGAGCTAGAAATAGGGTTAGATTAGCAGTTAAAGTTAAGTTATCCCAGTATTTAAGGTTTAGGTTAAGACAGGGGTGAGAATTAGGGTTGGGTCCTGGGTTAAGGCTAGGGTTAGGGTTACACCATGGGTTAGGAATAGAGTTAAAGCAGGAGTTAGGGTCAGACCAGGGGCTTGAAATAGGGTTACTCCAGCAGTTAAACTTAGGTTAAGCCAGAATTTAAGGTTTAGGTTAAGCCAGAGGTGAGGATTGGGATTGGGACCTGGATTAAGGCTTGGGTTAGGGTTACAAAATGGGTAAGGAATACTGTTAACACAGAAGTTAGGGTCAGACCAGTGACTTGAAATAAGGTTTGTCCTGCAGTTAATCTTAGGTTAAGCCAGAATTTAAGGTTTAGGTAAAGCCAGAGGTGAGGATTAGGGTTAGGTCCTGGGTTAAGGCTAGAGTTATGGTTAGACCGTGGGTTAGTAATAGATTTAAAACAGGAGTTAGCGTCAGACCATGATCTAGAAATAGGGTTAGTTAAGCAGCTAAAGTTAGGTTACCCCAGATTTTAAGGTTTAGGTTTGTGTTAGGCCACAGGTGAGGATTAATGTTGAGTCCTGGGTTAAGGCTAGGTTTAGGGTTATACCATGGGTTTGGAATAGAGTTAAAACAGGAGTTAGGGTCAGACCAAGAGCTAGAAATAGGCTTAGTCCAGCAGTTAAAGTTAAGTTATTTCAGTATTTAAATTTTAGGTTAAGTCAGAGGGGAGGATTAGGGTTGGGTCTTGGGCTAAGGCTAGGGTTAGCGGTAGACCATGGGTTAGGAATAGAGTTAAAACAGGAGTTAGGGTCAGACCAGGAGTTAGAAATAGGGTTAGTTTAGCAGTTAAAATTAGGTTAAGCCAGAATTAAAGGTTTTGGTTAAGCAAGAAGTGAGGATTAGGGATGAGTCCTGGGTTAAGGTTAGGGTTAGACCATGGGATAAGAATAGAGTTTAAAACAGAAGTTAAGGTCAGACCACGAGCTAGAAATAGGGTTAGTCCAACAGTTAAAGTTAGGTTAACCCAGTATTGAAGGTTTAGGTTAAGTCAGAGGTGAAGATTAGGGTTGGGTCCTGGGTTAAGGCTAGGGTTAGGGTTAGACCATGGGTTAGGAATAGAGTTAACACAGGATTTAGTGTCAGACCAGTAGCTAAAAATAGGGTTAGTACAGCCGTTAAAGTTAGGTTATCCCAGAATTTAAGGTGTAGGTTTGGGTTAGGCCAGAGGTGAGGATTTGGGATGAGTCCTGGGTTAAGGCTAGGGTTAGGGTTAGACCATGGGTTAGTAATAGAGTAAAAACTTGAGTTAGTTTAAAACCAGGGGCAAGAAATAGGGTTAGTCCAGTAGTTTAACCTATTTTAAGCCAGAATTTAAGGTTTTGGTTAAGACAGAGGTGAGGATTAGGGTTGGCTCCTAGTTTAAGGCTAGGGTTAGGGTTAGACCATGGGTTAGTGTAAAATGATTAAAATTAATACATCTAGTTATCAAATATTTCATAGTAAGACATATACGTTCATAGTTCTGTTTATGTTGGAGGGCATAGGTTATTAATAAAGTTTATAAGGGTAAATATGCCCATATTGAATATACTTGAGTGCTGAGCATGGAGGGATATATTTAAATCCTTCCCGAAGCTTCTCGAAGCTTCTAGAAGCTTATGTAATATGGAACTATATTCAACTGTGTTACACTAGAATGCCCTATATGGTTTGAACAGCTGGTATATAATACACGATGGAGGGGGCTACGGGGCGCTCTCCACACTGCCTGCGGTGAGAAGACTCCAGTGCTGCAAGATATGACACGTTGTCCAGGCTAAGAGATGACATCCCCAGCATTGCCGTTCAGGAGCCAAAGAGAGATGGGTAAAGACTTCCCATTGTTCAATATGGACTAAATGAACTCTTTTTACATAAGCTATCAAAGTATATTATTTTTTTCCTTTCTGTAACTGAACCTTGGCAACCATTTTTAAATAGATAAAATACATTTATTTTTTACATTTTTGAGGTCTTTTCTTTCATGCGGCTTTACGTATTTGAAGAAAAATATATTTAAGAGTATATTTTTTAACATTTGGCGAGTCAGCTATTCGTGATTTTTTATATATATATTTTTTTGTTGTTCCTTCACTTTGCATAAGGGGGGTCGAAGTTATCAAAGTCATAAGTATTTTAAGTATCTCCTGCAAAGGATCAGGAATCAACAATTTATAAAAATCACGTAGAACCTAGGAAATACGTATAAGTCAAGTTGCATGAATGTTTTTTTTTTTTTAATGAACTTTAAAGTCTTTACAAAGTTACAGGAGTTAACTTTCGACGTATTTTTGAGCAAGAAAGATAAAGTCAGTCCATAAGAAGTATTGGACGTGTTGAATAAGGTGGATCAAGTCTTACAGGATCATCCATCAGATCATCTGATCATTTCAGGTAAGAAAATGGATTTTATCTCTTCATATGTGAAGCAAAGTAAACTTCAGTTCACTTATCCAGATATTTCTAATGTAGAAGAGATTTGGTTACGCTTTTATGAGGAGTGTGAACTTGAGAATTCACGTATAGAATGTGCAAGGTCTTTTAATAGAGAGAAACAGAAAATCAGAAATGTCTGTCATTTAGTCTATGATTTTCACAAGTTAATCGTAGAAAAGTGTAAAAATGGTGGAAATAGACAACCTGAATTGTCAGGAGAGTCAGTGACAGAGAGATCCAAAGACTGCTTAGAACCTGGAATGTCAGTCAGTGATATTGTGAATTCTGACTGTAATGTTGGCTGTAATTTTGTAAATCAGAATTTTGATAATGGCGGCAGACATGTGCTACGTAATCAAGGTGCCTTTCAAGATACTGAGAAAGAAGCAGGAAATGACGTAGTGAAGCCAGAAGGGGGAGGAGCCAGAATGGGACACGTGCAGAAAAGACACGTGGAGAGAGAAAATGGCGACGATCAGTTTCTAAAAATAGAACAGGCTAAGTTAGGGATTACACTTAGAAAAAATTTATTGGACATATGCAAATTAATTCCCGCATATAATCCTAAAATACATGTTTGCAGAAATTCAGAGGTTTTTGAAGGTTCCATCGAGAAGTTAAATTTAACCAATAGTGAGACGAATCAGTTATTCTGTATGTGGTTACCTCAGCATTTTTTTAGACAATTGGCATTAAAAAAGTCTTCTGACAATGAGACATTTGATTGTTCAAATGATAACGACATCATAAGGCTGAAAAATCTCATATTCTGTACAAGGAATGAATCTGATCCAAACTATGAGATGTTGAAGGAATTACAAATTGAACAGAATGAGAGTACGTTCTCATTTATGTCCATTTTTGAACGTTTATATAGGGCGGTTATTCCAAATGTCAGATTGGATGGAATGATACGTTTATTCATCAAGAAATTTAATTTCCTTGACAATGCAGCCTGTGCGGTGGCATTAAATAAAAAGTCCCTATTCGAATGTACGACATTTATCGATTTTGTTAGAAATCGCCAAAGTCAATCAAAACAGAAATTAATTAATTCTGAAAAACCAACACAAAAAAGGGTGAGTTTTTGTGAAAAACCAACAGTGTCTCCCAGATCCAAATATTTTTGTGACAAAATTTATGAAATTCGCAGGAAATTTCATGTGAATTATAAGTCATACACCCCCCCTCTTTCCTTGTCACCTTCAATGAAAGAGAAAATTGTCACAAAATCTGATACCGATTATCTCAGACAAGCGATTTTTAAAAGCCCTGAAAGACAGAAACAGGTGTCTTGTGCGGATTCTCTCCCCTGGTCACTAGTGAAAGAAAAAAAGTCGTCCAGAGAATTTGATAGGCAGCGACAGCTGGGTGGTTTTCCAGAGAAAGATATTTTTCCTCATTTAAGGAAAAAAATTGAGTTACAAAATAACTTCAATTCCAATTTTCTGGAAATTACTGTAATAAATCGAATCTTGCAAAAATTGAGGTTTGGTTTTTAGCTGGATAAAAGGGGATTTCTGGATAAATTAATTTTGCTATTTGATAATCATAATTTTTCATATACAGTGAATATATTTATATATTAGAAGTAGTGATAGTAAATCAAGGTCATATTTTCATTTAGTCAAATGATAGTTTAATGTTATAAATTTAATAATTTGATCTCTGTATATGAATAATAATATTTAAAATAAAATAATAAGAGAAAGTAACGGATTTTAAGTGTTTCATTTTTATCATAAATATGATAATAATTTTATTCTTTTATTTCCCTCAGAATTTATCAGTAAAACAGATTGATGAAGTATTAACTTTTTATTTTTACATATGTTCTTGTCTTCAATCAGGTAACATATATTTTCTTGTGTAAGGTTAATTCGCGAAAGCATGATTGAATAATAATTATTATTTTCTCAGGTACCAATGGTCAGAGAAGTATACTTGAACGTTTTTTTTATGAATATATATATATATCTCCTTTAGAGTTATTAGAAATGTAATCTGAGCTTTGGAATGTAGTAAAACTGCTTGCTGTCTTGGAATGGTGTTCCTTGCACGTGACCAGAGCATGACTTGATACTAAAAGCTAAAAATAAATGTTTGTTCCATGGTCATATGTACAGTGTGTAATACATTGGAATTTGTTTTTTTCGAGAAGTACTTCAAATTAGTAACATAATCTTTGAAATGCGCATAGAATAATTGGGAATACAGGGATTTGAGTCCGTCAATGTTTTTATGTGAAAGTATGTTACAGTCTTGTGTGCATAGATGTGTCAATGAATGATTGATTGTTTGAGCAGCTGCTAAAGTCAAAGTATTTGGATCCAGAGAGAAAAAAAAAAAAAAGAGAATTTTTGTTTTAACTTAGAAGTTATAAGATATGTATGTATACTATATAGAATAAATAAGTTATAGTACATAAGGAATTTATACAAGATATATATTTTAATTCTTAGACATAGTTCTTTAGTATAGAGATATTAGGATTTTTTATTAAGGGTTTATTCTGAATAGTTACATTCTAGAATAAGGTTATAACGTTTTGATTTTCTTATATCTTTTTGTGTTAGTCACTTCTTTTACTGATACACAGATTGGTAATCATTTTTTCTTTTCAAATATGGAAGTGATATTGATAATATGGTCTTGAAGATATACCACACAAATTTTAATTTAATTTAATCTAAACATATTAATTTTTATAATATCATATTTCATGATATTGAAAGGGGGAGGTTTGGTCTCAATCACACACATTTATATTTGATAAATATATGTGTTTACAGGATACTTTAATAATTAATATTTCAAGTACAAAGGAAGAATTGGGAAAAAAAATATATATTTGAAGTATATCATAATGCATTTATATACTAAGAGAAGTGTATCATTTGCAAGGTTACATGACTTAATTATTTTTATTGGTTATTGATAGGCTTGGTAATTTTATAAGATACTGGTAACATTAAGGTTATGTATTATTAAAGACATAGGTGTTATATACATAGAAGGCCTTATTTTTATTTCAAGTTTTATTTTTATTCCGATTTTCATTTTTCTTTTTATTCATATTTTTTATATTAATTATTTTAATATTCACATTTTTAAATTAAAATCTTAATTTTACAATTTTATTTTTTTCTTCAGATTTTAAATATCTCAATTGAGAAAACACTTCAATATTTAGTTCAGTAATATCTAATATAAGAATATTACTTTATTAAATATGAATCATATGAAAAGGGGAAAAGTTCCATTTTTTTTTTTTGGAAGAAAAGATACTTCCTTCATCAATACATACAATTGTTTACTTTCTGGTAATACATTATTTTTATATTAGTATGTTAACACATTAAGGGTGAAATATTACTTATAGTTACACATTTTCTTATAGTAGGTTATTTAATAAATAATAGACAAATCAAATAAATTAAATTAGAGTAATAAAGATGGAAGATTAAGGTACATCTAGGTTTACCTTCCTATATTTACAAATAATATATATTATATTTTTAATCAATAATAATTTATAATAGGTATTATTGTGTTTTGATGGTATCATCCAGTCTTTTCTAAAAGGTTATTTGCTTTGATTTATAATTTACAAATGATCTAACTAAAAGCCACATTGTTGCTTTCATATTTATAATATGATACATGTTATAGGTACACATTATATTGTTTCATACTTTATATTATATTTTGGTTACATTCAACACATTGCCACCTATGGGTTTGGAAGAGTAATGCACCAATGACAAAAAAGGTCATTACAAGAAAATACTATTGTCTATACCATTATGCAATATTTTATCATTCTGAGTATCAATTATATTAATACTTTTACGATAATAATAATAATGACATGGTATTATAGTATTAGAGTTATGGTACGCTGTGACATTTATTAGTGATAGTTATTGCCATATTTGGTATCTAGATTAGGGAATGAATCAGTCTTCAATCAAGATTAGAGAAGATAAAAAGACTTTATATTTTTTCCTAAAGTTAAAAGGGATTTTGCAAAAAGGTCCAAAAGGTAACGTCTCAAATAAGACTGTGTAACATACAAAATACACTTACTGTGCTTGCATCTCAGAAACACAATAGTCCTATGATTTCAGGATGGACAATGACACATGGTCTGTGCATTAAGACCTCCCTAAAGTTACTAAGAAGAGCAATGACGTGTTAAAGTTAACCCCTGTCGTGCTGACCAAGAACGTCTTAACATCTGTTATTCGACAACAGGCAGCATGGAGGATAAAAGGTGACTAATGTAAATTGCACTGCACAGACATCAAAGACTTTTGCTATTCTTCTTCTACACTCATGAACTGTGGTTTATCAACATTGGCTATGGACTTTGTAATAAAGAATAAAGTTTATGGACTTTGATCTAACAATGATAAACGCAATACGGGACTGTACTAAATCGGTAACCATTCATTTTTATCAAAGGATTTATTTCTAAGAGACTGTGTTTATGCCGGATTACATCGGAGATAAGAAGACATCAACTCAGAGGACATCATATGGTGACCGGATTTGGTTTTTGCATTTCTTTTTAGGTCTAGCGAAGTATAGTTATATACATTTTTATATGATTTATCAGTCACAGCCTGTCATAACATAAATCCACATTATTATATTATTGAATTTACAAATTAATTATTCTTCATCATTATTATTGATATTAATCCATTATCGCCAAATAAGGAAAGAAGATTTGTTGTTTTAATGATGTATTAATTAATTTTCGGGGTTGCTCCACCCACTTCAAGGGGGAATTGTAAAATGATTAAAATTAATACATCTAGTTATCAAATATTTCATAGTAAGACATATACGTTCATAGTTCTGTTTATGTTGGAGGGCATAGGTTATTAATAAAGTTTATAAGGGTAAATATGCCCATATTGAATATACTTGAGTGCTGAGCATGGAGGGATATATTTAAATCCTTCCCGAAGCTTCTCGAAGCTTCTAGAAGCTTACGTAATATGGAACTATATTCAACTGTGTTACACTAGAATGCCCTATATGGTTTGAACAGCTGGTATATAATACACGATGGAGGGGGCTACGGGGCGCTCTCCACACTGCCTGCGGTGAGAAGACTCCAGTGCTGCAAGATATGACACGTTGTCCAGGCTAAGAGATGACATCCCCAGCATTGCCGTTCAGGAGCCAAAGAGAGATGGGTAAAGACTTCCCATTGTTCAATATGGACTAAATGAACTCTTTTTACATAAGCTATCAAAGTATATTATTTTTTTCCTTTCTGTAACTGAACCTTGGCAACCATTTTTAAATAGATAAAATACATTTATTTTTTACATTTTTGAGGTCTTTTCTTTCATGCGGCTTTACGTATTTGAAGAAAAATATATTTAAGAGTATATTTTTTAACAGTTAGCAATAGAGTTAAAACAGGAGTTAGGGTAAGAACAGGAGCTAGAAATAGAGTTAGTCTTGCAGGTAAAGTTAGGTTATCCCAGAATTTAAGGTTTAGGCTTGGGTTAGGTCAGAGAAGAGGATTAGGGTTGAGTCCTGGGTTAAAGTTAGGGTTAGGGTTAGACTATGGGTTAGGAATAGAGTTAAAACAGGAGTTAGGGTCAGACAACGAGCTAGAAATAGAGTTAGTCCAGCAGTTAAAGTTCGGTTATCCCAGTATTGAAGGTTTAGGTTAGGTCAGAGGTGAGGATTAGGGTTGGTCCTGGGTTAAGGCTAGGGTTAGGGTTAGACCATGGGTTAGGAATAGAGTTAAAACAGGAGTTAGGGTCAGACCAGGAGCTAGAAATAGGGTTAGTACAGCAGTTAAAGTTAGGTTATCCCAGAATTTAAGGTTTAGGTTTGGGTTAGGCCAGAGGTGAAGATTAGGGATGAGTCCTGGGTTAAGGCTAGGGTTAGGGTTAGACCATGGGTTAGTAATAGAGTAAAAACTGGAGTTAGTTTAAAACTAGGGGCTAGAAATAGGGTTAGTCCAGTAGTTTAACCTATGTTAAGCCAGAATTTAAGGTTTAGGTTAAGACAGGGGTGAGGAATAGGGTTGGCTCCTAGTTTAAGGCTAGGGTTGGGGTTAGACTATGGGTTAGCAATAGAGTTAAAACAGGAGTTAGGGCCAGACCAAGAGCTAGAAATAGGGTTAGTCCAGCAGTTAAAGTTAGGTTATCCCAGATTTTAAGGTTTAAGTTTGGGTTAGGCCAGAGGTGAGGATTAGAGTTTAGTCCTTGGTTAAGGCTAGGGTTAGGGTTAGACCATGGGTAAGGATTAGAGTTAAAACAGGATTTAAGGTCAGACCAGGAGCTAGAAATAGGGTTAGTCCAGTAGTTAAAGTTAGGTTATCACAGAATTTAGATTTAGATTTGGGTTAGGCAAGAGGTGAGGATTAGGGATGAGTCCTCGGTTAAGGATAGGGTAAGGGTTAGACCATGGGTTAGGTACAGAGGTAAAACAGGAGTTAGTAACAGACCAAAAGCTAGAAACAGGGTTAATCCAGCAGTTACACTTGAGTTAATCCAGAATTTAAGGTTTAGGTTAAGCCAGAGGTGAGGATTAGGGTTGGGTCCTGGGTTAAGGGTAGGGTTAATGTTAGACCATGGGTTAGGAATAAAGTTAAAACAGGAGTTAGGGTCAGACCAGGAGCTAGAAATAGGGTTAGTCCAGCAGTTAAAGTTAGGTTATCCCAGAATTTAAGGTTTAGGTTAAGTCAGAGGTGAGGATTAGGGTTGTGTCCTGGGTTAAGGCTAGGGTAAGGGTTAGACCATGGGCTAGGAATAGAGCTAAAACAGGAGTTAGGGTCAGACCAAGAGCTAGAAATAGGGTTAGATTAGCAGTTAAAGTTAAGTTATCCCAGTATTTAAGGTTTAGGTTAAGACAGGGGTGAGAATCAGGGTTGGGTCCTGGGTTAAGGCTAGGGTTAGGGTTACACCATGGGTTAGGAATAGAGTTAAAGCAGGAGTTAGGGTCAGACCTGGGGCTTGAAATAGGGTTACTCCAGCAGTTAAACTTAGGTTAAGCCAGAATTTAAGGTTTAGGTTAAGCCAGAGGTGAGGATTGGGATTGGGACCTGGATTAAGGCTTGGGTTAGGGTTACAAAATGGGTAAGGAATACTGTTAACACAGAAGTTAGGGTCAGACCAGTGACTTGAAATAAGGTTTGTCCTGCAGTTAATCTTAGGTTAAGCCAGAATTTAAGGTTTAGGTAAAGCCAGAGGTGAGGATTAGGGTTAGGTCCTGGGTTAAGGCTAGAGTTATGGTTAGACCGTGGGTTAGTAATAGATTTAAAACAGGAGTTAGCGTCAGACCATGATCTAGAAATAGGGTTAGTTAAGCAGCTAAAGTTAGGTTACCCCAGATTTTAAGGTTTAGGTTTGTGTTAGGCCACAGGTGAGGATTAATGTTGAGTCCTGGGTTAAGGCTAGGTTTAGGGTTATACCATGGGTTTGGAATAGAGTTAAAACAGGAGTTAGGGTCAGACCAAGAGCTAGAAATAGGCTTAGTCCAGCAGTTAAAGTTAAGTTATTTCAGTATTTAAATTTTAGGTTAAGTCAGAGGGGAGGATTAGGGTTGGGTCCTGGGTTAAGGCTAGGGTTAGCGGTAGACCATGGGTTAGGAATAGAGTTAAAACAGGAGTTAGGGTCAGACCAGGAGTTAGAAATAGGGTTAGTTCAGCAGTTAAAATTAGGTTAAGCCAGAATTAAAGGTTTTGGTTAAGCAAGAAGTGAGGATTAGGGATGAGTCCTGGGTTAAGGTTAGGGTTAGACCATGGGATAAGAATAGAGTTTAAAACAGAAGTTAAGGTCAGACCACGAGCTAGAAATAGGGTTAGTCCAACAGTTAAAGTTAGGTTAACCCAGTATTGAAGGTTTAGGTTAAGTCAGAGGTGAAGATTAGGGTTGGGTCCTGGGTTAAGGCTAGGGTTAGGGTTAGACCATGGGTTAGGAATAGAGTTAACACAGGATTTAGTGTCAGACCAGTAGCTAAAAATAGGGTTAGTACAGCCGTTAAAGTTAGGTTATCCCAGAATTTAAGGTGTAGGTTTGGGTTAGGCCAGAGGTGAGGATTTGGGATGAGTCCTGGGTTAAGGCTAGGGTTAGGGTTAGACCATGGGTTAGTAATAGAGTAAAAACTTGAGTTAGTTTAAAACCAGGGGCAAGAAATAGGGTTAGTCCAGTAGTTTAACCTATTTTAAGCCAGAATTTAAGGTTTTGGTTAAGACAGAGGTGAGGATTAGGGTTGGCTCCTAGTTTAAGGCTAGGGTTAGGGTTAGACCATGGGTTAGCAATAGAGTTAAAACAGGAGTTAGGTTCAGACCAAGAGCTAGAAATAGGGTTAGTCCAGCAGTTAAAGTTAGGTTATCCCAGATTTTAAGGTTTAAGTTTGGGTTAGGCCAGAGGTAAGGATTAGGGTTTAGTCCTTGGTTAAGGCTAGGGTTAGGGTTAGACCATGGTTTAGGAATAGACTTAAAACAGGAGTTAGGGTCAGACCAGGAGCTAGAAATAGGGTTAGTCCAGTAGTTGAAGTAAGGTTATTCCAGAATTTAAGGTTTAGGTTTGGGTTAGGCCAGAGGTGAGGATTATGGATGAGTCCTGGGTTAAGGATAGGGTAAGGGTTAGACCATGGGTTAGGTACAGAGGTAAAACAGGAGTTAGGGTCAGAATAGGAGAAAGAAATAGGGTTAGTACAGCAGTTAAAGTTAGGTTAAGCTAGAATTTAAGGATTAGGTTAAACCAGAGGTGAGGATTAGGGTTGCGTCCTGGGTTAAGGCTGTGGTTAGGGTTAGACCATGGGATAGTAATAGAGTTAAAACAGGAGTTAGGGTCAGACCAGGAGCTAGAAATAGGGTTAGTCCAGCAGTTAAAGTTAGCTTATCCCAGAATTTAAGGTTTAGGTTTGTTTTAGTCCAATTGTGAGGATTAGGGTTAAATCCTTGGTTAAAGCTAGGGTTAGGGTTAGACCATGGGTTAGGAATAGAGTAAAAACAGGAGTTAGTTTAAAATTAAGGGCTAGAAATAGGGTTTGTCCAGCAGTTTAACCTAATTTTAGCCAGAATTTAAGGTTTAGGTTAAGTTAGAGGTGAGGATTAGGGTTGGGTCCTGGGTTAAGGCTAGGATTGGGGTTATACCATGGGTTACGAATAGAGTTAAAGCAGGAGCTAGGGTCAGACCAGGGGCTAGAAATAGGGTTAGTGCAGCAGTTAAAGTTAGGTTAAGCCAGAATTAAAGGTTTAGGTTAAGCCAGAGGTGAGGATTAAGGTTGGGTCCTGGTTAAAGGCTAGAGTTGGGGTTAGACCATGGGTTAGGAATAGAGTTAAAACTGGAGTTAGGGTAAGAACAGGAGCTAGAAATAGAGTTAGTCTTGCAGTTCAAGTTAGGTTATCCCAGAATTTAAGGTTTAGGCTTGGGTTAGGTCAGAGAAGAGGACTAGGGTTGAGTCCTGGGTTAAAGTTAGGGTTAGGGATAGACCATGGGTTAGGAATAGAGTTAAAACAGGAGTTAGTGTCAGACAACGAGCTAGAAATAGAGTTAGTCCAGCAGTTAAAGTTCGGTTATCCCAGTATTGAAGGTTTAGGTTAGGTCAGAGGTGAGCATTAGGGTTGGGTCCTGGAGAAAAGGCTAGAGTTGGGTTAGATTATGGGTTAGGAATAGAGTTAAACTGGAGTTAGGGTAAGAACAGGAGCTAGAAATAGAGTTAGTCTTGCAGTTCAAGTTAGGTTATCCCAGAATTTAAGGTTTAGGCTTGGGTTAGGTCAGAAGTGAGGATTAGGGTTGAGTCCTGGGTTAAGGCTAGGGTTAGGTTTACACCATGGGTTAGGAATAGAGTTAAAGCAGTAGTTAAGGTCAGACCAGGGGTTAGAAAAAGGGTTAGTCCAGCAGTTAAACTTAGGTTAAGCCAGAATTTAAGGTTAAGGTTAAGAGCGAGGTGATGATTAGGGATGAGTCCTGGGTTAAGGCTAGGATTAGGGTTAGACCATGTGTTAGGAATACAGTAAAAACAGGAGTTAAGGTCAGACCACGAGCTAGAAATAGGGTAAGTCCAGCAGTTAAAGTTAGGTTATCCCAGTATTGAAAGTTTAGGTTAAGTCAGAGGTGAGGATTAGGGTTGGGTCCTGGGTTAAGGCTAGGGTTAGGGTTAGACCATGGGTTAGGAATAGAGTTAAAACAGGAGTTAGGGTCAGACCAGGAGCTAGAAATTGGGTTAGTACAGCAGTTAAAGTTAGGTTATCCCAGAATTTAAGGTTTAGGTTTGGGTTAGGCCAGAGGTGAAGATTAGGGATGAGTCCTGGGTTAAGGCTAGGGTTAGGGTTAGACCATGGGTTAGTAGTAGAGTAAAAACTGGAGTTAGTTTAAAACTAGGGGCTAGAAATAGGGTTAGTCCAGTAGTTTAACCTATGTTAAGCCAGAATTTAAGGTTTAGGTTAAAACAGAGGTGATGAATAGGGTTGGCTCCTAGTTTAAGGCTCGGGTTGGGGTTAGACTATGGGTTAGCAATAGAGTTAAAACAGGAGTTAGGGCCAGACCAAGAGTTAGAAATAGGGTTAGTCCAGCAGTTAAAGTTAGGATATCCCAGATTTTAATGTTTAAGTTTGGGTTAGGCCAGAGGTGAGGATTAGGGTTTAGTCCTTGGTTAAGGCTAGGGTTAGAATTAGACCATGGGTTAGGAATAGACTTAAAACAGGAGTTAGGGTCAGACCAGGAGCTAGAAATAGGGTTAGTCCAGTAGTTAAAGTTAGGTTATCCCAGAATTTAGGTTTAGGTTTGGGATAGGCAAGAGGTGAGGATTAGGGAAGAGTCCTGGGTTAAGGATAGGGTAAGGGTTAGACCATGGGTTAGGTACAGAGGTAAAACAGGAATTATTAACAGACCAAAAGTTAGAAACAGGGTTAATCCAGCAGTTACACTTGAGTTAATCCAGAATTTAAGGTTTAGGTTAAGCCAGAGGTGAGGATTAGGGTTGGATCCCGGGTTAAGGGTAGAGTTATGGTTAGACCGTGGGTTCGTAATAGATTTAAAACAGGAGTTAGGGTCAGACCATGATCTATAAATAGGGTTAGTTAAGCAGCTAAAGTTAGGTTATCCCAGATTTTAAGGTTTAGGTTTGTGTTAGGCCACAGGTGAGGATTAATGTTGAGTCCTGGGTTAAGGCTAGGGTTAGCGTTAGACCATGGGTTAGGAATAGAGTTAAAACAGGAGTTAGGGTCAGACCAGGAGCTAGAAATAGGGTTAGTACAGCAGTTAAAGTTAGGTTTTCCCAGAATTTAAGGTTTAGGTTTGGGTTAGGCCAGAGGTGAGGATTAGGATTGAGTCCTGGGTTAAGGTTAGGGTTAGGGTTAGACCATGGGTTAGGAATAGAGTTAAAACAGGAGTTAGGGTCACACCACGAGCTAGAAATAGAGTTAGTCCAGCAGTTAAAGTTCGGTTATCCCAGTATTGAAGGTTTAGGTTAGGTCAGAGGTGAGGATTAGGGTTGGGTCCTGGGTAAAGGCTAGAGTTTGGGTTAGAACGTGGGTTAGGAATAGAGTTAAAAAAGCAGTTAGGGTCAGACCACGAGTTAGAAATAGGGTTAGTCCAGCAGTTAAAGTTAGGTTATCCCAGATTTTAAGGTTTAGGTTTGGGTTAGGCCAGAGGTGAGGAGTAGGGTTAAGTCCTGGTTTAAGGCTAGGGTTAGGGTTAGACGATGGGTTAGGATTAGAATTAAAACAGGAGTAAGGGTCAGACCAGGAGCTAGAAATAGGGTTAGTCCAGCAGTTAAAGTTAAGTTATCCCAGTATTTAAGGTTTAGGTTAAGCCAGAGGTTAGGATTAGGGTTGGGTCCTAGGTTAAGGCTAGGGTTAGGGTTAGACTATGGGTTAGGAATAGAGTTAAAACAGGAGTTAGGGTCAGACCAGGAGCTCGAAATAGGGTTAGTCCAGCAGTTAAAGTTAGGTTATCCCAGAATTTAAGGTTTAGGTTAAGACAGAGGTGAGTCTTAGGGTTGCAACCTGGGTTAAGGCTAGAGTAAGGGTTAGACCATAAGTTAGGAATAGAGTTAAAAAAGGATTTAGTGTCAGACCAAGAGCTAGAAATAGGGTTAGTCCAGCATTTAAAGTTAGGTTATCCCAGTATTTAAATTTTAGGTTAAGTCAGAGGGGAGGATTAGGTTTGGGTCCTGGGTTAAGGCTATTGTTAGGGTAAGACCATGGGTTAGGAATAGAGTTAAAACAGGAGTTAGGGTCAGAACAGGAGCTAGAAATAGGGTTAGTCCTGCAGTTAAAGTTATGTTATCCCAGAATTTAAAGTTTAGGTTTGTGTTAGGCCAGAGGTGAGGATTAGGGTTGGGTCCTGGGTTAAGGCTAGGGTTAGGGTTAGACCATGGGTTAGGAATAGAGTTAAAACAGGAGTTAGTTTAAAACTATGGGCTAGGAATAGGGTTGGTCCAGCAGTTAAACCTACGTTAAGCCAGAATTTTAGATTTAGGTGAAGACAGAGGTGAGGATTAGGGTTGGGTCCCTGGTTAAGGCTAGGGTTAGGGTTACACCATGGCTTAGGAATAGAGTTAAAGCAGGAGTTAGGGTCCGACCAGGGGCTAGAAATAGGGTTAGTTCAGCAGTTAAACTTAGGTTAAGCCACAATTTAAGGTTTCGGTTAAGCCAGAGGTGAGGATTAGGTTTGGGTCCTGGGTTAAGGCTAGGGTTAGGGTTACACCATGGGTTAGAAATAGAGTTAAAGCAGGAGTTAGGGTCAGACCAGGGGCTAGAAATAGGGTTAGTGCAGTAGTTAAAGTTAGGTTATCCCAGAATTTAGGTTTAGGTTTGGGATAGGCAAGAGGTGAGGATTAGGGAAGAGTCCTGGGTTAAGGATAGGGTAAGGGTTAGACCATGGGTTAGGTACAGAGGTAAAACAGGAATTATTAACAGACCAAAAGCTAGAAACAGGGTTAATCCAGCAGTTACACTTGAGTTAATCCAGAATTTAAGGTTTAGGTTAAGCCAGAGGTGAGGATTAGGGTTGGATCCTGGGTTAAGGGTAGAGTTATGGTTAGACCGTGGGTTCGTAATAGATTTAAAACAGGAGTTAGGGTCAGACCATGATCTATAAATAGGGTTAGTTAAGCAGCTAAAGTTAGGTTATCCCAGATTTTAAGGTTTAGGTTTGTGTTAGGCCACAGGTGAGGATTAATGTTGAGTCCTGGGTTAAGGCTAGGGTTAGCGTTAGACCATGGGTTAGGAATAGAGTTAAAACAGGAGTTAGGGTCAGACCAGGAGCTAGAAATAGGGTTAGTACAGCAGTTAAAGTTAGGTTTTCCCAGAATTTAAGGTTTAGGTTTGGGTTAGGCCAGAGGTGAGGATTAGGATTGAGTCCTGGGTTAAGGTTAGGGTTAGGGTTAGACCATGGGTTAGGAATAGAGTTAAAACAGGAGTTAGGGTCACACCACGAGCTAGAAATAGAGTTAGTCCAGCAGTTAAAGTTCGGTTATCCCAGTATTGAAGGTTTAGGTTAGGTCAGAGGTGAGGATTAGGGTTGGGTCCTGGGTAAAGGCTAGAGTTTGGGTTAGAACGTGGGTTAGGAATAGAGTTAAAAAAGCAGTTAGGGTCAGACCACGAGTTAGAAATAGGGTTAGTCCAGCAGTTAAAGTTAGGTTATCCCAGATTTTAAGGTTTAGGTTTGGGTTAGGCCAGAGGTGAGGAGTAGGGTTAAGTCCTGGTTTAAGGCTAGGGTTAGGGTTAGACGATGGGTTAGGATTAGAATTAAAACAGGAGTAAGGGTCAGACCAGGAGCTAGAAATAGGGTTAGTCCAGCAGTTAAAGTTAAGTTATCCCAGTATTTAAGGTTTAGGTTAAGCCAGAGGTTAGGATTAGGGTTGGGTCCTAGGTTAAGGCTAGGGTTAGGGTTAGACTATGGGTTAGGAATAGAGTTAAAACAGGAGTTAGGGTCAGACCAGGAGCTCGAAATAGGGTTAGTCCAGCAGTTAAAGTTAGGTTATCCCAGAATTTAAGGTTTAGGTTAAGACAGAGGTGAGTCTTAGGGTTGCAACCTGGGTTAAGGCTAGAGTAAGGGTTAGACCATAAGTTAGGAATAGAGTTAAAAAAGGATTTAGTGTCAGACCAAGAGCTAGAAATAGGGTTAGTCCAGCATTTAAAGTTAGGTTATCCCAGTATTTAAATTTTAGGTTAAGTCAGAGGGGAGGATTAGGTTTGGGTCCTGGGTTAAGGCTAGGGTTAGGGTAAGACCATGGGTTAGGAATAGAGTTAAAACAGGAGTTAGTTTAAAACTAGGGGCTAGAAATAGGGTTAGTCCAGTAGTTTAACCTATGTTAAGCCAGAATTTAAGGTTTAGGTTAAAACAGAGGTGATGAATAGGGTTGGCTCCTAGTTTAAGGCTCGGGTTGGGGTTAGACTATGGGTTAGCAATAGAGTTAAAACAGGAGTTAGGGCAAGACCAAGAGTTAGAAATAGGGTTAGTCCAGCAGTTAAAGTTAGGATATCCCAGATTTTAATGTTTAAGTTTGGGTTAGGCCAGAGGTGAGGATTAGGGTTTAGTCCTTGGTTAAGGCTAGGGTTAGAATTAGACCATGGGTTAGGAATAGACTTAAAACAGGAGTTAGGGTCAGACCAGGAGCTAGAAATAGGGTTAGTCCAGTAGTTAAAGTTAGGTTATCCCAGAATTTAGGTTTAGGTTTGGGATAGGCAAGAGGTGAGGATTAGGGAAGAGTCCTGGGTTAAGGATAGGGTAAGGGTTAGACCATGGGTTAGGTACAGAGGTAAAACAGGAATTATTAACAGACCAAAAGTTAGAAACAGGGTTAATCCAGCAGTTACACTTGAGTTAATCCAGAATTTAAGGTTTAGGTTAAGCCAGAGGTGAGGATTAGGGTTGGATCCTGGGTTAAGGGTAGAGTTATGGTTAGACCGTGGGTTCGTAATAGATTTAAAACAGGAGTTAGGGTCAGACCATGATCTATAAATAGGGTTAGTTAAGCAGCTAAAGTTAGGTTATCCCAGATTTTAAGGTTTAGGTTTGTGTTAGGCCACAGGTGAGGATTAATGTTGAGTCCTGGGTTAAGGCTAGGGTTAGCGTTAGACCATGGGTTAGGAATAGAGTTAAAACAGGAGTTAGGGTCACACCAGGAGCTAGAAATAGGGTTAGTACAGCAGTTAAAGTTAGGTTATCCCAGAATTTAAGGTTTAGGTTTGGGTTAGGCCAGAGGTGAAGATTAGGGATGAGTCCTGGGTTAAGGCTAGGGTTAGGGTTAGACCATGGGTTAGTAGTAGAGTAAAAACTGGAGTTAGTTTAAAACTAGGGGCTAGAAATAGGGTTAGTCCAGTAGTTTAACCTATGTTAAGCCAGAATTTAAGGTTTAGGTTAAAACAGAGGTGATGAATAGGGTTGGCTCCTAGTTTAAGGCTCGGGTTGGGGTTAGACTATGGGTTAGCAATAGAGTTAAAACAGGAGTTAGGGCCAGACCAAGAGTTAGAAATAGGGTTAGTCCAGCAGTTAAAGTTAGGATATCCCAGATTTTAATGTTTAAGTTTGGGTTAGGCCAGAGGTGAGGATTAGGGTTTAGTCCTTGGTTAAGGCTAGGGTTAGAATTAGACCATGGGTTAGGAATAGATTTAAAACAGGAGTTAGGGTCAGACCAGGAGCTAGAAATAGGGTTAGTCCAGTAGTTAAAGTTAGGTTATCCCAGAATTTAGGTTTAGGTTTGGGATAGGCAAGAGGTGAGGATTAGGGAAGAGTCCTGGGTTAAGGATAGGGTTAGGGTTACACCATGGCTTAGGAATAGAGTTAAAGCAGGAGTTAGGGTCCGACCAGGGGCTAGAAATAGGGTTAGTTCAGCAGTTAAACTTAGGTTAAGCCACAATTTAAGGTTTCGGTTAAGCCAGAGGTGAGTATTAGGTTTGGGTCCTGGGTTAAGGCTAGGGTTAGGGTTACACCATGGGTTAGAAATAGAGTTAAAGCAGGAGTTAGGGTCAGACCAGGGGCTAGAAATAGGGTTAGTCTAACAGTTAAAGTTAGGTTATCCCAGAATTAAAGGTTTAGGTTTGGGTTAGGCCAGAGATGAGGATTAGGGTTGTGTCCTGGATTAAGGTTAGGGTTAGGGTTAGACCATGGGTTAGGATTAGAGTTAAAACAGGAGTTAGGGTCAGACCACGAGCTAGAAATAGGGTTAGTCCAGCAGTTAAAGTTAGGTTATCCCAGAATTAAAGGTTTAGGTTTGGGTTAGGCCAGAGATGAAGATTAGGGTTGTGTCCTGGATTAAGGTTAGGGTTAGGGTTAGACCATGGGTTAGGAATAGAGTAAAAACAGGAGTTAGTTTAAAACTAGGGGCTAGAAATATGGTTATTCCAGCAAATTAACATAGTTTAAGCCAGAATTTAAGGTTTAGATTAAGCAAGAGGTTAAGATTAGAGTTGGGTCCTGGGTTAAGTCTAGAGTTAGGGTTAAACCATGGGTTAGGATTAGAGTTAAAACAGGAGTTAGGGTCAGACCAGGAGCTAGAAATAGGGTTAGTCCAGCAGTTAAAGTTAGGTTATCCCAGATTTTAAGGTTTAGGTTTGTGTTAGGCCACAGGTGAGGATTAATGTTGAGTCCTGGGTTAAGGCTAGGGTTAGCGTTAGACCATGGGTTAGGAATAGAGTTAAAACAGGAGTTAGGGTCAGACCAGGAGCTAGAAATAGGGTTAGTACAGCAGTTAAAGTTAGGTTTTCCCAGAATTTAAGGTTTAGGTTTGGGTTAGGCCAGAGGTGAGGATTAGGATTGAGTCCTGGGTTAAGGTTAGGGTTAGGGTTAGACCATGGGTTAGGAATAGAGTTAAAACAGGAGTTAGGGTCACACCACGAGCTAGAAATAGAGTTAGTCCAGCAGTTAAAGTTCGGTTATCCCAGTATTGAAGGTTTAGGTTAGGTCAGAGGTGAGGATTAGGGTTGGGTCCTGGGTAAAGGCTAGAGTTTGGGTTAGAACGTGGGTTAGGAATAGAGTTAAAAAAGCAGTTAGGGTCAGACCACGAGTTAGAAATAGGGTTAGTCCAGCAGTTAAAGTTAGGTTATCCCAGATTTTAAGGTTTAGGTTTGGGTTAGGCCAGAGGTGAGGAGTAGGGTTAAGTCCTGGTTTAAGGCTAGGGTTAGGGTTAGACGATGGGTTAGGATTAGAATTAAAACAGGAGTAAGGGTCAGACCAGGAGCTAGAAATAGGGTTTTTCCAGCAGTTAAAGTTAAGTTACCCCAGTATTTAAGTTTTAGGTTAAGTCAGAGGTGAGGATTAAGGTTGTGTCCTGGGTTAAGGCTAGGGTTAGGGTTAGACCATGGTTTAGGAATAGAGTAAAAACAGGAGTTAGTTTAAAACTTTGGGCTAGAAATAGGGTTAGTCCTCCAGTTTAACCTTGGTTAAGCCAGAATTTAAGGTTTAGGTTAAGCCAGAGGTGAGGATTAGGGTTGGGTCGTGGGTTAAGGCTAGGGTTAGGGTTACACCATGGATTAGGAATAGTGTTAAAGCAGGAGTTAGGGTCAGACCAGGGTCTTGAAATAGGGTTAGTCCAGCAGTTAAACTTAGGTTAAGCCAGAATTTAAAGTTTAGGTTAAGCCAGAGGTGAGGTTTAGGGTTGGGTGGAAGGTAAAGTCTAGAGTTAGGTTTACACCATGGGTTAGGAATAGTGTTAAAGCAGGAGTTAGGGTCAGACCAGGGTCTTGAAATAGGGTTAGTCCAGCAGTTAAACTTAGGTTAAGCCAGAATTAAAGGTTTAGGTTAAGTTGTAGGTGTGGATTAGGGTTGGGTCCTGGGTTAAGGCTAGGATTGGGGTTATACCATGGGTTACGAATAGAGTTAAAGCAGCAGTTAGGGTAAGACCAGGGCCTAGAAATAGGGTTAGTGCAGCAGTTAAACTTAGGTTAAGCCAGAATTAAAGGTTTAGGTTAAGCCAGAGGTGAGGATTAGGGTTGGGTCATGGGTTAAGGCTAGGGTTAGGGTTGGAGCTTGGGTTAGTAATAGAGTTAAAACAGGAGTTAGGGTCATACGAGGAGCTAGAAATAGGATTAGTCCAGCAGTTAAAGTTAGGTTATCCCAGTATTTAAGGTTTAGATTAAGCAAGAGGTGAGGGTTAGAGTTGGGTCCTGGGTTAAGGCTAGGGTTAGAACATGGGTTAGGAATAGTGTTAAAACAGGAGTTAGGGTCAGACCAGGAGCTAGAAATAGGGTTAGTCCAGCAGTTAAAGTTAGGTTATCCCAGAATTTAAGGTTTAGGTTTGGGTTAGGCCAGAGGTGAGGATTAGGGATGAGTCCTTGTTTAAGGCTAGGGTTAGTGTTAGACCATGGGTTAGGAATACAGTTAAAACAGGAGTTATGGTCAGACCAGGAGCAAGAAATAGAGTTAGTCCAGCAGTTAAAGTTAGGTTATCCCAGAATTTAAGGTTTAGGTTTGGGTTAGGCCAGAGGTGAGGATTAGGGATGAGTCCTTGTTTAAGGCTAGGGTTAGGGTTAGACCATGGGTTAGGAATACAGTTAAAACAGGAGTTAGGGTCAGACCAGGAGCTGGAAATAGGGTTAGTCCAGCAGTTAAAGTTAGGTTATCCCAATATTTAAGGTTTAGGTTAAGTCAGAGGTGAGGATTAGGGTTGGGTCCTGGGTTAAGGCTAGGGTTAGGGTTAGACCATGTGTTAGGAATAGAGAAAAAACAGGAGTTAGTTTAAAACTAGGGTGTAAAAATAGGGTTAGTCCAGCAGTTTAACCTAGGTTAAGCCAGAATTTAATGTTTAGGTTAAGCCAGAGGTGAGGATTAGGGTTGGGTCCTGGGATTAGGCTAGGGTAGGGTTACACTATGGATTAGGAATAGAGTTAAAGCAGGAGTTATGATCAGATCAGGAGGTAGAAATAGGGTTAGTCCAGAAGTTAAAGTTAGGTTTTTCCAGAATTTAAGGTTTAGGATTGGGTGAGGCCAGAGGTGAGGATTGGGGATGAGTCCTGTGTTAAGGCTAGGGTTAGACCATGGGTTAGGAATAGTGGAAAAAAAAAAGTTAGTTTAAAACTAGGCGCTAGAAATAGGGTTAGTCCAGCAGTTTAACCTATGTTAAGCCAGAATTGAAGGTTTGGTTTAAGCAAGAGGTGAGGATTAGGGTTGGGTCCTGGATTAAGGCTAGGCTTAGGGTTAGACCATGGTTTAGGAATAGAGTTAAAACTGGAGTTAGGGTCAGACCAGGAGCTATAAATAGGGTTAGCCCAACAGTTTAACCTAGGTTAAGCCAGAATTTAAGGTTTAGGTTAAGCCGGAGGTGAGGATTAGGGTTGGGTCCTGGGTTAAGGCTAGGGTTAAGGTTAGACCATGGTTTAGGAATAGAGTTAAAACTGGAGTAAGGGTCAGACCAGGAGCTAGAAATAAGGTTAGTCCAGCAGTTTAACCTAGGATAAACCAGAATTTAAGGTTTAGGTTAAGCCAGAGGTGAGTATTAGGGTTGGGTCATGGGTTAAGGCTGGGGTTAGGGTTAGACCATGGGTTAATAATAGAGTTAAAACAGGAGGTAGGGTCAGACCACGAGCTAGAAATAGGGTTAGTTCAGCAGTTAAAGTTATGTTAAACCAGAATTTAAGGTTTGGGTTAAGCCAGAGGTGAGAATTAGGGTTGGGTCCTGGGTTAAGGCTAGGGTTAGGGTTACATCATGAGTTAGGAATAGAGTTAAAGCAGGAGTTAGTGTCAGACCAGGAGCTAGAAATAGGGTTAGTCTAGCAGTTAAAGTTAGGTTATCCCAAAATTTAAGGTTTAGGTTTGGGTTAGGCCAGAGGTGAGGATTAGGGATGAGTCCTGTGTTAAGGCTAGATTTAGGGTTCGACCATGGGTTAGGAATAGAGGAAAAACTGGAATTAGTTTAATACTAGGGGCTAGAAATAGGGTTAGTCCAGAAGTTTAACCTATGTTAAGCCAGAATTAAAGGTTTGGGTTAAGCCAAAGGTGAGGATTAGGGTTGGGTCCTGGGTTAAGGCTAGGGTTAGGGTTAGACCATGGGTTAGGAATAGAGTTAAAACAGGAGTTAGGTTCAGACCAGAAGCTAGAAATAGGGTTAGTCCAGCAGTTAAAGTTAGGTTATCCCAGAATTTAAGGTTTTGGTTTGGGTTAGGCCAGAGGTGAGGATTAAGGTTGAGTCCTGGATTAAGGCTAGGGTTAGTGTTAGACCAAGGGTAAGGAATAGAGTTAAAACTGGAGTTAGGGTCAGACCAGGAGCTATAAATAGGGTTCGTCCAGCAGTTTAACCTAGGTTAAGCCAGAATTTAAGGTTTAGGTTAAGCCAGAGGTGAGGATTAGGGTTGGGTCCTGGGTTAAGGCTAGGGTTAGGGTTAGACCATGGTTTAGGAATAGAGTTAAAACTGGAGTTAGGGTCAGACCAGGAGCTAGGAATAGGGTTAGTCCAGCAGTTAAAGTTAGGTTATCCCAGCATTTAAGGTTAAGGTTTGGGTTAGGCTAGAGGTGAGGATCAAGGTTGAGTCCTGGGTTAAGGTTAGGGTTAGTGTTAGACCATGGGTTAGGAATAGAGTTAAAACAGGAGTTAGGGTCAGACCACGAACTAGAAATATTGTTAGTCCAGCAGTTAAAGTTAGGTTAAACCAGAATTTAAGGTTTAGGTTAAGCCATAGGTGAGGTTTAGTGTTGGGTCATGGGTTAAGGCTGGGGTTAAGGTTAGACCATGGGTTAATAATAGAGTTAAATCAGTAGTTAGTTTCAGACCAGAGGCTAGAAATAGGATTAGTCCAGCAGTTAAAGTTAGGTTATCCCAGAATTTAAGGTTTTGGTTTTGGTTAGGCCAGAGGTGAGGATTAGGGTTGAGTCCTGGATTAAGGTTAGGGTTAGGGTTAGACCATGGGTTAGGAATAGAGTTAAAACAGGAGTTAGGGTCAGACCAGGAACTAGAAATAGGGTTAGTCCTGCAGTTAAAGTTAGGTTATCCCAGTATTTAAGAATTAGGTTAAGTCAGAGGTGAGGATTAGGGTTGTGTCCTGGGTTAGGGCATATGTTGGGGTTAGACCATGGGTTGGGAATAGAGTAAAAACAGGAGTTAGTTTAAAACTAGTGGATAGAAATAGGGTTAGTCCAGCACTTAAACCTAGGTTAAGCCAGAATTTAATGTTTAGGTTAAGCCAGAGGTGAGATTTAGGGTTGGGTCCTGGGTTAAGGCTAGGGTTAGGGTTACACTATGGGTTAAGAATAGAGTTAAAGCAGGAGTTAGGGTCAGACCAGGGGCTTGAAACAGGGTTAGTCCAGCAGTTAAATTTAGGTTATCCCAGAATTTAAGGTTTAGGTTTGGGTTAGGCCAGAGGTGAGGATTAGGGATGAGTCCTTGTTTAAGGCTAGGGTTAGGGTTAGACCATGGGTTAGGAATAGAGGAAAAACAGGAGTTATTTAAAACTAGGGGCTAGAAATAGGGTTAGTCCAGCAGTTTAACTTATGTTAAGCCGGAATAGAAGGTTTGGGTGAAGACAGAGGTGAGTATTAGGGTTGGGTCCTGGGTTAAGGCTAGGGTTAGGGTTAGACCATGGGTTAGGAATAGAGTTAAAACAGGAGTTAGGGTCAGACCAGGAGCTAGAAATAGGGTTAGTCCAGCAGTTAAAGTTAGGTTATCCCAGTATTTAAGGTTTAGGTTAAGTTAGAGGTGAGGATTAGGGTTGAATCCTGGGTTAAGGCTAGGGTTAGGGTTAGACCATGGGTTCGGAATAGAGTAAAAACAGGAGTTAGTTTAAAACTAGGGTGTAAAAATAGGGTTAGTCCAGCAGTTTAACCTAGGTTAAGCCAGAATTTAATGTTTAGGTTAAGCCAGAGGTGAGGATTAGGGTTGGGTCCTCGGATAAGACTAGGGTAGGGTTACACTATGGATTAGGAATAGAGTTAAAGCAGGAGTTATGATCAGATCAGGAGGTAGAAATAGGGTTAGTCCAGCAGTTAAAGTTAGGTTTTTCCAGAATTTAAGGTTTAGGATTGGGTGAGGCCAGAGGTGAGGATTAGGGATGAGTCCTGTGTTAAGGCTAGGGTTAGGGTTAGACCATGGGTTAGGAATAGTGGAAAAATAAAAGTTAGTTTAAAACTAGGCGCTAGAAATAGGGTTAGTCCAGCAGTTTAACCGATGTTAAACCAGAATTGAAGGTTTGGTTTAAGCAAGAGGTGAGGAATAGGGTTGGGTCCTGGGTTAAGGCTAGGCTTAGGGTTAGACCATGGTTTAGGAATAGAGTTAAAACTGGAGTTAGGGTCAGACCAGGAGCTATAAATAGGGTTAGTCCAACAGTTTAACCTAGGTTAAGCCAGAATTTAAGGTTTAGGTTAAGCCGGAGGTGAGGATTAGGGTTGGGTCCTGGGTTAAGGCTAGGGTTAGGGTTAGACCATGGTTTAGGAATAGAGTTGAAACTGGAGTAAGGGTCAGACCACGAGCTAGAAATAGGGTTAGTCCAGCAGTTAAAGTTCGGTTAAACCAGAATTTAAGGTTTAGGTTAAGCCGTATGTGAGGTTTAGGGTTGGGTCATGGGTTAAGGCTGGGGTTAGGGTTAGGCCATGGGTTAATAATAGAGTTAAAACAGGAGGTAGGGTCAGACCACGAGCTAGAAATAGGGTTAGTTCAGCAGTTAAAGTTATGTTAAACCAGAATTTAACGTTTGGGTTAAGCCAGAGGTGAGAATTAGGGTTGGGTCCTGGGTTAAGGCTAGGGTTAGGGTTACACCATGAGTTAGGAATAGAGTTAAAGCAGGAGTTAGGGTCAGACCAGGAGCTAGAAATAGGGTTAGTCCAGCAGTTAAAGTTAGGTTATCCCAAAATTTAAGGTTTAGGTTTGGGTTAGGCCAGAGGTGAGGATTAGGGATGAGTTCTGTGTTAAGGCTAGGGTTAGGGTTAGACCATGGGTTAGGAATAGAGGAAAAACTGGAGTTAGTTTAATACTAGGGGCTAGAAATAGGGTTAGTCCAGAAGTTTAACCTATGTTAAGCCAGAATTGAAGGTTTGGGTTAAGCCAAAGGTGAGGATTAGGGTTGGGTCCTGGGTTAAGGCTAGGGTTAGGGTTAGACCATGGGTTAGGAATAGAGTTAAAACAGGAGTTAGGTTCGGACCAGAATCTAGAAATAGGGTTAGTCCAGCAGTTAAAGTTATGTTATCCCAGACTTTAGGTTTTGGTTTGGGTTAGGCCAGAGGTGAGGATTAGGGTTGAGTCCTGGATTAAGGTTAGGGTTAGTGTTAGACCAAGGGTAAGGAATAGAGTTAAAACTGGAGTTAGGGTCAGACCAGGAGCTATAAATAGGGTTAGTCCAGCAGTTAAAGTTAGGTTATCCCAGCATTTAAGGTTAAGGTTTGGGTTAGGCCAGAGGTGAGGATTAAGGTTGAGTCCTGGGTTAAGGTTAGGGTTACCATGGGTTAGGAATAGAGTTAAAACTGGAGTTAGGGTCAGACCAGGAGCTAGAAATAGGGTTAGTCCAGCAGTTAAAGTTAGGTTATCCCAGCATTTAAGGTTAAGGTTTGGGTTAGGCCAGAGGTGACGATTAAGGTTGAGTCCTGGGTTAAGGTTAGGGTTAGTGTTAGACCATGGGTAAGGAATAGAGTTAAAACAGGAGTTAGGGTCAGACCACGAGCTAGAAATAGGGTTAGTCCAGCAGTTAAAGTTAGGTTAAACCAGAATTTAAGGTTTAGGTTAAGCCATATGTGAGGTTTAGGGTTGGGTCATGGGTTAAGGCTGGGGTTAGGGTTAGACCATGGGTTAATAATAGAGTTAAAACAGGAGGTAGGGTCAGACCACGAGCTAGAAATAGGGTTAGTCCAGCAGTTAAAGTTAGGATAAACCAGAATTTAAGGTTTAGTTTAAGCCATAGGTGAGGTTTAGTGTTGGGTCATGGGTTAAGGCTGGGGTTAGGGTTAGACCATGGGTTAATAATAGAGTTAAAACAGGAGTTAGTTTAAAACTAGGGGCTAGAAATAGGGTTAGTCCAGCAGTTTAACCTATGTTAAGCCAGAATTGAAGGTTTGGGTTAAGCCAGAGGTGAGGATTAGGGTTGGGTCCTGGGTTAAGGCTAGGGTTAGGGTTAGACCATGGGTTAGGAGTAGAGTTAAAAGAGTAGTTAGGTTCAGACCAGAGGCTAGAAATAGGATTAGTCCAGCAGTTAAAGTTAGGTTATCCCAGAATTTAAGGTTTTGGTTTGGGTTAGGCCAGAGGTGAGGATTAGGGTTGAGTCCTGGATTAAGGTTAGGGTTAGGGTTAGACCATGGGTTAGGAATAGAGTTAAAACAGGAGTTAGGGTCAGACCAGGAACTAGAAATAGGGTTAGTCCTGCAGTTAAAGTTAGGTTATCCCAGTATTTAAGAATTAGGTTAAGTCAGAGGTGAGGATTAGGGTTGTGTCCTGGGTTAGGGCATGGGTTGGGGTTAGACCATGGGTTGGGAATAGAGTAAAAACAGGAGTTAGGGTCAGACCAGGAGCTAGAAATAGGGTTTGTCCAGCATGTAAAGTTAGGTTATTCCAGTATTTAAGGTTTAGGTTAGGTCAGAGGTGTGGATTAGGGTTGGGTCCTGGGTTAAGGCTAGAGTTAGGGTTAGACTATGGGCTAGGAATGGAGTTAAAACAGGAGTTAGGGTCAGACCAGGAGCCAGAAATAGGGTTAGTCTAGCAGTTAAAGTTAGGTTATCCCAGAATTTAAGGTTTAGGTTTGGGTTAGAGCAGAGGTGAGGATTAGGGTTGAGTCCTCGGTTAAGGTTAGGGTTAGGGTTAGACCATGGGTTAGGAATAGAGTTAAAATAAGAGTTAGGGTCAGACCAGGAGCTAGAAATAGGCTTAGTCCTGCATTTAAAGTTAGGTTATCCCCGTATTTAAGGTTTAGGTTAAGTCAGAGGTGAGGATTAGGGTTGGGTTCTGGGTTAAGGCTAGGGTTAGGGTTAGACCATGGGTTAGGAATAGAGTAAAAACAGGAGTTAGTTTAAAACTAGGGGCTAGAAATAGGGTTAGTCCAGCAGTTTAACCTAGGTTAAGCCAGAATGTATTGTTTAGGTTAAGCCAGAGGTTAGGATTAGGGTTGAGCCCTGGGTTAAGGCTAGGGTTAGGGTTACACTATGGGTTAGGAATAGAGTTAAAACAGGAGATAGGGTCAGATAAGGAACTAGAAATAGGGTTAGTCCTGCAGTTAAAGTTAGGTCATCCCAGTATTTAAGAATTAGGTTAAGTCAGAGGTGAGGATTAGGGTTGTGTCCTGGGTTAGGGCATGGGTTAGGGTTAGACCATGGGTTGGGAATAGAGTAAAAACAGGAGTTAGTTTAAAACTAGTGGATAGAAATAGGGTTAGTCCAGCAGTTTAACCTAGGTTAAGCCAGAATTTAATGTTTAGGTTAAACCAGAGGTGAGAATTAGGGTTGGGTCCTGGGTTAAGGCTAGGGTTAGGGTTACACTATGGGTTAGGAATAGAGTTAAAACAGGAGTTAGGGTCAGACCAGGAGCTAGAAATAGGGTTAGTCCAGCAGTTAAAGTTAGGTTATCCCAGTATTTAAGGTTTAGGTTAAGTCAGAGGTGAGGATTAGGGTTGGGTCCTGGCTTAAGGCTAGGGTTAGGGTTAGACCATGGATTAGGAATAGAGTAAAAAAAGGAGTTAGTTTAAAACTAGGGTGTAAAAATAGGGTTAGTCCAGCAGTTTAACCTAGGTTAAGCCAGAATTTAATGTTTAGGTTAAGCCAGAGGTGAGGATTAGGGTTGGGTCCTGGGATAAGGCTAGGGTAGGGTTACACTATGAATTAGGAATAGAGTAAAAGCAGGAGTTATGATCAGATCAGGAGGTAGAAATAGGGTTAGTCCAGCAGTTAAAGTTAGGTTTTTCCAGAATTTAAGGTTTAGGTTTGTGTTAGGCCAGAGGTGAGGATTAGGGATGAGTCCTGAGTTAAGGCTAGGGTTAGGGTTAGACCATGGGTTAGGAATAGAGGAAAAACAGGAGTTATTTAAAACTAGGGGCTAGAAATAGGTTTAGTCAAGCAGTTTAACTTATGTTAAGCCGGAATTGAAGGTTTGGGTGAAGACAGAGGTGAGGATTAGGGTTGGGTCCTGGGTTAAGGCTAGGGTTAGGGTTGGACCATGGGTTAGGAATAGAGTTAAAACAGGAGTTAGGGTCAGACAAGGAGCTAGAAACAGGGTTAGTCCAGCAGTTAAAGTTAGGTTAAGCAAGAATTTAAGGTTTAGGTTAAGCCATAGGTAAGGATTAGGGTTGGGTCTTGGGTTAAGGCTAGGGATAGGGTTATACCATGGGTTAGTAATAGAGTAAAAACAGGAGTTAGGGCCAGACCACGAGCTAGAAATAGGGTTAAACCAGCAGTTAAAGTTAGGTTATCCCAGAATTAAAGGTTTAGGTTTGCGCTAGGCCAGAGGTGAGGTTTAGGGTTGAGTCCTGGATTAAGGTTAGGGTTAGGGTTAGACCAAGGGTTAGGAATAGAGTTAAAGCAGGAGTTAGGGTCAAACCAGGTGCTAGAAATAGGGTTAGTACTGCAGTTAAAGTTAGGTTATCCCAGTATTTAAGGTTTAGGTTAAGTCAGAGGTGAGGATTAGGGTTGGGTCCTGGGTTAAGGCTAGGGTTAGGGTTAGACCATAAGTTAGGAATAGAGTAAAAACAGGAGTTAGGGTCAGACCACGAGCTAGAAATAGGGTTAGGCCTGCAGTTAAAGTTAGATTATCCCAGAATTTAAGGTTTAGGTTTGGGTTAGGCCAGAGGTGAGGTTTAGGGTTGAGTCCTGGGTTAAGGTTAGGGTTAGGGTAAGACCATGGGTTAGGAATAGAGTAAAAACAGGAGTTAGTTTAAAACTAGGGGCTAGAAATAGGGTTAGTCCAGCAGTTTAACCTAGGTTGAGCCAGAATTTATTGTTTAGGTTAAGCCAGAGGTTAGGATTAGGGTTGAGTCCTGGGTTAAGGCTAGGGTTAGGGTTACACTATGCTTTAGAAATAGAGTTAAAGCAGGAGTTAGAGTCAGACCAGGAGCTAGAAATAGGGTTAGTCTAGCAGTTAAAGTTAGGTTATCCCAAAATTTAAGGTTTAGGTTTGGGTTTGGCCAAAGGTGAGGATTAGGGATGAGTCCTGTGTTAAGGCTATGGTTAGGGTTCGACCATGAGTTAGGAATAGAGGAAACACAGGAGTTAGTTTAAAACTAGGGGCTAGAAATAGGGTTAGTCCAGCAGTTTAACCTATGTTAAGCCAGAATTGAAGGTTTGGATTAAGCCAGAGGTGAGTCTTAGGGTTGGGTCCTGGGTTAAGGCTAGGGTTTGGGTTAGACCATGGGTTATGAATAGAGTAAAAACAGGAGTTAGTTTAAAACTAGGGGCTAGAAATAGAGTTAGTCCAGCAGTTTAACCTAGGTTAAGACAGAAAATAAGGTTTAGATTAACCCAGAGGTTTGGATTTGGGTTGGGTCCTGGGTTAAGGCTAGGGTTAGGGTTAGACCATGGGTTAGGAATAGAGTTAAAACAAAAGTTAGGGTCAGACCAGAAGCTAGAAATAGGGTTAGTCCAGCAGTTAAAGTTAGGTTATCCCAGAAATTAAAGTTTAGGTTTGGGTTAGGCCAGAGGTGAGGATTAGGGTTGAATCCTGGGTTAAGGTTAGGGTTAGGGTTAGGCCATGGGGTAGAAATAAAGTAAAAACAGGTGTTAGTTTAAAACTAGGGGCTAGAAATAGGGTTAGTCCGCAGTTTAACCTAGGTTAAGCCAGAATTTAAGGTTTAGATTAACCCAGAGGTGAGGATTAGGGTTGGGTCCTGGGTTAAAGGCTAGGGTTAGGGTTAAACCACGTGTTAGGAATAGAGTTAAAACAGGAGTTAGGGTGAAACCAGGAGCTAGAAATAGGTTTAGTCCAGCAGTTAAAGTTAGGTTATCCCAGTATTTAAGGTTTAGGTTTGGTCAGAGGTGTGGATTAGGGTTGGGTCCTGGGTTAAGGCTAGGGTTAGGGTTAGACTATGGGTTAGGAATAGAGTGAAAACAGGAGTTAGGGTCAGACCAGAAGCTAAAAATAGGTTTAGTCCCGCAGTTAAAGTTAGGTTATCCCAGAATTTAAGGTTTAGGTTAGGTCAGAGGTGAGCATTAGGGTTGGGTCCTGGGTTAAGACGAGAGTTAGCGTTAGACCATGGGTTAGGAATAGAGTTAAAACAGATGTTAGGTTCAGACGAGATGCTAGAAATAGGGTTAGTCCAGCAGTTAAAGTTAGGTTATCCCAGAATTTAAGGTTTAGGTTTGGGTTAGGCCAGAGGTGAGGATTAGGTTTGAGTCCTGGGTTAAGGTTAGGGTTAGGGTTAGACCATGGGTTAGGATTAGAGTTAAAACAGGAGTTAGGGTCAGACCAGGAGCTAGAAATAGGGTTAGTCCAGCAGTTAAAGTTAGGTTATCCCAGTATTTAAGGTTTAGGTTAGGTCAGAGGTGTGGATTAGGGTTGGGTCCTGGGTTAATGCTAGGGTTAGGGTTAGACTATGGGTTAGGAATAGAGTTAAAACAGGAGTTAGGGAGAGACTAGGAGCTAGAAATAGGGTTAGTCCAGCAGTTAATCTTAGGTTAAGCCAGAATTTAAGGTTTAGGTTAAGCCAGAGGTTAGGATTAGGATTTGGTCCTGGGTTAAGGCTAGGGTTAGACCATGGGTTAGAATAGAGTTAAAAAGCAGTTAGAGTCATACCAGGAGCTAGAAATAGGGTTAGTCCAGCAGTTAAAGTTAGGTTATCTGACTCCTGTTTTAACTCTATTACTAACCCATGGTCTAACCCTATCTCTAGCCTTAACCCAGGACCCAACCCTAATCCTCACCTCTAGCTTAACCTAAACCTGAGATAACTTAACATTAATTGCTGGACTAACCCTATTTCAAGCTACTGGTCTGACCCTAACTCCTGTTTTAGTTCTAATCCTAACCCATCGTCTTACCCTAACCCTAGCCTTAACCCAGGACTTAAACTTAATCCTCACCTCTGGCCTAACCCAAACCTAAACCTTAAATTCTGAAATAACCTAACTTTAACTGCAGGACTAACCCTATTTCTAGCTCGTGGTCTGACCCTAACTCCTGTTTTAACTCTATTACTAACCCATGGTTAGTCCAGCAGTTAAAGTTGGGTTATCCCAGAATTTAAGGTTTAGGTTAAGTCAGCGGTGAGGATTAGGGTTGGGTCCTGGGTTAAGGCTAAGGTTAGGGTTACACCATGGGTCAGGAATAGAGTTAAAGCAGGAGTTAGGGTCAGGCCAGTGGCTTGAAATAGGGTGAGTCCAGCAGTTAAAGTTAGGTTATCCCAGAATTTAAGGTTTAGGTTATGGCAGAGGTGAGGATTTGGGTTGGGTCCGAAATTAAGGCTAGGGTTAAGGTTAGACCATGGGTTAGTAATAGAGTTAAAACAGGAGTTAGGGTCAGACGAGCTAGAAATAGGGTTAGTCCTGCAGTTAAAGTTAGGTTATTCCAGAATTTAAGGATTAGGTTTGGGTTAGGCCAGAGGTGAGGATTAAGGTTAAGTCCTGGGTTAAGGCTAGGGTTAGGGTAAGACGATGGGTTAGGATTAGAACTAAAACAGGAGTTAGGGTCAAACCAGTAGCTTGAAATAGGGTTAGCACAGCAAGTAAAGTTAAGTTATCTCAGTATTTCAGGTTTAGGTTAAGCCAGAGGTGAGGATTAGGATTGGGTCCTGGGTTAAGGCTAGGGTTAGGGTTAGACCATGGGTTAGTAATAGAGTTAAAACAGCAGTTAGGGTCAGACCACAAACTAGAAATAGGGTTAGTCCTGCAGTTAAAGTTAGGTTATCCCAGTATTTAAAGTTTAGGTTAAGTCAGAAGTGAGGATTAGGGTTGAGTCCTTGGTTCAGGATAGGGTTAGGGTTACACCATTGGTTAGGCATAGAGTTAAAGCAGGAGTTAATTTCAGACCAGGGGCTATTAATAGCATTAGTCTAGCAGTTAAACTTAGGTTAAGCCAGAATTTAAGGTTTAAGTTAAGTCAGAGGTGAGGATTAGGGTTGGGTCCTGGGTTATGGCTAGGGTTAGGGTTAGACCATGGGTTAGGAATAGAGTTAATCGCATCCAATTACTATGTGAGAGGGAATCATATTGGATTCATACCCTCCAAACCCTGGAAATCGCATCCAATTACTACGTGAGAGGGAATCTTATTGGATTCATACCCTCCAAACCCTGGAACCCCATGGCCTCAACCGAGAATATGAGGTTCATGTCTAGTTCTCTGACTATTTCCACGACTCATTATTACATATTTTGTGCTATGCGTGCATTTCTCCAAATTGCAACCTTTATAAGATTGATTACGCTGCAGTTGTATGTTTATTTTTCCCCTATCAATCATTTTTTACTATGTATTGATACTGACACCTGTACTTGCTTCCTTTTCTCCTTCTAGGTATCCTAGTATCCTTTCTCCTTCACTCACGGGCCACTATAGCACTCTTCTGCACATTTGGGCCTCCTGACAGGTAACTATACTCCATCCAGTACACTGAGTGTATCCTTAGCCCTCCCAGTGGATACAGATCGCAGCCTCTAGCATGTTCACATTCACTCACTCCTGCTCAGTGCCTATGTTCCCCCTCCTGTATCTCTTACTCATACACCACTTATATTCCCATATCCATATTAGGCCCTCTATGTGCTCACACTATACCACTGCTGCCACATCCATACCATGCTTATTACACACTTACATTACTGACACATCCATGCCTCTAACAGACTTTAGGATTTTGCCTGTAGTTTCTTCCCTACATTATGCCCACACCTCTTTCTATGATGGACACATCCCTTATCCTATCATACTCAGCGCTCAGTGTCCTGACCCTGCCTAGCACTCATCCCACACTACTGACGTCATGCTCACACCCCTCGACATGACTGACATGTCTCTGTTCCTGTCAGACCCAAAGCTCATGTGCCCAGCCCCTCCCAACACCTGCCCAGCACTGCTGACATCACGCACATGTGCAGTGGACACTTTCCCACCATGCATTGCGCCCCGTCCAAACCGGAAGTGACGCTCCACTCAGTGTTCTCCTTATAATGGTGCTCCCCAGCCCAGTACACCTACGCTGCCATCACCACTGCCACCGCTGTTCCAGCACTATATGGTCCTCTATGAGCAGGTAACCCAGTGCATCCTCCCCCTGTGGACCTCTCACTATCTCTGCTTACCATTCTCTAATGCTTGTGACTTTCCTTCCAGGCGTCTTCTCCTCTCCTCCTCTGCCTCTGTGTTTAATCCTCACATCACCACCATTCTGGTATGTAGTTCTGCTACCTTGATTACTATCTCTTTCCATGTAAAATGGTCATGCATATATGTACTTAACTGATGTACTTGTGCTTTCTTCAATGAGGAATATAATGTTCCTATGTACCTATTACATGATTCTATTGCCATCTGTATCATCCAGCGGACAGTGTCCTGACTTCCTCATATTGCATTGTGGTGCTTCTTCTTATGCATATTATTTCTAAACTGCCAGATACCGCTTAATGCTGAATGTGACGCCCTCCACTTACCCTCTACCCTGACGGCTGTCCCTGTGACCCGTATACCTCTGCGTCTCTATTATAAGTATGTACATATCCTGTATATAGGTGTATAAATGTATATTTGTATATATTGCTGTCTGTCACACTTGTGTATATATATACTCACGGTGTACTTTTACCTCCACAGGCAACTACCTTGAGAAAGGTCTGATAAACCGAAGCGTTGGTTTGTTGCTTTTGTGTCAGGGTTCACATTTTGCAATTTTTGTTGGTTGTGAATAAAAACACTCGCATTCAAATTTTCCTCTCCTCTCTTATTGAGTGCTCGGGTTCCCCATTACTTGTTACTAATTTATTACCCGATAGCACCTATCTGTAGCAGTTGCAGCCGGACTTTTCTGTATTTAATTAGGAATAGAGTTAAAGCACAAGTTAGGGTCAGACCATTGGTCAGAAATAGGGTTAGTCCAGCAGTTAAAGTTAGGTTATCCCAGTATTTATGGTTTAGGTAAAGTCAGAGGTGAAGATTAGGGTTGGCTCCTTGGTTAAGGCTAGGGTTAGGGTTAGACCATGGGTTAGAAATAGAGTAAAAACAGGAGTTAGTTTAAAACTAGGGGCTAGAAAAAGGGTTAGTCCAGCAGTTTAACCTAGGTTAAGCCAGAATTTATTGTTTAGGTTAAACCAGAGGTTAGAATTAGGGTTGAGTCCTGGGTTAAGGCTAGGGTTAGGGTTACACTATGGGTTAGGAATAGAGTTAATGCAGGAGTTAGGGTCAGACCAGAAGCTAGAAATAGGGTTAGTCTAGCAGTTAAAGTTAGGTTATCCCAGAATTTAAGGTTTAGGTTTGGGTTAGGCCAAAGGTGAGAATTAGGGATGAGTCCTGCGTTAAGGCTATGGTTAGGGTTCGACCATGAGTTAGGAATAGAGGAAACACAGGAGTTAGATTAAAACTAGGGGCTAGAAATAGGGTTAGTCCAGCAGTTTAACCTATGTTAAGCCAGAGTTGAAGGTTTGGGTTAAGCCAGAGGTGAGGATTAGGGTTGGGTCCTGGGTTAAGGCTAGGGTTTGGGTTAGACCATGGGTTATGAATAGAGTAAAAACAGGAGTTAGTTTAAAACTAGGGGCTAGAAATAGGGTTAGTCCAGCAGTTTAACCTAGGTTAATACAGAATATAAGGTTTAGATTAACCCAGAGCTGTGGATTAGGGTTGGGTCCTGGGTTAAGGTTAGGGTTAGGGTTAGACTATGGGTTAGGAATAGAGTTAAAACAGGAGTTAGGGTCAGACCAGAAGCTAAAAATAGGTTTAGTCCTGCAGTTAAAGTTAGGTTATCCCAGAATTTAAGGTTTAGGTTAGGTCAGAGGTGAGCATTAAAGTTGGGTCCTGGGTTAAGACGAGAGTTAGCGTTAGACCATGGGTTAGGAATAGAGTTAAAACAGATGTTAGGTTCAGACGAGATGCTAGAAATAGGGTCAGTCCAGCAGTTAAAGTTAGGTTATCCCAGAATTTAAGGTTTAGGTTTGGGTTAGGCCAGAGGTGAGGATTAGGTTTGAGTCCTGGGTTAAGGTTAGGGTTAGGGTTAGACCATGGGTTAGGAATAGAGTTAAAACAGGAGTTAGGGTCAGACCAGGAGCTAGAAATAGGGTTTGTCCAGCAGTTAAAGTTAGTTTATCCCAGAATTTAAAGTTTAGGTTTGGGTTAGGCCAGAGGTGAGGATTATGGTTGAATCCTGGATTAAGGTTAGGGTTAGACCATGGGTTAGAAATAGAGTAAAAACAGGTGTTAGTTTAAAACTAGGGGCTAGAAATACGGTTAGTCCAGCAGATTAACCTAGGTTAAGCCAGAATATAAGGTTTAGATTAACCCAGAGGTGAGGATTAGGGTTGGGTCGTGGGTTAAAGGCTAGGGTTAGGGTTAGACCACGTGTTAGGAATAGAGTTAAAACAGGAGTTAGGGTGAAACCAGGAGCTAGAAATAGGTTTAGTCCAGCAGTTAAAGTTAGGTTATCCCAGTATTTAAGGTTTAGGTTAGGTCAGAGGTGTGGATTAGGGTTGGGTCCTGGGTTTAGGCTAGGGTTAGGGTTAGACTATGGGTTAGGAATAGAGTTAAAACAGGAGTTAGGGTCAGACTCGGTGCTAGAAATAGGGATAGTCCATCAGTTAAACTTAGGTTAAGCCAGAATTTAAGGTTTAGGTTAAGCCAGAGGTTAGGATTAGGATTTGGTCCTGGGTTAAGGCTAGGGTTAGGGTTAGACCATGGGTTAGAAATAGAGTTGAAACAGCAGTTAGGGTCAGACCACGAGCTAGAAATAGGGTTAGTCCAGCAGTTAAAGTTAGGTTATCCCAGAATATAAGGTTTAGGTTAAGTCAGTGGTGAGGATTAGGGTTGGGTCCTGGGTTAAGGTTAGGGTTAGGGTTAGACCATGGGTTAGAAATAGAGTAAAAACAGGTGTTAGTTTAAAACTAGGTCTAGAAATACGGTTAGTCCAGCAGTTTAACCTACGTTAAGCCAGAATATAAGGTTTAGATTAACCCAGAGGTGAGGATTAGGGTTGGGTCCTGGGTTAAAGGCTAGGGTTAGGGTTAGACCACGTTATAGGAATAGAGTTAAAACAGGAGTTAGGGTGAAACCAGGAGCTAGAAATAGGTTTAGTCTAGCAGTTAAAGTTAGGTTATCCCAGTATTTAAGGTTTAGGTTAGGTCAGAGGTGTGGATTAGGGTTGGGTGCTGGGTTAAGGCTAGGGTTAGGGTTAGACTATGGGTTAGGAATAGAGTTAAAACAGGAGTGAGGGTCAGACTAGGAGCTAGAAATAGGGTTAGTCCAGCAGTTAAACTTAGGTTAAGCCAGAATTTAAGGTTTAGGTTAAGCCAGAGGTTAGGATGAGGATTTGGTCCTGGGTTAAGGCTAGGGTTAGAGTTAGACCATGGGTTAGAAATAAAGTTGAAACAGCAGTTAGGGTCAGACCAGGAGCTAGAAATAGGGTTACATTAGCAGTTAAAGTTAAGTTATCCCAGTATTTCAGGTTTAGGTTGTCAGTGGTGAGAATTAGTGTTGAGTACTGGGTTAAGGCTAGGGTTAGGGTTACACCATGGGTCAGGAATAGAGTTAAAACAGGAGTTAGGGTCAGACCAGTGGCTTGAAATAGGGTGAGTCAAGCAGTTAAAGTTAGGTTATCCAAGAATGTAAGGTTTAGGTTATGGCAGAGGTGAGGATTTGGGTTGGGTCCTAAATTAAGGCTAGGGTTAAGGTTAGACCTTGGGTTAGTAATAGAGTTAAAACAGGAGTTAGGGTCAGACCACGAGCTAGAAATAGGGTTAGTCCTGCAGTTAAAGTTAGGTTATTCCAGAATTTATGGTTTAGGTTTGGGTTAGGCCAGAGGTGAGGATTAAGTTTAAGTCCTGGGTTAAGACTAGGGTTAGGGTAAGACGATGGGTTAGGATTAGAACTAAAACAGGAGTTAGGGTCAGACCAGTAGCTTGAAATAGGGTTAGTCCAGCAATTAATGTTAAGTTATCTCAGTATTTCAGGTTTAGGTTAAGCCAGAGGTGAGGATTAGGATTGGGTCCTGGGTTACGGCTAGGGTTAGACCATGGGTTAGTAATAGAGTTAAAACAGCAGTTAGGGTCAGACCACGAACTAGAAATAGGGTTAGTCCATTAGTTAAAGTTAGGTTATCCCAGTATTTAAAGTTTAGGTTAAGTCAGAGGTGAGGATTAGGGTTGAGTCCTTGGTTCAGGATAGGGTTAGGGTTACACCATGGGTTAGGCATAGAGTTAAAGCAGGAGTTAATTTCAGACCAGAGGCTAGAAATAGCATTAGTCTAGCAGTTAAACTTAGGTTAAGCCAGAATTTAAGGTTTAAGTTAAGTCAGAGGTGAGGATTAGGGTTGGGTCCTGGGTTATGGCTAGGGTTAGGGTTAGAACATGGGTTAGGAATAGAGTTAAAGCACGAGTTAGGGTCAGACCATTGGCCAGAAATAGGGTTAGTCCAGGAGTTAAAGTTAGGTTATCCCAGTATTTAAGGTTTAGGTTAAGTCAGAGGTGAAGATTAGGGTTGGGTCCTTGGTTAAGGCTAGGGTTAGGGTTAGACAATGGGTTAGTAATAGAGTTAAAACAAGAGTTAGGGTCAGACCAGGACCTAGAAATAGGGTTAGTCTAGCAGTTAAACTTAGGTTATGCCAGAATTTAAGGTTTAGGTTAAGGCAGAGGTGAGGATTTGGGTTGGGTCCTTGGTTAAGTATAGGGTTAGGGTTAGACCAAGGGTTAGTAATAGAGTTAAAACAGGAGTTATAGTCAGACCACGAGCTAGAAATAGGGTTAATCCTGCACTTAAAGTTTGGTTATCCCAGTATTTAAATTTTAGGTTAATTCAGAGATGAGGATTAGGGTTGGGTCCTGGGTTAAGGCTAGGGTTAGGGTTACACCATGGGTTAGGAATAGAGTTAAAGCAAGAGTTAGGGTCAGACCAGGAGCTTGAAATAGGTTTAGTCCAGCAGTATAACTTAGGTTAAGCCAGAATTTAAGGTTTAGGTTATGGCAGAGGTGAGGATTTGGGTTTGGTCCTAAATTAAGGCTAGGGTTAAGGTTAGACCATGGGTTAGTAATAGAGTTAAAACAGGAGTTAGGGTCAGACCACGAGCTAGAAATAGGGTTAGTCCTGCAGTTAAAGTTAGGTTATCCCAGAATTTAAGGTTTAGGTTAATGTTATGCCAGAGGTGAGGATTAAGGTTGAGTCCTGGGTTAAGGCTAGGGTTAGGGTTGGACCATGGTTTGGGAATAGAGTAAAAACAGGAGTTAGGGTCAGACCAGGAGCTAGAAATACGGTTAGTCCAGCAGTTTAACCTAGGTTAAGCCAGAATTTAATGTTTAGGTTAAGCCAGAGGTGAGGATTAGGGTTGGGTCCTGGGTTAAGGCTATGGTTAGGGTTACACCATGGGTTGGGAATAGAGTTAAAGCAGGAGTTAGGGTCAGACCAGGGGCTTGAAATAGGTTTAGTCCAGCAGTTAAACTTAGGTTAAGCCAGAATTTAAGGTTTAGGTTATGGCAGAGGTGAGGATATGGGTTTGGTCCTAAATTAAGGCTAGGGTTAAGGTTAGACCATAGGTTAGTAATAGAGTTAAAACAGGAGTTAGGGTCAGACCACAAGCTAGAAATAGGGTTAGTCCTGCAGTTAAAGTTAGGTTATCCCAGAATTTAAGGTTTAGGTTAATGTTAGGCCAGAGGTGAGGATTAAGGTTGAGTCCTGGGTTAAGGCTAGGGTTAGGGTTGGACCATGGTTTGGGAATAGAGTAAAAACAGGAGTTAGGGTCAGACCAGGAGCTAGAAATACGGTTAGTTTAGCAGTTAAAGTTAGGTTAGCCCAGATTTTAAGGTTTAGGTTTGGGTTAGGCCAGAGGTGAGGAGTAAGGTTGGGTCCTGGGTTAAGGCTAGGGTTGGGGTTAGACCATGGGTTAGTAATAGAGTTAAAACAGGAGTTAGGGTCAGACCACAAGCTAGAAATAGGGTTAGTCCAGCAGTATAAATTAGGTTATTCCAGAATTTAAGGTTAAGGTTAAGCCAGAGGTGAGGATTAGAGTTCGGTCCTGGGTTAAAGTTTGGGTTAGGGTTATACCATGGGTTAGGAATAGAGTAAAAACAGGAGTTAGTTTAAAACTAGGGGCTAGAAATTGGGTTAGTACAGCAGTTTAACCTAGGTTAAGCCAGAATTTAATGTTTAGGTTAAGCCAGAGGTGAGGATTAGGGTTGGGTCCTGGGTTAAGGCTAGGGTTGGGGTTACACTATGGGTTAGGAATAGTGTTAAAGCAGGAGTTAGGGTCAGACCAGGAGCTAGAAATAGGGTTAGTAGAGCAGTTAAAGTTAGGTTATCCCAGAATTTAAAGTTTAGGTTTGGGTTAGGCCAGAGGTGAAGATTAGGGATACGTCCTGTGTTAAGGCTAGGGTTAGGGTTAGACCATGGGTTAGGAATAGAGGAGAAACAGGAGTTAGTTTAAAACTAGGGGCTAGAAATAGGGTTAGTCCAGCAGTTTAACCTATCTTAAGCCAGAATTGAAGGTTTGGGTTAAGCCAGAGGTGACGATTAGGGTTGGGTCCTGGGTTAAGGCTAGCGTTAGGGTTAGACCATGGGTTAATAATAGAGATAAAGGAGTTAGGGTCAGACCACAAGCTAGAAATAGGGTTAGTCCAGCAGTTAAAGTTAGGTTATCCCAGAATTTAAGGTTAAGGTTTGGGTTAGGCCAGAGGTGAGGATTAGGGTTGAGCCCTGGGTTAAGGGTTGGGTTAGACCATAGGTTAGGAATAGAGTAAAAACAGGAATTAGTTTAAAACTAGCGGCTAGAAATAGGGTTAATGCAGCAGTTTAACCTACGTTAAGCCAGAATATAAGGTTTAGATTAACCCAGAGGTGAGGATTAGGTTTGGGTCCTGGGTTAAGGTTAGGGTTAGGTTTAGACCATGGGTTAGGAATAGAGTTAAAACAGGAGTTAGGGTCAGACCAGGAGCTAGAAATAGGGTTAGTTCAGCAGTTAAAGTTAGGTTATCCCAGAATTTAAGGTTTAGGTTAAGCCATAGGTGAGGTTTAGGGTTGGGTCATGGGTTAAGGCTAGGGTTAAATTTAGGGTTAGACCATGGGTTGGTAATAGAGTTAAAAGAGGAGTTAAGGTCAGACCAAGAGCTAGAAATAGGGTTAATCCAGCAGTTAAAGTTAGGGTATCCCAGAATTTAAGGATTAGGTTTGGGTTAAGCCAGAGGTGAGGATTAGGGTTGAGTCCTGTGTTAAGGTTAGGGTTAGACCATGGGTTAATAATAGAGTTAAAATAGGAGTTAGGGTCAGACCACAAGCTAGAAATAGGGTTAGTCCAGCAGTTATAGTTGTTTTACCCCAGTATTTAAGGATTAGGTTAAGTAAGAGGTGAGGATTAGGATATGGTCCTGGGTTAAGGCTAGGGTTAGGGTTAGACCATGGGTTAGGAAAAGAGTTAAAACAGGAGTTAAGGTCAGACCAGGAGCTAGAAATAGGGTTAGTCCAGCAGTTAAAGTTAAGTTATCCCAGTATTTAAGGGTTGGGTTAAGTCAGAGGTGATGATTACGGTTGGGTCCTGGGTTAAGGCTAGGGTTAGTGTTAGACCATGGGTTTGTAATAGAGTTAAAACAGGAGTTAAGGTCCAACCACAAGCTAGAAATAGGGTTAGTCCAGCAGTTAAAGTTAGGTTATCCCAGAATTTAAGGTTTAGGTTTGGGTTAGGCCAAAGTTGCGGATTAGGGTTGAGTCCTAGGTTACGGTTAGGGTTAGAGTTAGGGTTAGACCATGGGTTAGGAATAGACTTAAAACAGGAGTTAGGGTCAGACCAGGAATTAGAAATAAGGTTAGTCCAGCAATTAAAGTAAGGTTATCCCAGTATTTAAGGTTGAGGTTAAATCAGAGGTGAGGATTAGGGTTGGGTCCTGGGTTAAAGCTAGGGTTAGGGTTATACCATGGGTTAGGAATAGAGTAAAAACAGGAGTTAAGGTCAAACCACAAGCTAGAAATAGGGTTAGTCCAACAGTTAAAGTTAGGTTATCCCAGAATTTAAAGTTTAGGTTTGGGTTAGGCCAGAGGTGAAGATTAGGGATAAGTCCTGTGTTAAGGCTAGGGTTAGGGTTAGACCATGGGTTAGGAATAGAGGAGAAACAGGAGTTAGTTTAAAACTAAAGGCTAGAAATAGGGTTAGTCCAGCAGTTTAACCTATGTTAAGCCAGAATTGAAGGTTTGGGTTAAGCCAGAGGTGAGGATTAGGTTTGGGTCCTGGGTTAAGGCTAGGGTTAGGGTTAGACCATGGGTTATTAATAGAGTTTAAACAGGAGTTACAGTCAGACCACTAGCTAGAAATAGGGTTAGTCCAGCAGTTAAAGTTAGGTTATCCCAGAATTTAAGGTTAAGGTTTGGGTTTGGCCAGAGGTGAGGATTAGGGATGAGTCCGGGTTTAAGGCTAGGGTTACGGTTAGACCATTAGTTAGGAATAGAGTAAAAAAAGGAATTAGTTTAAAACTAGAGGCTAGATATAAGATTTTTCCAGCAGTTTAACATAGTTTAAGCCAGAATTTAAGGTTTAGATTAGGCATGAGGTGAGGATTAGAGTTGGGTCCTGGGTTAAGGCTAGGGTTAGGGTTAGAACATTGGATAAAATTAGAGTTAAAACAGGAGTTAGGGTCAGACCAGGAGCTAGAAATAGGGTTACTCAAGCAGTAAAAGTTAGGTTATCCCAGTATTTAAGGTTTAGGTTAAGTCAGAGGTGAGGATTAGGGTTGGGTCCTGGGTTAAGGCTAGGGTTAAATTTAGGGTTAGACCATGGGTTAGTAATAGAGTTAAAAGAGGAGTTAAGGTCAGACCAAGAGCTAGAAATAGGGTTAATCCAGCAGTTAAAGTTAGGTTATCCCAGAATTTAAGGATTAGGTTTGGGTTAGGCCAGAGGTGAGGATTAGGGTTGAGTCCTGGGTTAAGGTTAGGGTTAGGGTTAGACCATGGGTTAGGAATAGACTTAAAACAGGAGTTAGGGTCAGACCAGGAGCTAGAAATAGGGTTAGTCCAGCAGTTAAAGTTATGTTATCCCAGTATTTAAGGTTTAGGTTAAGTCAGAGGTGAGGATTAGGGTTCGGTCCTGGGTTAAGGATAGGGTTAGGGTTAGACCATGGGATAGGAAAAGAGTAAAAAAAGGAGTTAGTTTAAAACTAGGAGCTAGAAATATGGTTTGTCCAGCATTTTAACCTAGGTTAAGCCAGAATTTAATATTTAGGTTAAGCCAGAGGTGAGGATTAGGGTTGGGTCCTGGGTTAAGGCTAGGGTTAGGGTTACACCATTGGTTAGGAATAGAGTTAAAGCAGGAGTTAGGGTCAGACCAGGAGCTAGAAATAAGGTTAGTCCAGCAGTTAAAGTTAGGTTATCCCAGAATTTAAGGTTTAGGTTTGGGTTAGGCCAGAGGTGAGGACTAGCTATGAGTCCTGTGTTAAGGCTAGGGTTAGGGTTAGACCATGGGTTAGGAATAGAGGAAAAACAGGAGTTAGGTTAAAACTAGGGGCTAGAAATAGGGTTAGTCCAGCAGTTTAACCTATGTTAAGCCAGAATTGAAGGTTTGGGTTAAGCCAGAGGTGAGGATTAGGGTTGGGTCCTGGGTTAAGGCTAGGGTTAGGGTTAGACCTTGAGTTAATAATAGAGTTAAAACAGGAGTTTGGGTCAAACCACAAGCTAGAAATAGGGTTAGTCCAGCAGTTAAAGTTAGGTTATCCCAGAATTTAAGGTTAAGGTTTGGGTTAGGCCAGAGGTGAGGATTAGGGTTGAGCCCTGGGTTAAGGTTAGGGTTAGACCATGGGTTAGGAATAGAGTTAAAACAGGAGTTAGGGTCAGACAGGAGCTAAAAATAGGGTAAGTCCAGCAGTTAAAGTCAGGTTATCCCAGAATTTAAGGTTTAGGTTTGGGTTAGGCCAGAGGTGAGGATTAGGGATGAGTCCGGGTTTAAGGCTAGGGTTACGGTTAGACCATTAGTTAGGAATAGAGTAAAAACAGGAATTAGTTTAAAACTAGAGGCTAGAAATAAGGTTTTTCCAGCAGTTTAACATAGTTTAAGCCAGAATTTAAGGTTTAGATTAAGCAAGAGGTGAGGATTAGAGTTGGGTCCTGGGTTAAGGCTAGGGTTAGGGTTAGACCATTGGATAAAATTAGAGTTAAAACAGGAGTTAGGGTCAGACCAGGAGCTAGAAATAGGGTTACTCAAGCAGTAAAAGTTAGGTTATCCCAGTATTTAAGGTTTAGGTTTGGGTTAGGCCAGAGGTGAGGACTAGGGATGAGTCCTGTGTTAAGGCTAGGGTTAGGGTTAGACCATGGGTTAGGAATAGAGGAAAAACAGGAGTTAGGTTAAAACTAGGGGCTAGAAATAGGGTTAGTCCAACAGTTTAACCTATGTTAAGCCAGAATTGAAGGTTTGGGTTAAGCCAGAGGTGAGAATTAGGGTTGGGTCCTGGGTTAAGGCTAGCGTTAGGGTTAGACCATGGGTTAGGAATAGAGTAAAAACAGGAGTTAGTTTAAAACTAGGGGCTAGAAATATTGTTAGTCCAGCAGTTTAACCTAAGTTAAGACAGAATTTAAGGTTTAGGTTAAGCCAGAGGTGAGGATTAGGGTTGGGTCCTGGGCTAAGGCTAGGGTTAGGGTTAGACCATGGGTTAGTAATAGAGTTAAAACAGGAGTTAGGGTCAGACCACAAGCTAGAAATAGGGTTAGTCCAGCAGTTAAAGTTAGGTTATTCCAGAATTTAAGGTTAAGGTTAAGCCATAGGTGAGGTTTAGGGTTGGGTCATGGGTTAAGGCTAGGGTTAGAGTTAGACCATGGGTTTATAATAGAGTTAAAAGAGGAGTTAGGGTCAGACCAAGAGCTAGAAGTAGGGTTAATCCAGCAGTTAAAGTTAGGTTACCCCAGAATTTAAGGTTTAGGTTTGGGTTAGGCCAGAGGTGAGGATTAGGGTTGAGTCCTGGGTTAAGGTTAGAGTTAAGATTAGACCATGGATTAGGAATAGACTTAAAACAGGAGTAAAGGTCAGACCAGGAATTAGAAATAGGGTTAGTCCAGCAGTTAAAGTTAGGTTATCCCAGTATTTAAGGTTTAGGTTAAGTCAGAGGTGAGGATTAGGGTTCGGTCCTGGGTTAAAGCTAGGGTTAGGGTTAGACCATGGGTTAAGAATAGAGTTAAAACAGGAGTTAGGTTCAGACCAGAGGCTAGAAATAGGGTTAGTCCAGCAGTTAAATTTAGGTTATCCCAGAATTTAAGGTTTTGGTTTGGGTTAGGCCAGAGGTGAGGATTAGGGTTGAGTCCTGGATTAAGGTTAGGGTTAGACCAAGGGTTAGGAATAGAGTTAAAACAGGAGTTAGGGTCAGACCAGGAGCTAGAAATAGGGTTAGTCCTGCAGTTAAAGTTAGGTTATCCCAGTATTTAAGAATTTGATTAAGCCAGAGGTGAGGATTAGGGTTGGGTCCTGGGTTAAGGCATGGGTTAGGGTTAGACCATGGGTTAGGAATAGAGGAGAAACAGGAGTTAGTTTAAAACTAGGGGCTAGAAATAGGGTTAGTCCAGCAGTTTAACCTATGTTAAGCCAGAATTGAAGGTTTGGGCTAAGCCAGAGGTGAGGATTAGGGTTGGGTCCTGGGTTAAGGCAAGGGTTAGGGTTAGACCATGGGTTAATAATAGAGTTAAAACAGGAGTTAGGGTCAGACCACAAGCTAGAAATAGGGTTAGTCCAGCAGTTAAAGTTAGGTTATCCCAGAATTTAAGGTTAAGGTTTGGGTTAGGCCAGAGGTGAGGATTAGGGTTGAGCCCTGGGTTAAGGTCAGGGTTAGACCATGGGTTAGGAATAGAGTAAAAACAGGAGTTAGTTTAAAACTAGGCGTTAGAAATAAGGTTAATGCAGCAGTTTAACCTACGTTATGCCAGAATATAAGGTTTAGATTAACCCAGAGGTGAGGATTAGGGTTGGGTCCTGGGTTAAGGCTACGGTTAGGATTACACCATGGGTTAGGAATAGAGTTAAAGCAGGAGTTAGGGTCAGACCAGGAGTTAGAAATAGGGTTAGTCCAGCAGTTAAAATTAGGTTATCCCAGTATTTAAGGTTTAGGTTAAGTTAGAGGTGCGGATTAGGGATGGGTCCTAAGTTAAGGCTAGGGTTAGGGTTAGACTATGGGTTAGGAATAGAGTTAAAACAGGAGCTGGGTCAGACCACGAGCTAGAAATAGGGTTAGTCCAGCAGTTAAAGTTAGGTTATCCCAGTATTTAAGGTTTAGGGTAGGTCAGAGGTGAGCATTAGGGTTGGGTCCTGGGTTAAGACTAGAGTTAGCGTTAGACCATGGGTTAGGAATAGAGTTAAACAGGAGTTAGGTTCTGACCAGATGCTAGAAATAGGGTTAGTCCAGCAGTTAAAGTTAGGTTATCCATAATTTAAGGTTTAGGTTTGGGTTAGGCCAGAGGTGAGGATTAGGGTTGAGTTCTGGGTTAAGGTTAGGGTTAGACCATGGGTTAGGAATAGAGTTAAAACAGGAGTTAGGGTCAGACCAGGAGCTAGAAATAGGGTTAGTTCAGCAGTTAAAGTTAGGTTATCCCAGAATTTAAGGTTTAGGTTAAGCCATAGGTGTGGTTTGGGTTGGGTCATGGGTTAAGGCTAGGGTTAGGGTTAGGGTTAGACCATGGGCTAGTAATAGAGTTAAAAGAGGAGTTAGTGTCAGACCAAGAGCTAGAAATAGGGTTAATCGAGCAGTTAAAGTTAGGTTATCCCAGTATTTAAGGTTTAGGTTAAGTCAGAGGTGAGGATTAGGGTTCGGTCCTGTGTTAAGGCTAGGGTTAGGGTTAGACCATGGGTTAGGAATAGAGGAGAAACAGGAGTTAGTTTAAAACTAGGGGCTAGAAATAGGGTTAATGCAGCAGTTTAACCTATGTGAAGCCAGAATTGAAGGTTTGGGTTAAGCCAGAGGTGAGGATTAGGGTTGGGTCCTGGGTTAAGGCTAGGGTTAGGGTTAGACCATGGGTTATTAATAGAGTTAAAACAGGAGTTACTGTCAGACCACTAGCTAGAAATAGGGTTAGTCCAGAAGTTAAAGTTAGGTTATCCCAGAATTTAAGGTTAAGGTTTGGGTTAGGCCAGAGGTGAGGATTAGGGTTGAGCCCTGGGTTAAGGTTAGGGTTAGACTATGGGTTAGGAATAGAGTAAAAACAGGAGTTAGTTTAAAACTAGGGGCTAGAAATAGGGTAATGCAGCAGTTTAACCTAGGTTAAGCCAGAATTTAATGTTTAGGTTAAGCCAGAGGTGAGGATTAGGGTTGGGTCCTGGGTTAAGGCTAGGGTAAGGGTTACACTATGGGTTAGGAATAGTGTTAAAGCAGGAGTTAGGGTCAGACCAGGAGCTAGAAATAGGGTTAGTCCAGCAGTTAAAGTTAGGTTATCCCAGAATTTAAAGTTTAGGTTTGGGTTAGGCCAGAGGTGAAGATTAGGGATGAGTCCTGTGTTAAGGCAAGGGTTAGGGTTAGAATATGGGTTAGGAATAGAGGAGAAACAGGAGTTAGTTTAAAACTAGGGGCTAGAAATAGGGTTAATGCAGCAGTTTAACCTATGTGAAGCCAGAATTGAAGGTTTGGGTTAAGCCAGAGGTGAGCATTAGGGTTGGGTCCTGGGTTAAGACTAGAGTTAGCGTTAGACCATGGGTTAGGAATAGAGTTAAACAGGAGTTAGGTTCTGACCAGATGCTAGAAATAGGGTTAGTCCAGCAGTTAAAGTTAGGTTATCCATAATTTAAGGTTTAGGTTTGGGTTAGGCCAGAGGTGAGGATTAGGGTTGAGTTCTGGGTTAAGGTTAGGGTTAGACCATGGGTTAGGAATAGAGTTAAAACAGGAGTTAGGGTCAGACCAGGAGCTAGAAATAGGGTTAGTTCAGCAGTTAAAGTTAGGTTATCCCAGAATTTAAGGTTTAGGTTAAGCCATAGGTGTGGTTTGGGTTGGGTCATGGGTTAAGGCTAGGGTTAGGGTTAGGGTTAGACCATGGGCTAGTAATAGAGTTAAAAGAGGAGTTAGTGTCAGACCAAGAGCTAGAAATAGGGTTAATCGAGCAGTTAAAGTTAGGTTATCCCAGTATTTAAGGTTTAGGTTAAGTCAGAGGTGAGGATTAGGGTTCGGTCCTGTGTTAAGGCTAGGGTTAGGGTTAGACCATGGGTTAGGAATAGAGGAGAAACAGGAGTTAGTTTAAAACTAGGGGCTAGAAATAGGGTTAATGCAGCAGTTTAACCTATGTGAAGCCAGAATTGAAGGTTTGGGTTAAGCCAGAGGTGAGGATTAGGGTTGGGTCCTGGGTTAAGGCTAGGGTTAGGGTTAGACCATGGGTTATTAATAGAGTTAAAACAGGAGTTACTGTCAGACCACTAGCTAGAAATAGGGTTAGTCCAGAAGTTAAAGTTAGGTTATCCCAGAATTTAAGGTTAAGGTTTGGGTTAGGCCAGAGGTGAGGATTAGGGTTGAGCCCTGGGTTAAGGTTAGGGTTAGACTATGGGTTAGGAATAGAGTAAAAACAGGAGTTAGTTTAAAACTAGGGGCTAGAAATAGGGTAATGCAGCAGTTTAACCTAGGTTAAGCCAGAATTTAATGTTTAGGTTAAGCCAGAGGTGAGGATTAGGGTTGGGTCCTGGGTTAAGGCTAGGGTAAGGGTTACACTATGGGTTAGGAATAGTGTTAAAGCAGGAGTTAGGGTCAGACCAGGAGCTAGAAATAGGGTTAGTCCAGCAGTTAAAGTTAGGTTATCCCAGAATTTAAAGTTTAGGTTTGGGTTAGGCCAGAGGTGAAGATTAGGGATGAGTCCTGTGTTAAGGCAAGGGTTAGGGTTAGAATATGGGTTAGGAATAGAGGAGAAACAGGAGTTAGTTTAAAACTAGGGGCTAGAAATAGGGTTAGTCCAGCAGTTTAACCTATGTTAAGCCAGAATTGAAGGTTTGGGTTAACCCAGAGGTGAGGATTAGGGTGGGTCCTGGGTTAAGGCTAGGGTTAGGGTTAGACCATGGGTTAAAAATAGAGTTAAAATAGGAGTTAGGGTCAGACCACAAGCTAGAAATAGGGTTATTCCAGCAGTTAAAGTTGGGTTACCTTAATATTTAAGGATTAGGTTAAGTCAGAGGTGAGGATTAGGATATGGTCCTGGGTTAAGGCTAGGGTTAGGGTTAGACCATGGGTTAGGAAAAGAGTTAAAACAGGAGTAAGGGTCAGACCAGAGGCTAGAAATAGGGTTAGTCCAACAGTTAAAGTTAAGTTATCCCAGTATTTAATGGTTGGGTTAAGTCAGAGGTGAGGATTAGGGTTGGGTCTTGGGTTAAGGCTAGGGTTAGGGTTAGACCATGGGTTTGTAATAGAGTTAAAATAGGAGTTAAGGTCAAACCACGAGCTAGAAATAGGGTTAGTCCAGCAGTTAAAGTTAGGTTATCCCAGAATTTAAGGTTTAGGTTTGGGTTAGGCCAGAGATGAAGATTAGGGATAAGTCCTGTGTTAAGGCTAGGGTTAGGGTTAGACCATGGGTTAGGAATAGAGGAGAAACAGGAGTTAGTTTAAAACTAGGGGCTAGAAATAGGGTTAATGCAGCAATTTAACCTATGTTAAGCCAGAATTGAAGGTTTGGGTTAAGCCAGAGGTGAGGATTAGGGTTGGGTCCTGGGTTAAGGCTAGGGTTAGGGTTAGACCATGGGTTATTAATAGAGTTAAAACAGGAGTTACAGTCAGACCACTAGCTAGAAATAGGGTTAGTCCAGCAGTTAAAGTTAGGTTATCCCAGAATTTAGGGTTAAGGTTTGGGTTAGGCCAGAGGTGAGGATTAAGGTTGAGCCCTGGGTTAAGGTTAGGGTTAGACCATGGGTTAGGAATAGAGTAAAAACAGGAGTTAGTTTAAAACTAGGGGCTAGAAATAGGGTTAATGCAGCAGTTTAACCTACGTTAAGCCAGAATATAAGGTTAAGATTAACCCAGAGGTGAGGATTAGGGTTGGGTCCTGGGTTAAGGCTACGGCTAGGATTACACCATGGGTTAGGAATAGAGTTAAAGTAGGAGTTAGGGTCAGACCAGGAGTTAGAAATAGGGTTAGTCCAGCAGTTAAAGTTAGGTTATCCCAGTATTTAAGGTTTAGGTTAAGTCAGAGGTGTGGATTAGGGTTGGGTCCTAAATTAAGGCTAGGGTTAGGGTTAGACTATGGGTTAGGAATAGAGTTAAAACAGGAGTTAGGGTCAGACCAGGAGCTAGAAAAAGGGTTAGTCCAGCAGTTAAAGTTAGGTTATACAGAATTTAGGGTTTAGGTTTGGGTTAGGCCAGAGGTGAGGATTAGGGTTGAGTCCTGGGTTAAGGTTAGGGTTACGATTAGACCATGGGTTAGGAATAGAGTTAAAACAGGAGTTAGGGTCAGACCAGAAGCTAGAAATAGGGTTAGTCCAGCAGTTAAAGTTAGGTTATCCCAGAATTTAAGGTTTAGGTTTGGGTTAGGCCAAAGTGAGGATTAGGGTTGAGTCCTGGGCTAAGGTTAGGGTTAGACCATGGGTTAGGAATAGAGCTAAAACAGGAGTTAGGGTCAGACCAGGAGCTAAAAATAGGGTAAGTCCAGCAGTTAAAGTCAGGTTATCCCAGAATTTAAGGTTTAGGTTTGGGTTAGGCCAGAGGTGAGGATTAGGGATGAGTCCGGGTTTAAGGCTAGGGTTAGGGTTAGACAATTAGTTAGGAATAGAGTAAAAACAGGAGTTAGTTTAAAACTAGAGGCTAGAAATAGGGTTTTTCCAGCAGTTTAACATAGTTTAAGCCAGAATTTAAGGTTGAGATTAAGCAAGAGGTGAGGATTAGAGTTGGGTCCATGGTTAAGGTTAGGGTTAGGGTTAGACCATGGGTTAGGATTAGAGTTAAAACAGGAGTTAGGGTCAGACCAGGAGCTAGAAATAGGGTTAGTCAAGCAGTAAAAGTTAGGTTATCCCAGTATTTAAGGTTTGGGTTAAGTCAGAGGTGAACATTAGGGTTGGGACCTGGGTTAAGGCTAGGGTTAGGGTTAGACCATGGGTTAGGAATAGAGTAAAAAAAGGAGTTAGTTTAAAACTTGAGGCTAGAAATAGGGTTAGTCCAGCAGTTTAACCTAGGTTAAGCCAGAATTTAATGTTTAGGTTAAGCCAGAGGTGAGGATTAGGGTTTGGTCCTGGGTTAAGGCTAGGGTTAGGGTTACACTATGGGTTAGGAAAAAAGTTAAAGCAGGAGTTAGGGTCAGACCAGGAGCTAGAAATAGGGTTTGTCCAGCAGTTAAAGTTAGGTTATCCCAGAATTTAAAGTTTAGGTTTGGGTTAGGCCAGAGATGAAGATTAGGGATAAGTCTTGTGTTAAGGCTAGGGTTAGGGTTAGACCATGGGTTAGGAATAGAGGAAAAACAGGAGTTAGTTTAAAACTAGGGGCTAGAAATAGGGTTCGTCCAACAGTTTAACCTATGTTAAGCCAGAAATGAAGTTTTGGGTTAAGCCTGAGGTGAGGATTAGGGTTGGGTCCTTGGTTAAGGCTAGGGTTAGGGTTAGACCATGGGCTAGGAATAGAGTAAAAACAGGAGTTAGTTTAAAACTAGGGGCTAGAAATAGGGTTAGTCCAGCAGTTTAACCTAAGTTAAGCCAGAATTTAAGGTTTAGGTTAAGCCAGAGGTGAGGATTAGGGTTGGGTCCTGGGTTAAGGCTAGGTTAAGGGTTAGACCATGGGTTAGTAATAGAGTTAAAACAGGAGTTAGGGTCAGACCACAAGCTAGAAATACGGTTAGTCCAACAGTTTAACCTATGTTAAGCCAGAAATGAAGGTTTGGGTTAAGCCAGAGGTGAGGATTGGGGTTGGGTCCTGGGTTAAGGCTAGGGTTAGGGTTAGACCATGGGTTAGGAATAGAGTAAAAACAGGAGTTAGTTTAAAACTAGGGGCTAGAAATAGGGTTAGTCCAGCAGTTTAACCTAAGTTAAGCCAGAATTTAAGGTTTAGGTTAAGCCAGAGGTGAGGATTAGGGTTGAGTCCTGGGTTAAGGTTAGAGTTAGGGTTAGACCATGGGTTAGGAATAGACTTAAAACAGGAGTTAGGGTCATACCAGGAATTAGAAATAGGGTAAGTCCAGCAGTTAAAGTTAGGCTATCCCAGTATTTAAGGTTTAGGTTAAGTCAGAGGTGAGGATTAGGGTTCGGTCCTGGGTTAAGGCTAGGGTTAGGGTTATACCATGGGTTAGGAATAGAGTAAAAACAGGAGTTAGTTTATAACTAGGGGCTAGAAATAGGGTTAGTTCAGCAGTTTAACCTAGGTTAAGCCAGAATTTAATGTTTAGGTTAAGCCAGAGGTGAGGATTAGGGTTGGGTCATGGGTTAAGGCTAGGGTTAGGGTTACACTATGGGTTAGGAATAGTGTTAAAGCAGGAGTTGGGGTCAGACCAGGAGCTAGAAATAGGGTTAGTCCAGCAGTTAAAGTTAGGTTATCCCAGAATTTAAAGTTTAGGTTTGGGTTAGGCCAGAGATGAAGATTAGGGATAAGTCTTGTGTTAAGGCTAGGGTTAGGGTTAGACCATGGGTTAGAAATAGAGGAGAAACAGGAGTTAGTTTAAAACTAGGGGCTAGAAATAGGGTTAATGCAGCAGTTTAACCTATGTTAAGCCAGAATTGAAGGTTTGGGTTAAGAGGTGAGGATTAAGGTTGGGTCCTGGGTTAAGACTAGGGTTAGGATTAGACCATGGGTTATTAATAGAGTTAAAACAGGAGTTACAGTCAGACCACTAGCTAGAAATAGGGTTAGTCCAGCAGTTAAAGTTAGGTTATCCCAGAATTTAAGGTTAAGGTTTGGGTTAGGCCAGAGGTGAGGATTAGGGTTGAGCCCTGGGTTAAGGTTAGGGTTAGACCATGGGTTAGGAATAGAGTAAAAACAGGAGTTAGTTTAAAACTAGGGGCTAGAAATAGGGTTAATGCAGCAGTTTAACCTACGTTAAGCCACAATATAAGGTTAAGATTAACCCAGAGGTGAGGATTAGGGTTGGGTCCTGGGTTAAGGCTACGGCTAGTATTCCACCATGGGTTAGGAATAGAGTTAAAGCAGGAGTTAGGGTCAGACCAGGAGTTAGAAATAGGGTTAGTCCAGCAGTTAAAGTTAGGTTATCCCAGTATTTAAGGTTTAGGTTAAGTCAGAGGTGTGGATTAGGGTTGGGTCCTAAGTTAAGGCTAGGGTTAGGGTTAGACTATGGGTTAGGAATAGAGTTAAAACAGGAGTTAGGGTCAGACCAGGAGCTAGAAATACGGTTAGTTCAGCAGTTAAAGTTAGGCTATCCAAGTATTTAAGGTTTAGGTTAAGTCAGAGGTGAGGATAAGGGTTAGGTCGTGGGTTAAGGCTAGGGTTAGGGTTACGATTAGACCATGGGTTAGGAATAGAGTTAAAACAGGAGTTAGGGTCAGACCAGGAGCTAGAAATAGGGTTAGTCCAGCAGTTAAAGTTAGGTTAAGCCAGAATTTAAGGTTTAGTTTAAGCAGTAGGTGAGGATTAGGGTTGGGTCATGGGTTAAGGCTAGGGTTAGGGTTAGACCATGGGTTAGGAATAGAGTAAAAAAAGGAGTTAGTTTAAAACTTGGGGCTAGAAATAGCGTTAGTCCAGCAGTTTAACCTAGGTTAAGCCAGAACTTAATGTTTAGGTTAAGCCAGAGGTGAGGATTAGGGTTGGGTCCTGGGTTAAGGCTAGGGTTAGGGTTACACTATGGGTTAGGAATAGAGTTAAAGCAGGAGTTGGGGTCAGACCAGGAGCTAGAAATAGGGTTTGTCCAGCAGTTAAAGTTAGGTTATCCCAGAATTTAAGGTTTAGGTTTGGGTTAGGCCAGAGGTGAGGATTAGGGATGAGTCCTGTGTTAAGGCTAGGGTTAGGGTTAGACCATGGGTTAGGAATAGAGGAAAAACAGGAGTTAGTTTAAAACTAGGGGCTAGAAATAGGGTTCGTCCAACAGTTTAACCTATGTTAAGCCAGAAATGAAGGTTTGGGTTAAGCCAGAGGTGAGGATTAGGGTTGGGTCCTGGGTTAAGGTTAGGGTTAGGGTTAGACCATGGGTTAGGAATAGAGTAAAAACAGGAGTTAGTTTAAAACTAGGGGCTAGAAATAGGGTTAGTCCAGCAGTTTAACCTAAGTTAAGCCAGAATTTAAGGTTTAGGTTAAGCCAGAGGTGAGGATTATGGTTGGGTCCTGGGTTAAAGCTAGGGTAAGGGTTAGACCATGGGTTAGTAATAGAGTTAAAACAGGAGTTAGGGTCAGACCACAAGCTAGAAATAGGGTTAGTCCAACAGTTTAACCTATGTTAAGCCAGAAATGAAGGTTTGGGTTAAGCCAGAGGTGAGGATTGGGGTTGGGTCCTGGGTTAAGGCTAGGGTTAGGGTTAGACCATGGGTTAGGAATAGAGTAAAAACAGGAGTTAGTTTAAAACTAGGGGCTAGAAATAGGGTTAGTCCAGCAGTTTAACCTAAGTTAAGCCAGAATTTAAGGTTTAGGTTAAGCCAGAGGTGAGGATTAGGGTTAAGTCCTGGGTTAAGGTTAGAGTTAGGGTTAGACCATGGGTTAGGAATAGACTTAAAACAGGAGTTAGGTCAGACCAGGAATTAGAAATAGGGTTAGTCCAGCAGTTAAAGTTAGGTTATCCCAGTATTTAAGGTGTAGGTTAAGTCAGAGGTGAGGATTAGGGTTGGGTCCTGGGTTAAGGCTAGGGTTAGGGTTAGACCATGGGTTAGGAATAGAGTAAAAACAGGAGTTAGTTTAAAACTAGGGGCTAGAAATAGGGTTAGTCCAGCAGTTTAACCTAAGTTAAGCCAGAATTTAATGTTTAGGTTAAACCAGAGGTGAGGATTAGGGTTGGGTCATGGGTTAAGGCTAGGATTAGGGTTACACTATGGGTTAGGAATAGTGTTAAAGCAGGAGTTGGGGTCAGACAAGGAGCTAGAAATAGGGTTAGTCCAGCAGTTAAAGTTAGGTTATCCCAGAATTTAAAGTTTAGGTTTGGGTTAGGCCAGAGATGAAGATTAGGGATAAGTCCTTTATTAAGGCTAGGGTTAGGGTTAGACCATGGGTTAGGAATAGAGGAGAAACAGGAGTTAGATTAAAACTAGGGGCTAGAAATAGGGTTAATGCAGCAGTTTAACCTATGTTAAGCCAGAATTGAAGGTTTGGGTTAAGCCAGAGGTGAGGATTAAGGTTGGGTCCTGGGTTAAGGCTAGGGTTAGGGTTAGACCATGGGTTATTAATAGAGTTAAAACAGGAGTTACAGTCAGACCACTAGCTAGAAATAGGGTTAGTCCAGCAGTTAAAGTTAGGTTATCCCAGAATTTAAGGTTAAGGTTTGGGTTAGGCCAGAGGTGAGGATTAGGGTTGAGCCCTGGGTTAAGGTTAGGGTTAGACCATGGGTTAGGAATAGAGTAAAAACAGGAGTTAGTTTAAAACTAGGGGCTAGAAATAGGGTTAATGCAGCAGTTTAACCTACGTTAAGCCAGAATATAAGGTTAAGATTAACCCAGAGGTGAGGATTAGGGTTGGGTCCTGGGTTAAGGCTACGGCTAGGATTCCACCATGGGTTAGGAATAGAGTTAAAGCAGGAGTTAGGGTCAGACCAGGAGTTAGAAATAGGGTTAGTCCAGCAGTTTAAGTTAGGTTATCCCAGTATTTAAGGTTTAGGTTAAGTCAGAGGTGTGGATTAGGGTTGGGTCCTAAGTTAAGGCTAGGGTTAGGGTTAGACTATGGGTTAGGAATAGAGTTAAAACAGGAGTTAGGGTCAGACCAGGAGCTAGAAATAGGGTTAGTCCAGCAGTCAGTTAAAGTTAGGTTATCCCAGTATTTAAGGTTTAGGGTAGGTCAGAGGTGAGCATTAGGGTTGGGTCCTGGGTTAAGACTAGAGTTAGCGTTAGACCATGGGTTAGGAATAGAGTTAAAACAGGAGTTAGGTTCAGACCAGATGCTAGAAATAGGGTTAGTCCAGCAGTTAAAGTTAGGTTATCCAGAATTTAAGGTATAGGTTTGGGTTAGGCCAGAGGTGAGGATTAGGGTTGAGTCCTGGGTTAAGGTTAGGGTTAGGGTTAGACCATGGGTTAGGAATAGAGTTAAAACAGGAGTTAGGGTCAGACCAGGAGCTAGAAATACGGTTAGTTCAGCAGTTAAAGTTAGGCTATCCAAGTATTTAAGGTTTAGGTTAAGTCAGAGGTGAGGATAAGGGTTGAGTCGTGGGTTAAGGCTAGGGTTAGGGTTAGACCGCGGGTTAGGAATAGAGGTAAAACAGCAGTTGGGGTCAGACCAGGAGCTAGAAATAGGGTTAGTCCAGTCGTTAAACTTAAGTTAAGCCAGAATTTAAGGTTTAGGTTAAGGCAGTGGGGAGGATTAGGGTTGGGTCTTGGGTTAAGGCTAGGGTTATCGTTAAAACATGGGTTAGTAATAGAGTTAAAACAGAAGTTAGGGTCAGACCACGAGCTAGAAATAAGGTTAGTCCAGCAGTTAAAGTTAGGTTATCCCAGAATTTAAGGTTTAAGTTTGGGTTAGGCCAGAGGTGAGGATTAGGGTTGAGTCCTGGGTTAAGGTTAGGGATAGGGTTAGACCATGGGTTAGGAATAGAGTAAAAACAGGAATTATTTTAAAACTAGGGGCTATAATTAGGGTTAGTCCAGCAGTTTAACCTAGGTTAAGCCAGAATTGAAGGTTTAGGATAAGCCAAAGGTGAGGATTAGGTTTGGGTCCTGGGTTAAGGCTAGGGTTAGGGTTAGACCATGGGTTAGGAATAGAGTACAAACAGGAGTTAGTTTAAAACTAAGGGCTAGAAATAAGGTTAGTCCAGCAGTTTAACTTAAGTAAAGCCAGAATTTAAGGTATGGGTTAAGCCAGAGGTGAGGATTATGGTTGGGTACTGGGTTAAGGCTAGGGTTAGGGTTAGACCATGGGTTAGGAGAAGAGTAAAAACAGGAGTTAGTTTAAAACTATGGGCTAGAAGTAGGGTTATTCCAGCAGTTTAACAAAGTTTAAGCCAGAATTTAAGGTTTAGTTTAAGAAAGAGGTGAGGATTAAGGTTGGGTCCCTGGTTAAGGCTAGGGTTAGGATTACACCATGGGTTAGGAATAGAGTTAAAGCAGGAGTTAGGGTTAGACCAGGAGCTAGAAATAGAGTTACTGCAGCAGTTAAAGTTAGGTTATCCCAGAATTTAAGGTTTAGGTTTGGGTTAGGCCAGAGGTGAGGATTAGGGATGAGTCTAGTGTTAAGGCTAGGGTTAAGGTTAGAACATGTGTTAGTAATAGAGTTAAAACAGAAGTTAGGGTAAGACCATGAGCTAGAAATAAGGTTAGTCCAGCACTTAAATTTAGGTTAACCCAGAATTTAAGGTTTAAGTTTGGGTTAGGCCAGAGGTGAGGATAAGGGTTGAGTCCTGGGTTAAGGTTAGGGTTAGACCATGGGTTAGGAATAGACTTAAAACAGGAGTTAGGGTCAGACCAGGAGCTAGAAATAGGGTTAGTCCAGCAGATAAATTTAGGTTATCCCAGCATTTAAGGTTTAGGTTAAGTCAGAGATGAGGATTAGGGTTGGGTCTTGGGTTAAGGCTAGGGTTAGGGTTAGACCATGGGTTAGGAATAGAGTAAAAAAGAGGACTTAGTTTAAAACTAGGGGCTAGAAATAGGGTTTGTCCAGCAGTTTAACCTAGGTTAAGCCAGAATTTAATGTTTAGGTTAAGCCAGAGGTGAGGATTAGGGTTGAGTCCTGGGTTAAGGCTAGGGTTAGGGTTACACTATGGGTTAGGAATAGAGTTAAAGCAGGAGTTAGGGTCAGACCAGGAGCTAGAAATAGGGTTAGTCCAGCAGATAAATTTAGGTTATCCCAGCATTTAAGGTTTAGGTTAAGTCAAAGATGAGGATTAGGGTTGGGTCCTGGGTTAAGGCTAGGGTTAAGGTTAGACCATTAGTTAGGAATAGAGTAAAAACAGGAGTTAGTTTAAAACTAGGGGCTAGAAATAGGGTTTTTCCCGCAGTTTAACATAGTTTAAGCCAGAATTTAAGGTTTAGATTAAACAAGAGGTGAGGATTAGAGTTGGGTCCTGGGTTAAGGCTAGGGTTAGGGTTAGACCATGGGTTAGGATTACAGTTAAAACAGGAGTTAGGGTCAGACCAGGAGCTAGAAATAGGGTTGGTCCAGCAGTAAAAGTTAGGTTATCCCAGTATTTAAGGTTTAGGTTAAGTCAGAGATGAGGATTAGGCTTGGGTCTTGGGTTAAGGCTAGGGTTAGGGTTAGACCATGGGTTAGGAATAGAGTAAAAAAAGGAGTTAGTTTAAAACTAGGGGCTAGAAATAGGGTTTGTCCAGCAGTTTAACCTAGGTTAAGCCAGAATTTAATGTTTAGGTTAAGCCAGAGGTGTGGATTAGGGTTGAGTCCTGGGTTAAGGCTAGGGTTAGGGTTACACTATGGGTTAGGAATAGAGTTAAAGCAGGAGTTAGGGTCAGACCAGGAGCTAGAAATAGGGTTAGTCCAGCAGTTAAAGTTAGGTTATCCCAGAATTTAAGGTTTAGGTTTGGGTTAGGCCAAAGTGAGGATTAGGGTTGAGTCCTGGGTTAAGGTTAGGGTTAGGGTTAGACCATGGGTTAAGAATAGACTTAAATCAGGAGTTAGGGTCAGACCAGGAATTATAAATAGGGTTAGTCTAGCAGTTTAAGTTAGGTTATCCCAGTATTTAAGGTTTAGGTTAAGTTAGAGGTGAGGATTAGGGTTGGGTCCTGGGTTAAGGCTAGGGTTTGGGTTAGACGATGGGTTAGGAATAGAATTAAAACTGGAGTTAGGGTCATACCAGCAGCTAAAAATAGGGTAAGTCCAGCAGTTAAAGTTAGGTTATCCCAGAATTTAAGTTTAGGTTTGGGTTAGGCCAGAGGTGAGGATTAGGGATGAGTCCGTGTTTAAGGCTAGGGTTAGGGTTAGACCATTAGTTAGGAATAGAGTAAAAACAGGAGTTAGTTTAAAACTAGGGGCTAGAAATAGGGTTTTTCCAGCAGTTTAACATAGATTATGCCAGAATTTAAGGTTTAGATTAAGCAAGAGGTGAGGATTAGAGTTGGGTCCTGGGTTAAGGCTAGGCTTAGGGTTAGACCATGGGTTATGATTAGAGTTAAAACAGGAGTTAGGATCAGACCAGGAGCTAGAAATAAGGTTAGTCCAGCAGTAAAAGTTAGGTTATCCAAGAATTTAAGGTTTAGATTAAGCAAGAGGTGAGGATTAGAGTTGGGTCCTGGGTTAAGGCTAGGGTTAGGGTTAGACCATGGGTTAGGAATAGAGTAAAAAAAAGAAGTTAGTTTAAAACTAGGGGCTAGAAATAGGATTAGTCCAACAGCTTAACCTAGGTTAAACCAGAATTTAATGTTTAAGTTAAGCCAGAGGTGAGGATTAGGGTTTAGTCCTGGGTTAAGGCTAGGGTTAGGGTTACACTATGGGTTAGGAATAGAGTTAAAGCAGGTTTTAGGGTCAGACCAGGAGATAGAAATAGGGTTAGTCCAGCAGTTAAGTTAGGTTATCCCAGAACTTAAGGTTTAGGTTTGGCTTAGGCCAGAGGTGAGGATTAGGGTTGAGTCCTGGGTTAGGGTTAGGGTTAGACCATGGGTTAGAAATAGACTTAAAACAGGAGTTAGGGTCAGACCAGGAATTAGAAATAGGGTTAGTCCAGCAGTTAAAGTTAGTTTATCCGAGTATTTAAGGTTTAGGTTAAGTCAGAGGTGAGGATTAGGGTTCGGTCCTGGGTTAAGGCTAGGGTTAGGGTTATACCATGGGTTGAGAATAGAGAAAAACAGGAGTTAGTTTAAAACTAGGGGATGGAAAGAGGGTTAGTCCAGCAGTTTAACCTAGGTTAAGCCAGAGGTGAGGATTAGGGTTGGGTCCTGGGTTAAGGCTAGGGTTAGGGTTACACTATGGGTTAGGAATAGTGTTAAAGCAGGAGTTAAGGTCAGACCAGGAGCTAGAAATAGGGTTAGTCCAGCAGTTGAAGTTAGGTTATCCCAGAATTTAAGGTTAAGGTTTGGGTTAGGCCAGAGGTGAGGATTAGGGATGAGTCCTGTGTTAAGGCTAGGGTTAGGGTTAGACCATGGGTTAGGAATAGAGGAGAAACAGGAGTTACTGTATGACCACGAGATAGAAATAGGGTTAGGCCAGCAGTTAAAGTTAGATTATCCCAGAATTTAAGGTTTAGGTTTGAGTTAGGCCAGAAGTGAGGTTAAGTGTTGAGCCCTGGGTTAAGGTTAGGGTTAAGGTTAGACCAAGGGTTAGGATTAGAGTTAAAACAGGAGTTAGGGTCAAACCAGGAGCTAGAAATAGGGTTAGTCCAGCAGTTAAAGTTAGGTTATCCCAGTATTTAAGGTTTAGGTTAAGTCAGAGGTGTGGATTAGGGTTGGGTCCTGGATTAAGACTAGAGTTAGCGTTAAACTGTGGGTTAGGAATAGAGTTAAAACAGGAGTTAGGATCAGACCAGGAGCTAGAAATAGGGTTAGTCCAGCAGTTAAAGTTACGTTATCCCAGTATTTAAGGTTTAGGGTAGGTCAGAGGTGAGCATTAGGGTTGAGTCCTGGATTAAGACTAGAGTTAGCGTTAGACCGTGGGTTAGGAATAGAGTTAAAACAGGAGTTAGGTTCAGACCAGATACTAGAAATAGGGTTAGTCCAGCAGTTAAAGTTAGGTTATCCCAGAATTTAAGGTTTAGGTTTGGGTTAGGCCAGAGGTGAGGATTAGGGTTGAGTTCTGGGTTAAGAATAGGGTTAGGGTTAGACCATGGGTTAGGAATAGAGATAAAACAGGAGTTAGGGTCAGACCAGGAGCTAGAAATAGGGTTAGTCCAGCAGCTAAAGTTAGGTTATCCCAGAATTTAAGGTTTAGGTTTGGGTTTGGCCAGAGGAGAGGATTAGGGTTGAGTCCTTCGTTAAGGTTAGGTTTAGGGTTAGACCATGGCTTAGGAATAGGGGAAAAACAGGAGTTAGTTTAAAACTAGGGGCTAGAAATAGGGTTAGTCCAGCAGTTTAACCTAAGTAAAGCCAGAATTTAAGGTTTAGGTTAAGCCAGAGGTTAGTATTAGGGTTGGGTCATGGGTTAAGGATAGGGTTAGGATTAGACCATGGGTTAGTAATAGAGTTAAAATAGGAGTAAGGGTCAGACCACAAGCTAGAAATAGGGTTAGTCCAGCAGTTAAAGTTAGGTTATCCCAGAATTTAAGGTTAAGGTTTGGGTTAGGCCAGAGGTGAGGAATAGGGTTGAATCCTGGGTTTAGGTTAGGGTTAGGGTTAGGGTTAGACCATGGGTTAGGAATAGAGTTAAAATAGGAGTAAGGGTCAGACCACAAGCTAGAAATAGGGTTAGTCCAGCAGTTAAAGTTAGGTTATCCCAGAATTTAAGGTTTAGGTTTGGGTTTGGCCAGAGGTGAGGATTAGGGTTGAGTCCTTAGTTAAGGTTAGGTTTATGGTTAGACCATGGGTTAGGAATAGAGGAAAAACAAGAGTTAGTTTAAAACTAGGGGCTAGAAATAGGGTTATTCCAGCAGTTTATCCTAGGTTAAGCCAGAATTGAAGGTTTGGGTTAGGCCATAGGTGAGGATTAGGGTTGAGTCCTGGTTTAAGGCTGGGGTTAGGGTTAGACCATGAGTTAGGATTAGGAATAGAGTAAAAACAGGAGTTAGTTTAAAACTAGGTTAGAAATTGGGTTAGTCCAGCAGTTTAACCTAGGTTAAGCCAGAATTTAAGGTTTAGGTTAAGCCAGAGGTTAGTATTAGGGTTGGGTCCTGGGTTAAGGATAGGGTTAGGGTTAGACCATGGGTTAGTAATAGAGTTAAAACAGGAGTAAGGGTCAGACCACAAGCTAGAAATAGGGTTAGTCCAGCAGTTAAAGTTAGGTTATCCCAGAATTTAAGGTTAAGGTTTGGGTTAGGCCAGAGGTGAGGATTAGGGTTGAGTCCTGGGTTAAGGCTAGGGTTAGGGTTACACTATGGGTTAGGAATAGAGTTAAAGCAGGAGTTAGGGTCAGACCAGGAGCTAGAAATAGGGTTAGTCCAGCAGTTAAAGTTAGGTTATCCCAGAATTTAAGGTTTAGGTTTGGGTTAGGCCAAAGTGAGGATTAGGGTTGAGTCCTGGGTTAAGGTTAGGGTTAGGGTTAGACCATGGGTTAAGAATAGACTTAAATCAGGAGTTAGGGTCAGACCAGGAATTATAAATAGGGTTAGTCTAGCAGTTTAAGTTAGGTTATCCCAGTATTTAAGGTTTAGGTTAAGTTAGAGGTGAGGATTAGGGTTGGGTCCTGGGTTAAGGCTAGGGTTAGAGTTAGACGATGGGTTAGGAATAGAATTAAAACTGGAGTTAGGGTCATACCAGGAGCTAAAAATAGGGTAAGTCCAGCAGTTAAAGTTAGGTTATCCCAGAATTTAAGTTTAGGTTTGGGTTAGGCCAGAGGTGAGGATTAGGGATGAGTCCGGGTTTAAGGCTAGGGTTAGGGTTAGACCATTAGTTAGGAATAGAGTAAAAACAGGAGTTAGTTTAAAACTAGGGGCTAGAAATAGGGTTTTTCCAGCAGTTTAACATAGATTATGCCAGAATTTAAGGTTTAGATTAAGCAAGAGGTGAGGATTAGAGTTGGGTCCTGGGTTAAGGCTAGGCTTAGGGTTAGACCATGGGTTATGATTAGAGTTAAAACAGGAGTTAGGATCAGACCAGGAGCTAGAAATAAGGTTAGTCCAGCAGTAAAAGTTAGGTTATCCAAGAATTTAAGGTTTAGATTAAGCAAGAGGTGAGGATTAGAGTTGGGTCCTGGGTTAAGGCTAGGGTTAGGGTTAGACCATGGGTTAGGAATAAAGAAGAAAAAAAAAAAAATCAGCTCACCGAGTTGCTGTAATCCGCAGTACATCCAGGGCTGCGCACGGAGGGCTAGGCTGCCATATAGAAAACAAGGAAGAAAAATGTCCAGCGCGGTCCAAATTCTCGTATAAAAAGTCATCTTTATTATTTAATCCATAAAAATAGGGGTTTACAGGCGGTCAGCAAAATACATGGATGTTAATAGGACCCCACAAAGCTACGCGTTTCGACGTGAGTCTTAATCATGCTCTGGGGAGGAAGAGATGTCGGCTTCCTATATCGTGTAACACACACCCTCCCAAATTAAAAACACATGTTGTCTTCAAGGGAACTTTCACAATACAACACATCACATTATAAGGTTATAGACACTGCGGTTTTTCCATAAGAAAAAAGAAGAGAATGGGAGAAAAAAGAGAAAAAGACAGATAAAGAGAAGAAGGAAAAAAGAAGAAGGAAAAAGATAGATGGAGGAAAAAATATGTAGAGAATAAGAGGAAAGATAGAAAAATGAGAAGAAAAAGACAGAAGGAAGATGAAGCATGTAGAAAAAGTAGAAACAAGAGAAAGGAGGATTATATAGAACAATCATTAAATAATCATAATAGAAAGAGTCAAAACCATATGTATATCTTTCACCACTCATTAGTGTTCTATATAGAAAAGCATCGGTAGATAAGACCCCTGTCAATATGCATTATAAAGAGAAGTGAAAGAGTACAAAAGAATGTGTTTATCCTTATCCAGTTATGTTAATCGTCCCAAAAAGGAAATCTTTAACGGGTAGCAATGCCAATACACAAGCTGCGATCGTAAAGTAAATGTGTGCAGCTTTATAGGGAATAAATAGATCAACAGATATCTATATTACTTTGGTCATTTATATAATCCACATCATAGTATATTCTTTATTATTAAGAGCGATTTTTTATGTCATTCTTTCCTTCACTCTCATCAATTTTATATTTTTCATCATTAATTATTATTATCCATGATACAGATATCGGGATATATATCAAAGAAAAAGAGTTTTTTTGTTCATGACTATCTATTGAGTTTATGTGATATATATCTGTTACATAAGTATATGCTATTAAAGTTGAAAAATATTTTTTTACATTTGTCCCATTTTGTGTATAGTTATTTATCACTTCATTTTATTTCAGTTATTTATTTATAATTTTAGTTTTTTATATATGTATATATTATTATAGTTATTTTATTTGTTATAATTATATTATACATCAAAAAGAAAAAAAGAGGAGGGGAGGGAAAAACGCAGAAAGATTAACTGTATATATATATATATATATCATTGAATCCATCTATCTATATAAAGTATATGAGAAAATTGCTTCAACTATTAGATATTTTGTAAGCCAAAAGAGGCTAAATATTATATCAAATTTATTATGGGGAATAAATCATAAAGCCTATGAATTATAATTATTGTATGTCAATTGGAATCTAATTATTGAAGTAGTTCCAACAATTCACATAATTAGTACCATAATTTATCATCTAGGAAAGTGAAATGAAGTGATCAGCCAGTACAGAAGAGGGGAGTAAAGAGAATGTTGGTATGACAATTAGTAATGTAGAATCAAATCTTGTCGGTGATTCATCCCATGTGGGATTCTAGTCTCCAGGGTGAGGATCCAGTATGTTTCCCTATTAAGGAGTTTTCTCCTATGATCCCCACCCCGAATCGGTCTGAAAACCTTTTCAATGCCGGTAAACTTAAAATCACGCAGATCTCCTCCATGTACCATTTGGAAGTGACGAGAGGCTGCTGATACAGAGACAGCTTGTGGGTTAGTCGCATCTAATAGATGGCGTCTTATTCTAGTCTTTAATGGCCCCACTGTACATCCCGTGTATTGAAGTTTACATGCATCGCATGAGATAAGGTATACCACATGGGATGTGTTACAATTAATAAATTGATTTATTGTGTATTCTTTTAGATTTTTATTGGATTTGAATGTGCGATTTTTTAGTGCATAGGAACAAGCCTTGCACTTAGTCGCCCCACATTTGAAAAAACCTTTTAAATTAAGCCAATTTTGTTGAAGTTTTTTCTCTGCACTGGTAAATAAGCTAGGAGACAAGAGGTTACCCAATGTAGGGGCTTTTTTTGCAATAAATCCTACTCCAGTCTTCATTATGTTTTTTAGTTTATAGTCTTCATTGAGGATAGGTAGGTATTTTTTTATTATATTGGAAATAGTGGAGAATTGGTTACTGTAGGCTGTTACAAATGATACATTATTAGAATATTGATCATTCTTTTTTTTCTTCTCTTTAAACAGTAAATCCTTTCTATCCATTTTTGCTACTATATTTTTAGCCCTATTTAATTTCCAATTTTGATAACCTCTATTAGATAGTCGAACACAAACTTTTTTCTCCTCTATCAAATATTGCCCTTGATCACTGCAGTTCCTCTTTGTACGGATGAGTTCACCAATAGGTATATTCAATTTGGTGTGTGAAGTATGGCAGGAGTTGGCAGTGAGTATGGAGTTGCAGGCTGTACTTTTTCTATAGGGTGTTATTGTCAGATGTTTAGTATCATCAACTGACAGGGTTACATCCAGAAAATTAATTCTGGATGTATGGGTTTCTGTTGTAAATTTTAAGTTGAATTGATTATTGTTAATATAATCTGAAAACAATAATATTTCTTCTGTTGCCCCAACCCATATCAGCAGCATATCGTCCAGGTAACGACCGTACCACAGGATATTGCTGCTGAATGGGTTGGCATCACCGTACAAGAACTGCTCCTCCCATCTCGCCATGACAATATTTGCCAGCGAGGGGGAGAAGCGAGCTCCCATACTGACCCCCCTGCGCTGCAAATAAAACTGACCATCAAATGAAAAATAATTGTGTTCCAAAAGGTACTGTGTAGCCATCAATATAAATTCCCTCAATTCAATCTCATAATTACTAAATCTATCTAAATGTTGTGATAGTGATCTTAAAGCAATATGATGGGGTATTGATGGATACAGTGATACTACATCACATGAGAGCCATTGATAGTTTTCTTGCCACTGAAAGTTATCCAATGCTTTGACAATTTCCTTAGTATCTTTGATGAAACCGGGGATATTATATACAAGAGGTTGTAAAAATTGATCCACCCATCCACTTAATTTTTCCCCCAAAGACCCTATCCCCGAAACTATGGGTCTAAGGGGAGGTGGAAATTTATTCTTGTGTATTTTTGGTAATGAGTGATATATTGGAACAATTGGGAATGGGACAAATAAATTGTCCTTTGTTTTACTATCAATGGCTCCCAAGCAGACACCTTCCTCCAAAAGTTTTAGCATTAAGTTATTGTAATGATCAGTGGGATCGTTCTGTAGTGGTACATAAGTCTCAACATCCTGCAAGTCCATAAGTGTTAATTTTTTATATAAACCGGAGTCAAGCAGAACAATCGCCCCACCTTTATCTGCCTGTCTGATCACCACTTGTGTATTATGTAGTAGTTCAGAAAGTGCGTTTCTTTCTCCTTTTGTAAGATTATCTTTATGAGGGGCGACTGTTCTGTTCAACTCCGTTAAATCCTGGACTATCAACTCCTGGAAGATATCCAGTATCATAGGTCGTGACTGTACAGGATAAAATGTTTGGTTAGACAATTGAATTTTACATCTAGTATCCTCAACGTTTAAAGTCCCATCCTGTTCAGATTGCAATAAACGTAAGTCCATTAGGGCTCTTTGTTCCTGAAAGAGAGGAAAAGGGGCAACATCCTGTGAGGCATCTGCAACTCTTAGTTACTACCCTGAAGAAAAAATCTGTACAAAGACTTTGTAGTTAAAAATAGAGTCAAATTTTATTCAGTACAAAAGACAACAATCAAAGTGATAAAAAACTTTTTCATAGAGACAGATGGTGATAATTACCAGATGGTACCCATATACCAACCTGGCACACATTGCATGTAAAAACCAGTCAAAGAGCAAAAAACTACCCCAAACAGATGATCCAACAAAGGGGGAGTCACTTAGCATAAGGTTGTAACACCCAATGTCTGGAGTTGAATACTAAACTAGGTTCAGTGGGGACGACTATAACCACTAGCACTATGCTTTAAATGTCCACTATTCTTAATCACCTACAATATAACCACCGCTGAGTGCAAAGGGCTATCCATGTGGTGAGTGGTCATTCTAGGGGAACCCCAAGCTAACCACTGGGGCTATAGGTTAAAGTGGAAAAAGTACCATACAAGACCAAAGTGATACATACCAAACACATGGACAACCACATGCTAAGTGGATAAAAAGCAACTACTGACTGCTAATCAGTACCCGGTGCCAATAATACTAAACAGACCAGCTACAAATGCACAAACGTGTCTCACTAGTGGCACAAGGTAACAAAACACACAGCAATATCGTACCTGAGGTATGGTATATGGGAAAGGAGCCCCGACCTATAGGTTTCGTAATTCTTCTTCCGGGGGTGGTCTCAGAGTAAAAAGAGCGTCCTTATAAATAAAACCTATCCAATCCTAGACCGGGTCAGTCCTGGCCAATCAAAACGTCCAAAAATGCACTAACCAACCCAACAATACTATAACAATAAATGCCATTGGTGAGTGGTTCAAACAGGCCGGTCAGGCTCCGTCCACATGTATGACGCGAAAACCGGAAGTATACGGGTATAGGCATCGCGTCATCAATCCGGGGGCGTGCCAGACCGTCACCTGTGGGGTGTGCACATACTGCTCAATGGTATTGGTGGTTCGCGCATGGGTCATAATAACAAACAACACGCCCCCGCCTGACGCGGCACCATCATCGGCAATACGTCCACAATCAGGAAACGTGCTCGCCACGTCACATAGGGGGCGTGTATGAGGGCCATGTGATCCAATTTACACAGAGACCCGTGACGGCTTAGACCCCGCCCCCCCAGGATGACGCGAAACCGGAAGTATCCAACTAAGGGAACCGCGTCATCAACTGGGAGGTACGCTCGCCACGTCACACAGAGACGCGTGTGTGCAGCACATAGTCAACATGTAAACCCATTAAATTCGGGCATCATGCCAGCCCAGTGCATAGACCACGGAAGATCCACTCAACGGCTGCATCTCGTACAAGTATGAAAATATACAAAGGGGTATTGTTTCAAACAGCAGAATAGTGCATGCAGTATATGATAGATAAGTAATGGTATACATCAATACACCATATAACCATATCAATACGCTATATTCTACGAATATACCCCACTATAGTGTAATAATAACATCAGATCAATTTCAAAGGTGCAAACAATAGGTACAGAAACATAACACATCATTACATATATTTAATATACATAGGTATGATGGAACTATCATTCTGTCCCAGTTAACCATTCATGGCGCGCGGGTGAACACATCAGAGGCACTACGTCGCCATGGGCGCGTCCAGCACCGACCGTGGTGATCAGATCGCCACGAAAGGAGCCCAAAGGACACGCACACAGCGACCCAGCGCAGCAAGGTGAACACGCGCGCGCACTGGCACCAGGAGAGAAATGACCACCCGAAAACAGTCTAAGCTTCGTATCATTCCTATAGATTTTCCGGACAATGCCGTATTTTGTGTCTGGGTATATACAATGTGTCATCCTTGAGTTTGCAGCTCTATATGTGACCCTCTTGTTCTTAATCCATTTGGTCCTTTTTTAATTTATATGTGTTTTATTTCTATTTCTAGTTCCATTCATATTTCCTCGTCCTTCCTGATCGTTCTTTGCGTCCACATGATCATCTTATGGAGAAAATGACAATATTTCGGATAACAGTTAAAGGGGAATGACACCACATCAACTGACATGTGCTGCAATTTGTTATACGACTAATCTATGTTTTTGTGTATTCATTTCTGTACATGTTATTGATCGGCAGTTATGTTGGGTGTATGGCGCCCCCCCACTGAGTTGGGATCTGTTTTCGGGTGGTCATTTCTCTCCTGGTGCCAGTGCGCGCGCGTGTTCACCTTGCTGCGCTGGGTCGCTGTGTGCGTGTCCTTTGGGCTCCTTTCGTGGTGATCTGATCACCACGGTCGGTGCTGGACGCGCCCATGGCGACGTAGTGCCTCTGATGTGTTCACCCGCGCGCCATGAATGGTTAACTGGGACAGAATGATAGTTCCATCATACCTATGTATATTAAATATATGTAATGATGTGTTATGTTTCTGTACCTATTGTTTGCACCTTTGAAATTGATCTGATGTTATTATTACACTATAGTGGGGTATATTCGTAGAATATAGCGTATTGATATGGTTATATGGTGTATTGATGTATACCATTACTTATCTATCATATACTGCATGCACTATTCTGCTGTTTGAAACAATACCCCTTTGTATATTTTCATACTTGTACGAGATGCAGCCGTTGAGTGGATCTTCCGTGGTCTATGCACTGGGCTGGCATGATGCCCGAATTTAATGGGTTTACATGTTGACTATGTGCTGCACACACGCGTCTCTGTGTGACGTGGCGAGCGTACCTCCCAGTTGATGACGCGGTTCCCTTAGTTGGATACTTCCGGTTTCGCGTCATCCTGGGGGGGCGGGGTCTAAGCCGTCACGGGTCTCTGTGTAAATTGGATCACATGGCCCTCATACACGCCCCCTATGTGACGTGGCGAGCACGTTTCCTGATTGTGGACGTATTGCCGATGATGGTGCCGCGTCAGGCGGGGGCGTGTTGTTTGTTATTATGACCCATGCGCGAACCACCAATACCATTGAGCAGTATGTGCACACCCCACAGGTGACGGTCTGGCATGCCCCCGGATTGATGACGCGATGCCTATACCCGTATACTTCCGGTTTTCGCGTCATACATGTGGACGGAGCCTGACCGGCCTGTTTGAACCACTCACCAATGGCATTTATTGTTATAGTATTGTTGGGTTGGTTAGTGCATTTTTGGACGTTTTGATTGGCCAGGACTGACCCGGTCTAGGATTGGATAGGTTTTATTTATAAGGACGCTCTTTTTACTCTGAGACCACCCCCGGAAGAAGAATTACGAAACCTATAGGTCGGGGCTCCTTTCCCATATACCATACCTCAGGTACGATATTGCTGTGTGTTTTGTTACCTTGTGCCACTAGTGAGACACGTTTGTGCATTTGTAGCTGGTCTGTTTAGTATTATTGGCACCGGGTACTGATTAGCAGTCAGTAGTTGCTTTTTATCCACTTAGCATGTGGTTGTCCATGTGTTTGGTATGTATCACTTTGGTCTTGTATGGTACTTTTTCCACTTTAACCTATAGCCCCAGTGGTTAGCTTGGGGTTCCCCTAGAATGACCACTCACCACATGGATAGCCCTTTGCACTCAGCGGTGGTTATATTGTAGGTGATTAAGAATAGTGGACATTTAAAGCATAGTGCTAGTGGTTATAGTCGTACCCACTGAACCTAGTTTAGTATTCAACTCCAGACATTGGGTGTTACAACCTTATGCTAAGTGACTCCCCCTTTGTTGGATCATCTGTTTGGGGTAGTTTTTTGCTCTTTGACTGGTTTTTACATGCAATGTGTGCCAGGTTGGTATATGGGTACCATCTGGTAATTATCACCATCTGTCTCTATGAAAAAGTTTTTTATCACTTTGATTGTTGTCTTTTGTACTGAATAAAATTTGACTCTATTTTTAACTACAAAGTCTTTGTACAGATTTTTTCTTCAGGGTTCTATCTATATTCTGTATATGGCTTCCTCCATATGCTAATTATGGCACGAGACTCTTCGTGTATATTGGTATTGTTTGTTTAACTCTTAGTTTCTGTATGGCATTATCAGCTTCATCAGCTTCATTGTAAAAATGTCTTTTTAGTGTAATATTCCTGGCAAATTTGTTTAAGTCCAGAATTGTATGAAAAACATCAAAATTGGTGTTAGGTGAGAAACCAAGTCCTTTACTGAGTAAAGACATCTGATTTTCAGATAAGATATAGGCAGACAAATTCCAAATAGGAACATCCTCAGATTCTAGTATTTTCGGGCTCCTCTTATGCTTTCTGCCTGCCCTCCTTTGTCATTTTTTGAAGTTCCTTGTTGATTGTAGGAAAAATTAAAGTTCCTATTTTTATTTTTATTTTTATATGATTTTGATCTTGTTGTAATAAAAGAGATGTCATTTGAGGAAGCAGAGATGTCTGATATATCTTCAGAAGTGGAAGCATTCGAAGTGGTTTGTTCATTATCTGTATGGTCAAAAGACACCCTGTTATAAGAGGAATAACGTTTTCTCCTTAATATGGAGCGCGGTCTGTTGTTGTAATTATAGACCTCATTTTTTGCATAATCCTCTGTATCTCGTATGAATTTCTTCTTTTTTAAATCCATAATATTGGTTTCAAGTTTTTCCAATTTGGCTTCAATTTTCATATATGCCACTTTAAATTCATCAGGGTGATTCATTTTGGTAAGAGAGTCTTTGATATTGGAGATGTTATTTTTAATTTTAACCAATTCTGTCTCTTCCTGTTTTACTATTAATGCCATCAGTTTCAATGAACAATCCGTTAGTATATTATTCCAGGTGGTATTAAATTCATCATTATATTTAGATGAAGCAAATTTCTTTATGCGCAGTCCCCTAGGGATCATGCTTTTTTCCAAATATGATTTCAATGATGTGGAATCCCACCAGATTTTGAGTTCCTTGATCATATTACGTTCTAAATCAATAAAAAATTCCTGAAACAAATCTTTTTCAGCTGGTGGTATATGTGCTGTACTGTTAAAGATTTGTGCCACTTTGTTCATTCTGGATGAATATTCTTCTGCAACATGCATATGGTTGGGGTCGGAAGCCGACATATTGGAGTAATAGGAAGTCCAACAATTGTAAAATAGCAATATAGCAATAAGGCGTTGTCCTCTCGGGAGCAAGAAGCCAGATTATCCAAACAAAGAAGAAAAAAATCAGCTCACCGAGTTGCTGTAATCCGCAGTACATCCAGGGCTGCGCACGGAGGGCTAGGCTGCCATATAGAAATCAAGGAAGAAAAATGTCCAGCGCGGTCCAAATTCTCGTATAAAAAGTCATCTTTATTATTTAATCCATAAAAATAGGGGTTTACAGGCGGTCAGCAAAATACATGGATGTTAATAGGACCCCACAAAGCTACGCGTTTCGACGTGAGTCTTAATCATGCTCTGGGGAGGAAGAGATGTCGGCTTCCTATATCGTGTAACACACACCCTCCCAAATTAAAAACACATGTTGTCTTCAAGGGAACTTTCACAATACAACACATCACATTATAAGGTTATAGACACTGCGGTTTTTCCATAAGAAAAAAGAAGAGAATGGGAGAAAAAAGAGAAAAAGACAGATAAAGAGAAGAAGGAAAAAAGAAGAAGGAAAAAGATAGATGGAGGAAAAAATATGTAGAGAATAAGAGGAAAGATAGAAAAATGAGAAGAAAAAGACAGAAGGAAGATACTTCTACTTTATATAGATAGATGGATTCAATGATATATATATATATATACAGTTAATCTTTCTGCGTTTTTCCCTCCCCTCCTCTTTTTTTCTTTTTGATGTATAATATAATTATAACAAATAAAATAACTATAATAATATATACATATATAAAAAACTAAAATTATAAATAAATAACTGAAATAAAATGAAGTGATAAATAACTATACACAAAATGGGACAAATGTAAAAAAATATTTTTCAACTTTAATAGCATATACTTATGTAACAGATATATATCACATAAACTCAATAGATAGTCATGAACAAAAAAACTCTTTTTCTTTGATATATATCCCGATATCTGTATCATGGATAATAATAATTAATGATGAAAAATATAAAATTGATGAGAGTGAAGGAAAGAATGACATAAAAAATCGCTCTTAATAATAAAGAATATACTATGATGTGGATTATATAAATGACCAAAGTAATATAGATATCTGTTGATCTATTTATTCCCTATAAAGCTGCACACATTTACTTTACGATCGCAGCTTGTGTATTGGCATTGCTACCCGTTAAAGATTTCCTTTTTGGGACGATTAACATAACTGGATAAGGATAAACACATTCTTTTGTACTCTTTCACTTCTCTTTATAATGCATATTGACAGGGGTCTTATCTACCGATGCTTTTCTATATAGAACACTAATGAGTGGTGAAAGATATACATATGGTTTTGACTCTTTCTATTATGATTATTTAATGATTGTTCTATATAATCATGCATTAGTGTATTATATGATTATATTATAATAATTCATATGATATGATTTTTTAACTATTTATTTTTAACCTTTCCAATTCTTTTTCTAACGGTTTTTTCCATCCAACACTCCTTTCTCTTGTTTCTACTTTTTCTACATGCTTCATCTTCCTTCTGTCTTTTTCTTCTCATTTTTCTATCTTTCCTCTTATTCTCTACATATTTTTTCCTCCATCTATCTTTTTCCTTCTTCTTTTTTCCTTCTTCTCTTTATCTGTCTTTTTCTCTTTTTTCTCCCATTCTCTTCTTTTTTCTTATGGAAAAACCGCAGTGTCTATAACCTTATAATGTGATGTGTTGTATTGTGAAAGTTCCCTTGAAGACAACATGTGTTTTTAATTTGGGAGGGTGTGTGTTACACGATATAGGAAGCCGACATCTCTTCCTCCCCAGAGCATGATTAAGACTCACGTCGAAACGCGTAGCTTTGTGGGGTCCTATTAACATCCATGTATTTTGCTGACCGCCTGTAAACCCCTATTTTTATGGATTAAATAATAAAGATGACTTTTTATACGAGAATTTGGACCGCGCTGGACATTTTTCTTCCTTGATTTCTATATGGCAGCCTAGCCCTCCGTGCGCAGCCCTGGATGTACTGCGGATTACAGCAACTCGGTGAGCTGATTTTTTTCTTCTTTGTTTGGATAATCTGGCTTCTTGCTCCCGAGAGGACAACGCCTTATTGCTATATTGCTATTTTACAATTGTTGGACTTCCTATTACTCCAATATGTCGGCTTCCGACCCCAACCATATGCATGTTGCAGAAGAATATTCATCCAGAATGAACAAAGTGGCACAAATCTTTAACAGTACAGCACATATACCACCAGCTGAAAAAGATTTGTTTCAGGAATTTTTTATTGATTTAGAACGTAATATGATCAAGGAACTCAAAATCTGGTGGGATTCCACATCATTGAAATCATATTTGGAAAAAAGCATGATCCCTAGGGGACTGCGCATAAAGAAATTTGCTTCATCTAAATATAATGATGAATTTAATACCACCTGGAATAATATACTAACGGATTGTTCATTGAAACTGATGGCATTAATAGTAAAACAGGAAGAGACAGAATTGGTTAAAATTAAAAATAACATCTCCAATATCAAAGACTCTCTTACCAAAATGAATCACCCTGATGAATTTAAAGTGGCATATATGAAAATTGAAGCCAAATTGGAAAAACTTGAAACCAATATTATGGATTTAAAAAAGAAGAAATTCATACGAGATACAGAGGATTATGCAAAAAATGAGGTCTATAATTACAACAACAGACCGCGCTCCATATTAAGGAGAAAACGTTATTCCTCTTATAACAGGGTGTCTTTTGACCATACAGATAATGAACAAACCACTTCGAATGCTTCCACTTCTGAAGATATATCAGACATCTCTGCTTCCTCAAATGACATCTCTTTTATTACAACAAGATCAAAATCATATAAAAATAAAAATAAAAATAGGAACTTTAATTTTTCCTACAATCAACAAGGAACTTCAAAAAACGACAAAGGAGGGCAGGCAGAAAGCATAAGAGGAGCCCGAAAATACTAGAATCTGAGGATGTTCCTATTTGGAATTTGTCTGCCTATATCTTATCTGAAAATCAGATGTCTTTACTCAGTAAAGGACTTGGTTTCTCACCTAACACCAATTTTGATGTTTTTCATACAATTCTGGACTTAAACAAATTTGCCAGGAATATTACACTAAAAAGACATTTTTACAATGAAGCTGATGAAGCTGATAATGCCATACAGAAACTAAGAGTTGCAGATGCCTCATAGGATGTTGCCCCTTTTCCTCTCTTTCAGGAACAAAGAGCCCTAATGGACTTACGTTTATTGCAATCTGAACAGGATGGGACTTTAAACGTTGAGGATACTAGATGTAAAATTCAATTGTCTAACCAAACATTTTATCCTGTACAGTCACGACCTATGATACTGGATATCTTCCAGGAGTTGATAGTCCAGGATTTAACGGAGTTGAACAGAACAGTCGCCCCTCAAAAAGATAATCTTACAAAAGGAGAAAGAAACGCACTTTCTGAACTACTACATAATACACAAGTGGTGATCAGACAGGCAGATAAAGGTGGGGCGATTGTTCTGCTTGACTCCGGTTTATATAAAAAATTAACACTTATGGACTTGCAGGATGTTGAGACTTATGTACCACTACAGAACGATCCCACTGATCATTACAATAACTTAATGCTAAAACTTTTGGAGGAAGGTGTCTGCTTGGGAGCCATTGATAGTAAAACAAAGGACAATTTATTTGTCCCATTCCCAATTGTTCCAATATATCACTCATTACCAAAAATACACAAGAATAAATTTCCACCTCCCCTTAGACCCATAGTTTCGGGGATAGGGTCTTTGGGGGAAAAATTAAGTGGATGGGTGGATCAATTTTTACAACCTCTTGTATATAATATCCCCGGTTTCATCAAAGATACTAAGGAAATTGTCAAAGCATTGGATAACTTTCAGTGGCAAGAAAACTATCAATGGCTCTCATGTGATGTAGTATCACTGTATCCATCAATACCCCATCATATTGCTTTAAGATCACTATCACAACATTTAGATAGATTTAGTAATTATGAGATTGAATTGAGGGAATTTATATTGATGGCTACACAGTACCTTTTGGAACACAATTATTTTTCATTTGATGGTCAGTTTTATTTGCAGCGCAGGGGGGTCAGTATGGGAGCTCGCTTCTCCCCCTCGCTGGCAAATATTGTCATGGCGAGATGGGAGGAGCAGTTCTTGTACGGTGATGCCAACCCATTCAGCAGCAATATCCTGTGGTACGGTCGTTACCTGGACGATATGCTGCTGATATGGGTTGGGGCAACAGAAGAAATATTATTGTTTTCAGATTATATTAACAATAATCAATTCAACTTAAAATTTACAACAGAAACCCATACATCCAGAATTAATTTTCTGGATGTAACCCTGTCAGTTGATGATACTAAACATCTGACAATAACACCCTATAGAAAAAGTACAGCCTGCAACTCCATACTCACTGCCAACTCCTGCCATACTTCACACACCAAATTGAATATACCTATTGGTGAACTCATCCGTACAAAGAGGAACTGCAGTGATCAAGGGCAATATTTGATAGAGGAGAAAAAAGTTTGTGATCGACTATCTAATAGAGGTTATCAAAATTGGAAATTAAATAGGGCTAAAAATATAGTAGCAAAAATGGATAGAAAGGATTTACTGTTTAAAGAGAAGAAAAAAAAGAATGATCAATATTCTAATAATGTATCATTTGTAACAGCCTACAGTAACCAATTCTCCACTATTTCCAATATAATAAAAAAATACCTACCTATCCTCAATGAAGACTATAAACTAAAAAACATAATGAAGACTGGAGTAGGATTTATTGCAAAAAAAGCCCCTACATTGGGTAACCTCTTGTCTCCTAGCTTATTTACCAGTGCAGAGAAAAAACTTCAACAAAATTGGCTTAATTTAAAAGGTTTTTTCAAATGTGGGGCGACTAAGTGCAAGGCTTGTTCCTATGCACAAAAAAATCGCACATTCAAATCCAATAAAAATCTAAAAGAATACACAATAAATCAATTTATTAATTGTAACACATCCCATGTGGTATACCTTATCTCATGCGATGCATGTAAACTTCAATACACGGGATGTACAGTGGGGCCATTAAAGACTAGAATAAGACGCCATCTATTAGATGCGAATAACCCACAAGCTGTCTCTGTATCAGCAGCCTCTCGTCACTTCCAAATGGTACATGGAGGAGATCTGCGTGATTTTAAGTTTACCGGCATTGAAAAGGTTTTCAGACCGATTCGGGGTGGGGATCATAGGAGAAAACTCCTTAATAGGGAAACATACTGGATCCTCATCCTGGAGACTAGAATCCCACATGGGATGAATCACCGACAAGATTTGATTCTACATTACTAATTGTCATACCAACATTCTCTTTACTCCCCTCTTCTGTACTGGCTGATCACTTCATTTCACTTTCCTAGATGATAAATTATGGTACTAATTATGTGAATTGTTGGAACTACTTCAATAATTAGATTCCAATTGACATACAATAATTATAATTCATAGGCTTTATGATTTATTCCCCATAATAAATTTGATATAATATTTAGCCTCTTTTGGCTTACAAAATATCTAATAGTTGAAGCAATTTTCTCATATACTTTATATAGATAGATGGATTCAATGATATATATATATATATATATATACAGTTAATCTTTCTGCGTTTTTCCCTCCCCTCCTCTTTTTTTCTTTTTGATGTATAATATAATTATAACAAATAAAATAACTATAATAATATATACATATATAAAAAACTAAAATTATAAATAAATAACTGAAATAAAATGAAGTGATAAATAACTATACACAAAATGGGACAAATGTAAAAAAATATTTTTCAACTTTAATAGCATATACTTATGTAACAGATATATATCACATAAACTCAATAGATAGTCATGAACAAAAAAACTCTTTTTCTTTGATATATATCCCGATATCTGTATGATGGATAATAATAATTAATGATGAAAAATATAAAATTGATGAGAGTGAAGGAAAGAATGACATAAAAAATCGCTCTTAATAATAAAGAATATACTATGATGTGGATTATATAAATGACCAAAGTAATATAGATATCTGTTGATCTATTTATTCCCTATAAAGCTGCACACATTTACTTTACGATCGCAGCTTGTGTATTGGCATTGCTACCCGTTAAAGATTTCCTTTTTGGGACGATTAACATAACTGGATAAGGATAAACACATTCTTTTGTACTCTTTCACTTCTCTTTATAATGCATATTGACAGGGGTCTTATCTACCGATGCTTTTCTATATAGAACACTAATGAGTGGTGAAAGATATACATATGGTTTTGACTCTTTCTATTATGATTATTTAATGATTGTTCTATATAATCATGCATTAGTGTATTATATGATTATATTATAATAATTCATATGATATGATTTTTTAACTATTTATTTTTAACCCTTCCAATTCTTTTTCTAACGGTTTTTTCCATCCAACACTCCTTTCTCTTGTTTCTACTTTTTCTACATGCTTCATCTTCCTTCTGTCTTTTTCTTCTCATTTTTCTATCTTTCCTCTTATTCTCTACATATTTTTTCCTCCATCTATCTTTTTCCTTCTTCTTTTTTCCTTCTTCTCTTTATCTGTCTTTTTCTCTTTTTTTCTCCCATTCTCTTCTTTTTTCTTATGGAAAAACCGCAGTGTCTATAACCTTATAATGTGATGTGTTGTATTGTGAAAGTTCCCTTGAAGACAACATGTGTTTTTAATTTGGGAGGGTGTGTGTTACACGATATAGGAAGCCGACATCTCTTCCTCCCCAGAGCATGATTAAGACTCACGTCGAAATGCGTAGCTTTGTGGGGTCCTATTAACATCCATGTATTTTGCTGACCGCCTGTAAACCCCTATTTTTATGGATTAAATAATAAAGCTGACTTTTTATACGAGAATTTGGACCGCGCTGGACATTTTTCTTTCATGGGTTAGGAATAGAGTAAAAAAAAGAAGTTAGTTTAAAACTAGGGGCTAGAAATAGGATTAGTCCAACAGTTTAACCTAGGTTAAACCAGAATTTAATGTTTAAGTTAAGCCAGAGGTGAGGATTAGGGTTTAGTCCTGGGTTAAGGCTAGGGTTAGGGTTACACTATGGGTTAGGAATAGAGTTAAAGCAGGTTTTAGGGTCAGACCAGGAGATAGAAATAGGGTTAGTCCAGCAGTTAAGTTAGGTTATCCCAGAATTTAAGGTTTAGGTTTGGCTTAGGCCAGAGGTGAGGATTAGGGTTGAGTCCTGGGTTAGGGTTAGGGTTAGACCATGGGTTAGAAATAGACTTAAAACAGGAGTTAGGGTCAGACCAGGAATTAGAAATAGGGTTAGTCCAGCAGTTAAAGTTAGTTTATCCGAGTATTTAAGGTTTAGGTTAAGTCAGAGGTGAGGATTAGGGTTCGGTCCTGGGTTAAGGCTAGGGTTAGGGTTATACCATGGGTTGAGAATAGAGAAAAACAGGAGTTAGTTTAAAACTAGGGGCTGGAAAGAGGGTTAGTCCAGCAGTTTAACCTAGGTTAAGCCAGAGGTGAGGATTAGGGTTGGGTCCTGGGTTAAGGCTAGGGTTAGGGTTACACTATGGGTTAGGAATAGTGTTAAAGCAGGAGTTAAGGTCAGACCAGGAGCTAGAAATAGGGTTAGTCCAGCAGTTGAAGTTAGGTTATCCCAGAATTTAAGAATAGGTTTGGGTTAGGCCAGAGGTGAGGATTAGGGATGAGTCCTGTGTTAAGGCTAGGGTTAGGGTTAGACCATGGGTTAGGAATAGAGGAGAAACAGGAGTTACTGTATGACCACGACATAGAAATAGGGTTAGGCCAGCAGTTAAAGTTAGATTATCCCAGAATTTAAGGTTTAGGTTTGAGTTAGGCCAGAAGTGAGGTTAAGTGTTGAGCCCTGGGTTAAGGTTAGGGTTAAGGTTAGACCAAGGGTTAGGATTAGAGTTAAAACAGGAGTTAGGGTCAAACCAGGAGCTAGAAATAGGGTTAGTCCAGCAGTTAAAGTTAGGTTATCCCAGTATTTAAGGTTTAGGTTAAGTCAGAGGTGTGGATTAGGGTTGGTTTCTGGATTAAGACTAGAGTTAGCGTTAAACTGTGGGTTAGGAATAGAGTTAAAACAGGAGTTAGGATCAGACCAGGAGCTAGAAATAGGGTTAGTCCAGCAGTTAAAGTTACGTTATCCCAGTATTTAAGGTTTAGGGTAGGTCAGAGGTGAGCATTAGGGTTGAGTCCTGGATTAAGACTAGAGTTAGCGTTAGACCGTGGGTTAGGAATAGAGTTAAAACAGGAGTTAGGTTCAGACCAGATACTAGAAATAGGGTTAGTCCAGCAGTTAAAGTTAGGTTATCCCAGAATTTAAGGTTTAGGTTTGGGTTAGGCCAGAGGTGAGGATTAGGGTTGAGTTCTGGGTTAAGAATAGGGTTAGGGTTAGACCATGGGTTAGGAATAGAGATAAAACAGGAGTTAGGGTCAGACCAGGAGCTAGAAATAGGGTTAGTCCAGCAGCTAAAGTTAGGTTATCCCAGAATTTAAGGTTTAGGTTTGGGTTTGGCCAGAGGTGAGGATTAGGGTTGAGTCCTTCGTTAAGGTTAGGTTTAGGGTTAGACCATGGCTTAGGAATAAGGGAAAAACAGGAGTTAGTTTAAAACTAGGGGCTAGAAATAGGGTTAGTCCAGCAGTTTAACCTAAGTAAAGCCAGAATTTAAGGTTTAGGTTAAGCCAGAGGTTAGTATTAGGGTTGGGTCATGGGTTAAGGATAGGGTTAGGATTAGACCATGGGTTAGTAATAGAGTTAAAATAGGAGTAAGGGTCAGACCACAAGCTAGAAATAGGGTTAGTCCAGCAGTTAAAGTTAGGTTATCCCAGAATTTAAGGTTAAGGTTTGGGTTAGGCCAGAGGTGAGGAATAGGGTTGAATCCTGGGTTAAGGTTAGGGTTAGGGATAGGGTTAGACCATGGGTTAGGAATAGAGTTAAAATAGGAGTAAGGGTCAGACCACAAGCTAGAAATAGGGTTAGTCCAGCAGTTAAAGTTAGGTTATCCCAGAATTTAAGGTTTAGGTTTGGGTTTGGCCAGAGGTGAGGATTAGGGTTGAGTCCTTAGTTAAGGTTAGGTTTATGGTTATACCATGGGTTAGGAATAGAGGAAAAACAAGAGTTAGTTTAAAACTAGGGGCTAGAAATAGGGTTATTCCAGCAGTTTATCCTAGGTTAAGCCAGAATTGAAGGTTTGGGTTAGGCCATAGGTGAGGATTAGGGTTGAGTCCTGGTTTAAGGCTGGGGTTAGGGTTAGACCATGAGTTAGGATTAGGAATAGAGTAAAAACAGGAGTTAGTTTAAAACTAGGTTAGAAATTGGGTTAGTCCAGCAGTTTAACCTAGGTTAAGACAGAATTTAAGGTTTAGGTTAAGCCAGAGGTTAGTATTAGGGTTGGGTCCTGGGTTAAGGATAGGGTTAGGGTTAGACCATGGGTTAGTAATAGAGTTAAAACAGGAGTAAGGGTCAGACCACAAGCTAGAAATAGGGTTAGTCCAGCAGTTAAAGTTAGGTTATCCCAGAATTTAAGGTTAAGGTTTGGGTTAGGCCAGAGGTGAGGATTAGGGTTGAGTCCTGGGTTAAGGTTAGGGATAGGGTTAGACCATGGGTTGGGAATAGAGTTAAAACAGGTGTTAGGGTCAGACCAGGAGCTAGAAATAGGGTTAGTCCAGCAGTTAAAGTTAGGTTATCCCAGAATTTAAGGTTTAGGTTTGGGTTAGGCCAGAGGTGAGGATTAGGGATGAGTCCTGTGTTAAGGCTAGGGTTAGGGTTAGACCATGGGTTAGGAATAGAGGAGAAACAGGAGTTACTGTATGACCACGAGATAGAAATAGGGTTAGGCCAGCAGTTAAAGTTAGATTATCCCAGAATTTAAGGCTTAGGTTTGAGTTAGGCCAGAAGTGAGGTTAAGTGTTGAGCCCTGGGTTAAGGTTAGGGTTATGGTTAGACCAAGGGTTAGGATTAGAGATAAAACAGAAGTTAGGGTCAAACCAGGAGCTAGAAATAGGGTTAGTCCAGCAGTTAAAGTTAGGTTGTCCCAGTATTTAAGGTTTAGGTTAAGTCAGAGGTTTGGATTAGGGTTGGGTCCTGGATTAAGACTAGAGTTAGCGTTAAACTGTGGGTTAGGAATAGAGTTAAAACAGGAGTTAGGATCAGACCAGGAGCTAGAAATAGGGTTAGTCCAGCAGTTAAAGTTACGTTATCCCAGTATTTAAGGTTTAGGGTAGGTCAGAGGTGAGCTTTAGGGTTGAGTCCTGGATTAAGACTAGAGTTAGCGTTAGACCGTGGGTTAGGAATAGAGTTAAAACAGGAGTTAGGTTCAGACCAGATACTAGAAATAGGGTTAGTCCAGCAGTTAAAGTTAGGTTATCCCAGAATTTAAGGTTTAGGTTTGGGTTAGGCCAGAGGTGAGGATTAGGGTTGAGTTCTGGGTTAAGAATAGGGTTAGGGTTAGACCATGGGTTAGGAATAGAGATAAAACAGGAGTTAGGGTCAGACCAGGAGCTAGAAATAGGGTTAGTCCAGCAGCTAAAGTTAGGTTATCCCAGAATTTAAGGTTTAGGTTTGGGTTTGGCCAGAGGTGAGGATTAGGGTTGAGTCTTTCGTTAAGGTTAGGTTTAGGGTTAGACCATGGCTTAGGAATAGGGGAAAAACAGGAGTTAGTTTAAAACTAGGGGCTAGAAATAGGGTTAGTCCAGCAGTTTAACCTAAGTAAAGCCAGAATTTAAGGTTTAGGTTAAGCCCGAGGTTAGTATTAGGGTTGGGTCCTGGGTTAAGGATAGGGTTAGGGTTAGACCATGGGTTAGTAATAGAGTTAAAATAGGAGTAAGGGTCAGACCACAAGCTAGAAATAGGGTTAGTCCAGCAGTTAAAGTTAGGTTATCCCAGAATTTAAGGTTAAGGTTTGGGTTAGGCCAGAGGTGAGGAATAGGGTTGAATCCTGGGTTAAGGTTAGGGTTAGGGTTGGGGTTAGACCATGGGTTAGGAATAGAGTTAAAATAGGAGTAAGGGTCAGACCACAAGCTAGAAATAGGGTTAGTCCAGCAGTTAAAGTTAGGTTACCCCAGAATTTAAGGTTTAGTTTGGGTTTGGCCAGAGGTGAGGATTAGGGTTGAGTCCTTAGTTAAGGTTAGGTTTATGGTTAGACCATGGGTTAGGAATAGAGGAAAAACAAGAGTTAGTTTAAAACTAGGGGCTAGAAATAGGGTTATTCCAGCAGTTTATCCTAGGTTAAGCCAGAATTGAAGGTTTGAGTTAGGCCATAGGTGAGGATCAGGGTTGAGTCCTGGTTTAAGGCTGGGGTTAGGGTTAGACCATGAGTTAGGATTAGGAATAGAGTAAAAACAGGAGTTAGTTTAAAACTAGGTTAGAAATTGGGTTAGTCCAGCAGTTTAACCTAGGTTAAGCCAGAATTTAAGGTTTAGGTTAAGCCAGAGGTTAGTATTAGGGTTGGGTCCTGGGTTAAGGATAGGGTTAGGGTTAGACCATGGGTTAGTAATAGAGTTAAAACAGGAGTAAGGGTCAGACCACAAGCTAGAAATAGGGTTAGTCCAGCAGTTAAAGTTAGGTTATCCCAGAATTTAAGGTTAAGGTTTGGGTTAGGCCAGAGGTGAGGATTAGGGTTGAGTCCTGGGTTAAGGTTAGGGATAGGGTTAGACCATGGGTTGGGAATAGAGTTAAAACAGGTGTTAGGGTCAGACCAGGAGCTAGAAATAGGGTTAGTCCAGCAGTTAAAGTTAGGTTATCCCAGAATTTAAGGTTAAGGTTTGGGTTAGGCCAGAGGTGAGGATTAGGGTTTAGTCCTGGGTTAAGGTTAGGGTTGGAGTTAGACCATGGGTTAGGAATAGAGTTAAAACAGGAGTTAGGGTCAGACCAGGAGCTAGAAATAGGGTTAGTCCAGCAGTTAAAGTTAGGTTATCCCAGAATTTAAAGTTTAGGTTTGGGTTAGGCCAGAGGTGAGAGTTAGGGTTGAGTCCTGGGTTAAGGTTTCTGTTAGGGTTAGACCATGGGTTAGGAATAGATTTAAAACAGGAGTTAGGGTCAGACCAGGAATTAGAAATAGGGTTAGTCCAGCATTTAAAGTTAGGTTATTCCAGTATTTATGGTTTAGGTTAACTCAGAGGTGAGGATTAGGGTTGGGTCCTGAGTTAAGGCTAGGGTTAGTGTTATACCATGGGTTAGGAATAGAGTAAAAAAAAGAGTTAGTTTAAAACTAGGGGCTAGAAATAGGGTTAGTCCAGCAGTTTAACCTAGGTTAAGCCAGAATTTAATGTTTAGGTTAAGCCAGAGGTAAGGATTAGGGTTGGGTCCTGGGTTAAGGCTAGGGTTAGGGTTACACTATGGGTTAGGATGAGTGTTAAATCAGGACTTAGGGTCAGACCAGGAGCTAGAAATAGGGTTAGTCCAGCAGTTAAAGTTATGTTATCCCAGAATTTAAGGTTTAGGTTTGGGTTAGGCCAAAGGTGAAGGTTTGGGTTAGGCCAAAGGTGAAGATTTGGGATGAGTCCTGTGTTAAGGCTAGAGTTAGGATTAGACCATGGGTTAGGAATAGAGGAGAAACAGGAGTTAGTTTAAACTAGGGGCTAGAAATAGGGTTAGTCTAGCAGTTTAACCTATGTTAAGCCAGAATTGAAGGTTTGGGTTAAGCCAGAGGTGAGGATTAGGGTTGGGTCCTGGGTTAAGGCTAGGGTTGGGGTTAGACCATGGGTTAATTTTAGAGTTAAAACAGGAGTTAGGGTCAGACCACAAACTAGAAATAGGGTTAGTCCAGCAGTTAAAGTTAGGTTATCCCAGAATTTAAGGTAAAGGTTTGGGTTAGGCCAGAGGTGAGGATTAGGGTTGAGCCCAGGGTTAAGGTTAGGGTTAGACCTTGGGTTAGGAATAGAGTAAAAACAGGAGTTAGTTTAAAACTAGCGGCTAGAAATAGGGTTATTGCAGCAGTTTAACCTACGTTAAGCCAGAATATAAGGTTTAGATTAACCCAGAGGTGAGGATTAGGGTTGGGTCCTGGGTTAAGGCTAGGGTTAGGGTTAGACCACGTGTTAGGATCAGAGTTAAAACAGGAGTTAGGGTGAGACCAGGAGCTAGAAATAGGGTTAGTCCAGTAGTTAAAGTTAGGTTATCCCAGTATTTAAGGTTTAGGTTAAGTCAGAGGTGTGGATTAGAGTTGGGTCCTGGGTTAAGTGTTATGATCCGGAACCATGGAAGATCACCACACATCATTGGCAAAAAGGTGACAAGAGCCTTGGCAACTAATCTGGCCGCCATCCCCTTACTAACCAACACAACTAGAAGTAGCCGAGGGGTGAACTAACATCCTGTGCACCGCGAACCCAGCCGGAGAACTAACTATCCTAAAGGTAGGAAAGATGAATAACTCTCTGCCTCAGAAAATAGACAAGAATAGCAAGCCCCCCACATTCAAAGACTGCAATGATATAGGAAAAACACAATACACAGGTAGATGACAGGATTAGCAAAAGGTGAGGCCCCCGCTGACTAAAATAGGAAAGGACAGGAAAGGGACTGATGGTAGCCAGAGAAAAACCCTACAAAATACCAACTTCCTGATAGTACAAAAAGGCCCTCAGATCGCTCGATCTGAACTCCGTCCTATACCAGGTGCCCTTGTCATACCAATGAACAGAAAACAAGAATTATAACAAATTCAACAAGCCATAAACACAGGGACCCAAAAGAGCTATACTCCACACAGAACTGCAGGGAGTTCCTCAACAATCCACTGAGGGGGAAAATCCCTGGAAGGAAATAAACTGAAACCAACCACAACAAATGACAAACCCAGATAAGCAAAACAACCAGACAATAAATAAAGAGCAAGCACTTATCTGGAGTAGATGTGGTGTAGAGCAGGATTAAACAGGCTGAAAATACAAAGTACAACTGACATCCGGCAACAGCCTGCAATCAGACCAGGACTTAAATAAGCAGAGAATTAGGAAAGGAAACACCCACTGCACAACCCACCTGGTCTCTGTCCAAACCCTTCCTGGCCACCAGAGGGAGCCTCCCAGCAGCCAAGACATAGATAACATTCACAACAGTACCCCCCCCTTGAGGAGGGGTCACCGAACCCTCACCCACGCCACCGGGTCGCTCGGGATGAGCATGATGGAAGGCGCGAACCAACCTGTCCGCATGAATGTCAGGAGCCACAACCCAAGAGTTATCCTCCTGCCCATAACCCTTCCATTTCACAAGGTACTGAAGCTGACGCCTACTGCGACGGGAATCCAGAATTTTTTCAACCTCATACTCCAGATCCCCTTGTACCAAAACAGGGTCAGGAGGCGCTGCTGCAGAAACTGCCGGCTCCACATGTTTTTTCAACAAGGACTTACGGAAGACATTGTGAATCTTAAATGACGCAGGCAGAGTCAAACGGAAAGATACAGGGTTAATAATCTCCGAAATCTTATAAGGTCCAATAAATCTGGGCTTAAATTTAGGAGACGGAACTCTCATAGGAATATTTTTAGAGGACAACCACACCATGTCCCCTACTTTAAACCGGGGACCAACAGTCTGACGCCGGTTGGCACACTTTTGGGCAGTTTCTTGGGACTGAAACAATTTATCCACTACCTGCCCCCAAATCTGCTGCATTCTGTCGACCACCGAATCCACCCCCGGACAGTCAGACGCCTCAAGCTGCCCTGAGAGGAACCTAGGGTGATACCCAAAATTGCAGAAAAAGGGGGACACCAATGTGGTAGAGCTAGCTCTATTGTGAAGGACAAATTCAGCCAAAGGCAAAAACGAAACCCAGTCATCCTGATCCGCAGAAACAAAACACCGTAAATAGGTCTCCAGGGTCTGGTTAGCCCTTTCAGTCTGACCGTTGGTCTGGGGGTGAAACGCCGAGGAGAAAGACAGCTGAACACCCAATTTGGAGCAAAAAATCCTCCAAAACCTGGATACAAACTGCACCCCTCTGCCAGAAACAATGTTTTCGGGAATACCATGCAAACGGACATGTTGCAAAAACAAAGGCACCAACTGTGATGAAGACGGCAACTTAGATAGGGGAACCGAGTGGACCATCTTGGAGAATCTGTCACAGATCACCCAAATCACAGTCATTTTCTGAGAGACGGGAAGCTCTGAAATAAAATCCATAGAGATGTGCGTCCAAGGTTTCTTAGGTACAGGCAAAGGCAATAATAGCCCACTAGAACGTGAACAACAGGGCTTGGACCTAGAACAAACTCCACACGACTGCACAAAACGACGGACATCTCGGGACAGGGAAGGCCACCAAAAAGAGCGTCTCACAAGGTCCCCGAGTACCAAAAATGCCAGGATGACCCGCCAAAACAGAGCAATGAACCTCAGAGACAACTCGGTCTCTCCATTGGTCTGGGACAAACAGTTTCCCTGTAGGACATCTCTCAGGTTTATCCCCCTGAAATTCCGCCAGTGCCAACCGCAGATCAGGCGAAATAGCCGAGAAAACTACACCATCATTCAGGATAGTAGACGGTTCGACAACCTCCAAAGAGTCAGCGCAGAAACTCCTGGAGAGGGCATCGGCCTTAACATTCTTGGTGCCCGGCAAAAAAGAGACCACAAAATTAAACCGGGTAAAAAACAAAGCCCACCTTGCCTGCCGAGGATTCAACCTCTTGGCCGATTCCAGATAGATGAGATTCTTGTGGTCCATAAGCACCACCACTTGATGCCTAGCCCCCTCCAGCCAATGCCTCCACTCTTCAAATGCCCACTTCATAGCCAATAATTCCCGGGTCCCCACATCATAATTCCGTTCAGAAGGAGCAAACTTCCGAGAGAAAAAGGCACAGGGCTTAAGTTTACCCGAAGTAGCGTCTCGTTGAGACAGAACAGCACCTGCTCCGATCTCTGAGGCATCGATCTCAACTTGAAAAGGGCGAGACACATCAGGTTGCTGCAGAGCTGGGGCAGAAGTGAATCGCCTTTTAAGCTCCTGGAAGGCCACAATAGCCTCAGGGGTCCAATGCTCAGCGTCAGCTCCCTTCTTTGTCAAATCTGTCAGAGGCTTGACAATGGCAGAAAAATTGGCTATAAATTTACGGTAAAAATTAGCAAACCCCAAAAACCGCTGCAGGGATTTTAGAGAAGTCGGTTGCACCCAGTCGTAAATAGCCTGAACCTTAACCGGGTCCATTTCAATAGCGGAGGGAGACAGGATGAAGCCCAAAAAGGAAATCCTTTGCACCCCAAAGAGGCACTTTGACCCCTTAACGTACAGTGCATTATCCTTAAGTATCTGAAAAACCTCCCGTACTTGCCCCACATGAGAGTCCCAATCATCAGAAAAAATCAAGATGTCATCCAAATACACAATCAAAAATTTACCAATAAGGTCCCGAAAAATATCATTCATGAAGGCCTGGAAGATGGAGGGTGCATTAGTGAGCCCAAAAGGCATCACTAGGTACTCAAAATGCCCCTCAGGAGTATTAAAAGCCGTCTTCCATTCATCACCCTCCTTCATACGGATGAGATTATACGCACCCTTGAGATCCAGTTTCGTAAACCATTTGGCACTCTGCACTCCAGAAAACAGATCAGACATCAGAGGCAAAGGGTACTGATATTTGACTGTAATTTTATTAAGAAGACAGTAATCAATACAAGGCCTCAACGAACCATCTTTCTTAGCAACAAAAAAGAAGCCAGCACCCAAAGGAGAAGATGAGGGCCGAATGTGCCCCTTCTCCAATGATTCTCTGATGTATGACCGCATGGCATCATGTTCGGGCACAGACAAGTTGAAAATCCGCCCCTTGGGAAATTTACAACCGGGCACCAACTCAATGGCACAGTCACAGTCCCGGTGTGGGGGCAGAGAATCAGATTCCTGGTCATTAAATACATCACGGAAATCAGACAAGAAAGCCGGAACATCAACTGCCTGAGCAGACGTGGAGGACACGGAAAGGTCCTGATGCAAACCTTGACAACCCCAACTAACTACCGACAAGGATCTCCAGTCAAGAACCGGATTATGGGTCTGCAACCACGGAAATCTCAGTACCAAGGTATCCTGTAGATTATGCAATACTAAAAATGTACAAGTTCCTGATGCGCTGGTGCAACTCTCATAGGCACCTGGGTCCAAAATTGGGGTTTATGTTCTGCCAAAGGGGTAGCATCAATGCTCCTTAAAGGAATAGGAGTTTGCAAAGGAACCATGGGAAAACCACAATCCCTAGCAAACCCAAAATCCATCAAATTGAGCGCTGCCCCTGAGTCCACAAAGGCAAATGCAGAAAAGGAAGACAATGAGCAAATCAATGTGACAGACAAAAGAAACTTTGGTTGCAAAGAACCCACAGTAACAGAAGTAGCCAATCTCCTTTCCCGTTTAGGGCAGACAGAGATGTTATGAGAAGCATCTCCACAATAGAAGCACAGTCTATTCTTCCATCTGAACCCCTGCCGACTAGCATTAGAAAGGACCCTATCACACTCCATAGACTCCAAAGGCTGTCCCACAAGCACAAAACCAGCAGGTATCTTCCTGCGCTCACGAAAACGCCTATCAATCTGAATGGCCAAGGTCATAGAGGCATCAAGACCAGAAGGGACGGGAAATCCTACCATTACATCCTTCACAGCATCCGCAATACTCTTGCGAAAAAGAGCCACAAGCGCATCATCATTCCATTTGGTAAGGACCATCCACTTACGAAATTTCTGACAAAACGTTTCTGCAGAATCCAAACCCTGAGTTAAGGACAATAAGACCTTTTCTGCTTGGTCCACAATATTGGGTTCGTCATATAATAATCCCAAGGCCTGAAAAAAGGAGTCCACATCATTGAGAATCGGATCATCAGACGCTAAAGAGAAGGCCTAGTCCTGAGGGTCACCACGCAGCAAGGAGATGACAATCTTAACCTGCTGTATGGGATTCCCTGAGGACTTAGGGCGCAAGTCAAAAAATAATTTACAATTATTTTTGAAGCTCAAAAATCTCGATCTATCTCCCGAAAAAAATTCAGGAACAGGAATCTTAGGCTCTGCAAGGGGAGTCTGTGCAAGATAAGACTCTATATGACGAACCTTAGCATCAAGACGAGCAACACGCTCACCCAATTCATCCATGCTAGACAAAAGGAATCTTCCACAGAACCCAAAGAAGTAGAGGAAAAATACCAAAAAAAAAAATTCTCAGCAGCTTTTTTTTTTTTTTTTCCTTCTTAAGAGTACCCTTTAAATTTGTAGGCCGGATGTACTGTTATGATCCGGAACCATGGAAGACCACCATAAATCATTGGCAAAAAAGGTGACAAGAGCATTGGCAACTAATCTGGCCGCCATCCCATTACTAACCTACACAACTAGAAGTAGCCGAGGGGTGAACTAACATCCTGTGCACCACGAACCCAGCCAGAGAACTAGCTATCCTAAAGGTAGGAAAGATGAATAACTCTCTGCCTCAGAAAATAGACAAGAATAGCAAGAACCCCACATTCAAAGACTGCGGTGATATAGGAAAAACACAATACACAGGTAGATGACAGGATTAGCAAAAGGTGAGGCCCCCGCTGACTAAAATAGGAAAGTACAGGAAAGGAACTGATGGTAGCCAGAGAAAAACCCTACAAAATACCACCTTCCTGATAGTACAAAAAGGCCCTCAGATCGCTTGATCTGAACTCCGTCCTATACCAGGTGCCCTTGTCATACCAATGAACAGAAAACACATGGACCCAAAGGAGCTATACTCCACACAGAACTGCAGGGAGTTCCTCAACAATCCCCTGAGCGGAAAAATCACTGGAAGGAAATAAACTGAAACCAACCACAACAAATGACAAACCCAGATAAACAAAAGAACCAGACAATAAAGAGCAAGCACTTATCTGGGGAAGATGTGGTGCAGAGCAAGATTAAGCAGGCTGAAAATACAAAGTACAACTGACATCCGGCAACAGCCTGCAATCAGACCAGGACTTAAATAAGCAGAGAATTAGGAAAGGAAACACCCACTGCACAACCCACCTGGTCTCTGTCCAAACCCTTCCTGGTCACCAGAGGGAGCCTCCCAGCAGCCAAGACATAACTAACATTCACAACACCTGGGTTAAGGCTGGGGTTAGGGTTAGACTATGGGTTTGGAATATAGTAAAAACAGGAGTTAGTTTAAAACTAGTGGATAGAAATAGGGTTAGTCCAGCAGTTTAACCTCATTTTAGCCAGAATTTAAGGTTTAAGGTTACGTTAGAGGTGAGGATTAGGGTTGGGTCCTGGATTAAGGCTAGGATTAGGGTTACATTATGGGTTAGGAACAGAGTTAAAGCAGGAGTTAGGGTCAGACCAGGAGCTAGAAATAGGGTTAGTCCAGCAGTTAAACTTAGGTTAAGCCAGAATTAAAGGTTTAGGTTAAGCCAGAGGTGAGGATTAGGGTTGAGTCCTGGGTTAAGGTTAGGGTTAGGGTTAGACCATGGGATAGGAATAGAGTTAAAACAGGAGTTAAGGTCAGACCACGAGCTAGAAATAGGGTTAGTCCAACAGTTAAAGTTAGGTTATCCCAGAATTTAAGGTTTAGGTTTGGGTTAGGCCAGAGGTGAGGATTAGGGATGAGTCCTGTGTTAAGGCTAGGGTTAGGGTTATACCATGGGTTAGGAATAGAGGAAAAGCAGGAGTTAGTTTAAAACTAGGTGCTAGAAATAGGGTTAGTCCAGCAGTTTAACCTATGTTAAGCCAGAATTGAAGGTTTGGGTTAAGCCAGAGGTGAGGATTAGGGTTAGGTCCTGGGTTAAGGCTAGGGTTAGGGTTAGACCTTGGGTTAGGAATAGAGTTAAAACAGGAGTTAGGTTCAGACCAGAGGCTAGAAATAGGGTTAGTCCAGCAGTTAAAGTTAGGTTATCCCAGAATTTAAGGTTTTGTTTTGGGTTAGGCCAGAGGTGAGGATTAGGGTTGAGTCCTGGATTAAGGTTAGGGTTAGGGTTAGACCATGGGTTAGGAATAGAGTTAAAACAGGAGTTAGGGTCAGACCAGGAGCTAGAAATAGGGTTAGTCCTGCACTTAAATTTAGGTTATCCCAGTATTTAAGGTTTAGGTTTGGGTTAGGCCAGAGCTGAGGATTAGGGATAAGTCCTGTGTTAAGGCTAGGGTTAGGGTTAGACCATGGGTTAGGAATAGAGATAAAACAAGAGTTAGTTTAAAACTAGGGGCTAGAAATAGGGTTATTTCAGTAGTTTAACATAGTTTAAGCCAGAACTTAAGGTTTAGTTAAAGACAGAGGTGAGGATTAGGGTTGGGTCCCTGGTTAAGGCTAGGGTTAGGATTACACCATGGGTTAGGAATAGAGTTAAAGCAGGAGTTAGGGTCAGACCAGGAGCTAGAAAAAGGGTTAGTCCAGCAGTTAAAGTTAGGTTATCCCAGTATTTAAGGTTTAGGTTAAGTCAGAGGTGAGGATTAGGGTTGGGTCCTGGATTAAGACTTGAGTTAGCGTTAGACCATGGGTTAGGAATAGAGTAAAAACAGGAGTTAGTTTAAAACTAGGGGCTAGAAATAGGGTTAATGCAGCAGTTTAACCTACGTTAAGCCAGAATATAAGGTTTAGATTAACCCAGAGGTGAGGATTAGGCTTGGGTCCTGGGATAAGGCTACGGTTAGGATTACACCATGGGTTAGGAAAATAGTTAAAGCAGGAGTTAGGGTCAGACCAGGAGTTAGAAATAGGGTTAGTCCAGCAGTTAAAGTTAGGTTATCCCAGTATTTAAGGTTTAGGTTAAGTCAGAGGTGTGGATTAGGGTTGGGTCCTAAGTTAAGGCTAGGGTTAGGGTTAGACTATGGGTTAGGAATAGAGTTGAAACAGGAGTTAGGGTCAGACCAGGAGCTAGAAATTGGGTTAGTCCAGCAGTTAAACTTAGGTTAGCCCAGTAATTAAGGTTTAGGATAGGTGAGACGTGAGCATTAGGGTTGGGTCCTGGGTTAAGGTTAGGGTTAGGGTTAGACCATGGGTTAGGAATAGATTTAAAACAGGAGTTAGGGTCAGACCAGGAATTAGAAATAGGGTTAGTCCAGCATTTAAAGTTAGGTTATCCCAGTATTTAAGGTTTAGGTTAAGTCAGAGGTGAGGATTAGGGTTGGGTCCTGAGTTAAGGCTAGGGATAGGGTTATACCATGGGTTAGAAATAGAGTAAAAAAAGGAGTTAGTTTAAAACTAGGGGCTAGAAATAGGGTTAGTCCAGCAGTTTAACCTAGGTTAAGCCAGAATTGAAGGTTTAGGTTTGGGTTAGGCCAAAGGTGAAGATTTGGGATGAGTCCTGTTTTAAGGCTAGAGTTAGGATTAGACCATGGGTTAGGAATAGAGGAGAAACAGGAGTTAGTTTAAAACTAGGGGCTAGAAATAGGGTTAATGCAGCAGTTTAACCTACGTTAAGCCAGAATATAAGGTTTAGATTAACCCAGAGGTGAGGATTAGGGTTGGGTCCTGGGTTAAAGCTAGGGTTAGGGTTAGACCACGTGTTAGGATCAGAGTGAAAACAGGAGTTATGGTGAGACCAGGAGCTTGAAATAGGGTTAGTCCAGTAGTTAAAGTTAGGTTATCCCAGTATTTAAGGTTTAGGTTAAGTCAGAGGTGTGGATTAGGGTTGGGTCTTGGGTTAAGGTTAGGGTTAGGGTTAGACCTTGGGTTAAGAATAGAGGAGAAACAGGAGTTAGTTTAAAACTAGGAGCTAGAAATAGGGTTAGTCCAGCAGTTTAACCTATATTAAGCCAGAATTGAAGGTTTGGGTTAAGCCAGAGGTGAGGATTAGGGTTGGGTCCTGAGTTAAGGCTAGGGTTAGGGTTAGACCATGGGTTAGTAATAGAGTTAAAACAGGAGTTAGGGTCAGACCACAAGCTATAAATAGGGTTAGTCCAGCAGTTAAAGTTAGGTTATCTCAGAATTTAAGGTTAAGGTTTGGGTTAGGCCGGAGGTGAGGATTAAGGATGAGTCCTTCGTTAGGGTTAGGTTTAGGGTTAGACCATGGCTTAGTAATAGAGTAAAAAAAAGAGTTACTGTCAGACCATGAGCTAGAAGAGGGTTAGGCCAGCAGTTAAAGTTATATTATCCCAGAATTTAAGGTTTAGGTTTGGGTTAGGCCAGAGGTGAGGTTTAGTGTTGAGCCCTGGGTTAAGGTTAGGGTTAGACCATGGGTTAGGAATAGAGTAAAAACAGGAGTTAGTTTAAAACTAGGGGCTAGAAATAGGGTTAATGCAGCAGTTTAACCTACGTTAAGCCAGAATATAAGGTTTAGATTAACCCAGAGGTGAGGATTAAGGTTGGGTCCTGGGTTAAGGCTACGGTTAGGATTACACCAAGGGTTAGGAATAGAGTTAAAGCAGGAGTTAGGGTCAGACCAGGAGTTAGAAATAGGGTTAGTCCAGCAGTTAAAGTTAGGTTATCCCAGTATTTAAGGTTTAGGTTAAGTCAGAGGTGTGGATTAGGGTTGGGTCCTAAGTTAAGGCTAGGGTTAGGGTTAGACTATGGGTTAGGAATAAAAATGAAACAGTAGTTAGGGTCAGACCAGGAGCTAGAAATAGGGTTAGTCCAGCAGTTAAACTTAGGTTATCCCAGTATTTAAGGTTTAGGGTAGGTCAGAGGTGATCATTAGGGTTGGGTTCTGGGTTAAGACTAGAGTTAGCGTTAGGCTATGGGTTAGGAATAGAGTTAAAACAGGAGTTAGGTTCAGACAAGATGCTAGAAATAGGGTTAGTCCAGCAGTTAAAGTTAGGTTATCTCAGAATTTAAGGTTTAGGTTTGGTTTAGGCAAGAGGTGAGGATTAAGGTTAAGTCCTGGGTTAAAATTAGGGTTAGGGTTAGAGCATGGGTTAGGAATAGAGTTAAAACAGGAGTTAGGGTCAGACCAGGAGCTAGAAATAGGGTTATTCCAGCAGTTAAAGTTAGGTTATCCCAGAATTTAAGGTTTAGGTTTGGGTTTTGCCAGAGGTGAGGATTATGGTTGAGTCTTTCGTTAAAGGTTAGGTTTTATTGTTAGACCATGGCTTAGAAATAGAGGAAAAACAGGAGTTAGTTTAAAACTAGGGGCTAGAAAGAAGGTTAGTCCAACAGTTTAACCTATGTTAAGCCACAATTGAAGGATTGGGTTAAGCCAGAGGTGAGGATTAGGGTTGGGTCCTGGGTTAAGGCTAGGGTTAGGGTTAGACCATGGGTTAGGAATAGAGTAAAAACAGGAGATAGTTTAAAACTAGGGGCTAGAAATAGGGTTAGTCCAGCAGTTTACCCTAATTTAAGCCAGAATATAAGATTTAGGTTAAGCCAGAGGTGAGGATTAGGGTTGGGTCCTGGGTTAAGGATAGGGTTAGGGTTACACCATGGGTAATAGAGATAAAACAGGAGTTAGAGTCAGACCACAAGCTAGAAATAGAGTTAGTCCAGTAGTTAAAGTTAGGTTATCCCAGAATTTAAGGTTAAGGTTTGGGTTAGGCAAGAGGTGAGGATTAGGGTTGAGTCCTGGGTTAAGGTTAGGGTTAGACCATGGGTTAGGAATAGAGTTAAAACAGGAGTTAGTGTCAGACCAGGAGCTAGAAATAGGGTTAGTCCAGCAGTTAAAGTTAGGTTATCTCAGAATTTAAGATAAGGTTTGGGTTAGGCCAGAGGTGAGGATTAGGGTTGAGTCCTGGGTTAAGGTTAGTGTTAGACCATGTGTTAGGAATACAGTTAAAACAGGAGTTAGGGTTAGACCAGGAGCTAGAAATAGGGTTAGTCCAGCAATTAAAGTTAGGTTATCCCAGTATTTAAGGTTTAGATTAAGCAACAGGTAAGGATTAGAGTTGGGTCCTAGGTTAAGGATAGGGTTAGGGTTAGACCATGGGTTAGGAATAGAGTTAAAACAAGAGTTAGGGTCAGACCAGGAGCTAGAAATAGGGATAGTCCAGCAGTTAAAGTTAGGTTATCCCAGTATTTAAGGGTTAGGTTAAGTCAGAGGTGAGGATTAGAGTTGGGTACTGGTTTAAGGCTAGGGTTAGACCATGGGTTAGGAATAGTGTTGAAACAGGAGTTAGGGTCAGACCAGGAGCTAGAAATAGGGTTAGTCCAGCAGTTAAAGTTAGGTTATCCCAGAATTTAAGGTTAAGGTTTGGGTTAGGCCAGAGGTGAGGATTAGGGTTGAGTCCTGGGTTAAGGTTAGGGTTAGTGTTAGACCATGTGTTAGGAATACAGTTAAAACAAGAGTTAGGGTCAGACCAGGAGCTAGAAATAGGGATAGTCCAGCAGTTAAAGTTAGGTTATCCCAGTATTTAAGGGTTAGGTTAAGTCAGAGGTGAGGATTAGAGTTGGGTACTGGTTTAAGGCTAGGGTTAGACCATGGGTTAGGAGTAGTGTTGAAACAGGAGTTAGGGTCAGACCAGGAGCTAGAAATAGGGTTAGTCCAGCAGTTAAAGTTAGGTTATCCCAGAATTTAAGGTTAAGGTTTTGGTTAGGCCAGAGGTGAGGATTAGGGTTGAGTCCTGGGTTAAGGCTAGGGATAGGGTTAGACCATGGGTTAGGAATAGAGTAAAAACAGGAGTTAGTTTAAAACTAGGGGCTAGACATTGGGTTATTCCAGCAGTTTAACATAGTTTAAGCCAGAATTTAAAATTTAGTTTAAGACAGAGGTGAGGATTAGGGTTGGGTCCCTGGTTAAGGCTAAGGTTAGGATTACACCATGGGTTAGGAATAGAGTTAAAGCAGAAGTTAGGGTCAGACCAGGAGCTAGAAATAGGGTTAGTCCAGCAGTTAAAGTTAGGTTATCCCAGAATTTAAGGTTTAGGTTTGGGTTAGGCCAGAGGTGAGGATTAGGGATGAGTCCTCGTTTAAGACTAGGGTTAGGGTTAGACCATGGGTTAGGAATAGAGTAAAAACAGGAGTTAGTTTAAAACTAGGGGCTAGAAATAGGGTTATTCCAGCAGTTTAACATAGTTTAATCCAGAATTTAGGGTTTAGATTAAGCCAGAGGTGAGGATTAGGGTTGGGTCCTGGGTTAAGGCTAGGGTTAGGGTTACACTATGGGTTAGGAATAGAGTTAAAGCAGGAGTTAGGATCAGATCAGGAGCTAGAAATAGGGTTAGTCCAGCAGTTAAAGTTAGGTTATCCCAGTATTTAAAGTTTAGGTTAAGTCAGAGGTGAGGATTAGGGTTGGGTCCTGGGTTAAGGCTAGGGTTAGGGTTAGACAATGGTTTAGGAATAGAGTAAAAACAGGAGTTAGTTTAAAACTAGGAGCTAGAAATAGGGTTAGTCCAGCAGTTTAGCCTAGTTTATGCCAGAATTTAAGGTTTGGGTTAGGCCAGAGGTGAGGATTAGGGTTGAGTCCTGGGTTAAGGTTAGAGTTAGTGTTAGACCATGGGTTAGGAATAGAGTTAAAACAGGAGTTAGGGTCAGACCAGGAGCTAGAAATAGGGTTAGTCCAGCAGTTAAAGTTAGGTTATCCCAGTATTTAAGGTTTAGATTAAGCAAGAGGTGAGGATTAGAGTTGGGTCCTGGGTTAAGGATAGGGTTAGACCATGGGTTAGGAATAGTGTTAAAACAGGAGTTAGGGTCAGACCAGGAGCTAGAAAGAGGGTTAGTCCAGCAGTTAAACTTAGGTTATCCCAGAATTTAAGGTTTAGGTTTTCGGTTAGGCCAAAGGTGAGGATTAGGGATGAGTCCTGGTTTAAGGCTAGGGTTAGGGTTAGACAATGGTTTAGGAATAGAGAAAAAAACAGGAGTTAGTTTAAAACTAGGAGCTAGAAATAGGGTTAGTCCAGCAGTTTAACCTAGTTTATGCCAGAATTTAAGGTTTAGGTTAAGCCAGAGGTGAGGATTAGGGTTGGGTCCTGGGTTAAGGTTAGAGTTAGTGTTAGACCATGGGTTTTGAATAGAGTTAAAACAGGAATTAGGGTCAGACCAGGAGCTAGAAATAGGGTTATTCCAGCAGTTAAAGTTAGGTTATCCCAGAATTTAAGGTTTAGGTTTGGGTTTTGCCAGAGGTGAGGATTATGGTTGAGTCTTTCGTTAAAGGTTAGGTTTTATTGTTAGACCATGGCTTAGAAATAGAGGAAAAACAGGAGTTAGTTTAAAACTAGGGGCTAGAAAGAAGGTTAGTCCAACAGTTTAACCTATGTTAAGCCACAATTGAAGGATTGGGTTAAGCCAGAGGTGAGGATTAGGGTTGGGTCCTGGGTTAAGGCTAGGGTTAGGGTTAGACCATGGGTTAGGATTAGAGTTAAAACAGGAGTTAGGGTCAGACCAGGAGCTAGAAATAGGGTTAGTCCAGCAGTTAAAGTTAGGTTATCCCAGTATTTAAGGGTTAGGTTAAGTCAGAGGAGAGGATTAGAGTTGGGTCCTGGTTTAAGGCTAGGGTTAGACCATGGGTTAGGAATAGTGTTAAAACAGGAGTTAGGGTCAGACCAGGAGCTAGAAATAGGGTTAGTCCAGCAGTTAAAGTTAGGTTATCCCAGAATTTAAGGTTAAGGTTTGGGTTAGGCCAGAGGTGAGGATTAGGGTTGAGTCCTGGGTTAAGGCTAGGGATAGGGTTAGACCATGTGTTAGGAATAGAGTAAAACAGGAGTTAGTTTAAAACTAGGGGATAGACATTGGGTTATTCCAGCAGTTTAACATAGTTTAAGCCAGAATTTAAAATTTAGTTTAAGACAGAGGTGAGGATTCGGGTTGGGTCCCTGGTTAAGGCTAGGGTTAGGATTACACCATGGTTTAGGAATAGAGTTAAAGCAGAAGTTAGGGTCAGACCAGGAGCTAGAAATAGGGTTAGTCCAGCAGTTAAAGTTAGGTTATCCCAGAATTTAAGGTTTAGGTTTGGGTTAGGCCAGAGGTGAGGATTAGGGATGAGTCCTCGTTTAAGACTAGGGTTAGGGTTAGACCATGGGTTAGGAATAGAGTAAAAACAGGAGTTAGTTTAAAACTAGGGGCTAGAAATAGGGTTAGTCCAGCTGCTTAACCTAGGTTAAGTCAGAATTTAATGTTTAGGTTAAGCCAGAGGTGAGGATTAGGGTTGGGTCCTGGGTTAAGGCTAGGGTTGGGGTTACACTATGGGTTAGGAATAGAGTTAAAACAGGAGTTAGGATCAGATCAGGAGCTAGAAATAGGTTTAGTCCAGCAGTTAAAGTTAGGTTATTCCAGAATTTAAGGTTTAGGTTAAGTCAGAGGTGAGGATTAGGGTTGGGTCCTGGGTTAAGGCTAGGGTTAGAGGTAGACAATGGGTTAGGAATAGAGTAAAAACAGGAGTTAGGGTCAGACCACGAGCTAGAAATAAGGTTAGTCCAACAGTTAAAGTTAGGTTATCCCAGGATTTAAGGTTTAGGTTAAGTCAGAGGTGAGGATTAGGGTTGGGTCCTTGGTTAAGGCTAGGGTTAGGGTTAGACCATGGGTTAGGAATAGAGTAAAAACAGGAGTTAATTTAAAACTAGGGGCTAGAAATAGGTTTATTCCAGCAGTTTAACATAGTTTAAGCCAGAATTTAAGGTTAAGTTTAAGACAGAGGTGAGGATTAGGGTTGGGTCCCTGGTAAGGCTAGGGTTAGGATTACACCATGGGTTAGGAATAGAGTTAAAGCAGGAGTTAGGGTCAGACCAGGAGCTAGAAATAGGGTTAGTCCAGCAGTTAAAGTTAGGTTACCCAGAATTTAAGGTTTAGGTTTGGGTTAGGCCAGAGGTGAGGATTAGGGATGAGTCCTGTGTTAAGGCTAGGGTTAGAATTACACCATGGGTTAGGAATAGAGTTAGGAATAGAGTTAAAACAGGAGTTATGGTCAGACCAGGAGCTAGAAATAGGGTTAGTCCAGCAGTTAAAGTTAGGTTATCCCAGAATTTAAGGTTTAGGTTTGGGTTAGGCCAGAGGTGAAGATTAGGAATGAGTCCTCGTTTAAGGCTAGGGTTAGGGTTAGACCATGGGTTAGGAATAGAGTAAAAACAGGAGTTAGTTTAAAACTAGGGGCTAGAAATAAGGTTATTCCAGCAGTTTAACATATTTTAAGCCAGAATTTAAGGTTTAGATTAAGCAAGAGGTTAGGATTAAAGTTAGGTCATGTGTTAAGGCTAGGGTTAGGGTTAGACCATGGGTTAAGAATAGAGGAAAAACAGGAGTTAGTTTAAAACTAAGGGCTAGAAATAGGGTTAGTCCAGCAGTTTAACCTATGTTAAGCCAGAATTGAAGGTTTGGGTTAAGCAAGAGATGAGGATTAGGGTTGGGTCCTGGGTTACGGCTAGGGATAGGGTTAGACCATGGGTTAGGATTAGAGTTAAAACAGTAGTTAGTTTATAACTAGGAGCTAGAAATAGGGTTAGTCCAGCAGTTTAACCTAGGTTAAGCCAGAATTTAAGGTTTAGGTTAAGGTTGAGGTGAGGATTAGAGTTGGGTCCTGGGTTAAGGCTAGGGTTAGACCATGGGTTAGGAATAGTGTTAAAACAGGAGTTAGGGTCAGACCAGGAGCTAGAAATAGGGTTAGTCCAGCAGTTAAAGTTAGGTTATCCCAAAATTTAAGGTTTAGATTTGGGTTAGGCCAGAGGTGAGGATTAAGGATGAGTCCTCGTTTAAGGCTAGGGTTATGGTTAGACCATGGGTTAGGAATAGAGTTAAAACAGGAGTTATGGTCAGACCAGGAGCTAGAAATAGAGTTAGTCCAGCAGTTAAAGTTAGGTTATCCCAGAATTTAAGGTTTATGTTTGGGTTAGGCCAGATGTGAGGTTTAGGGATGAGTCCTCGTTTAAGGCTAGGGTTAGGGTTAGACCATGGGTTAGGAATAGAGTAAAAACAGGAGTTAGTTTAAAACTAGGGGCTAGAAATAAGGTTATTCCAGCAGTTTAACATATTTTAAGCCAGAATTTAAGGTTTAGATTAAGCAAGAGGTTAGGATTAGAGTTGGGTCCTGGGTTAAATCTAGGGTTAGGGTTAGACCATGGGTTAGGATTAGAATTAAAACAGGAGTTAGGGTCAAATCAGGAGCTAGAAATAGGGTTAGTCCAGCAGTTAAAGTTAGGTTATCCCAGTAATTTAGGTTTAGGTTAAGTCAGAGGTGAGGAATAGGGTTGGGTTCTGGGTTAGGGTTAGACCATGGGTTAGGAATAGAGTAAAAACACGAGTTAGTTTAAAACTGGGGGTTAAAAATAGGGTTAGTCCAGCAGTTTAACCTAGGTTAAGCCAGAATTTAATGTTTAGGTTAAGCCAGAGGTGAGGATTAGGGTTGGGTCCTGGGTTAAGGCTAGGGTTAGGGTTACACTATGGGTTAGGAATAGAGTTAAAGCAGAAGTTAGGATCAGATCAGGAGCTAGAAATAGGGTTAGTCTAGCAGGTAAAGTTAGGTTATTCCAGAATTTAAGGTTTAGGTTTGGGTTAGGGCAGAGGTGAGGATTAGGGATGAGTCCTGTGTTAAGGCTAGGGTTAGGGTTAGACCATGGGTTAGGAATAGAGGAAAAATAGGAGTTAGTTTAAAACTAGGCGCTAGAAATAGGGTTAGTCCAGCAGTTTAACCTATGTTAAGCCAGAATTGAAGGTTTGGGTTAAGCAAGAGGTGAGGAATAGGGTTGGGTTCTGGGTTAGGGTTAGACCATGGGTTAGGAATAGAGTAAAAACACGAGTTAGTTTAAAACTGGGGGTTAAAAATAGGGTTAGTCCAGCAGTTTAACCTAGGTTAAGCCAGAATTTAATGTTTAGGTTAAGCCAGAGGTGAGGATTAGGGTTGGGTCCTGGGTTAAGGCTAGGGTTAGGGTTAGACCATGGTTTATGAATAGAGTTAAAACTGGAGTTAGCGTCAGACCAGGAGCTAGAAATATGGTTAGTCCAGCATTTAAAGTTGGGTTATCCCAGAATTTAAGGTTTAGGTTTGGGTAAGGCCAGAGGTGAGGATTAGAGTTGAGTCCTGGGTTAAGGTTAGGGTTAGGGTTAGACCTTGGGTTAGGAATAGAGTAAAAACAGGAGTTAGGGTCAGACCACGAGGTAGAAATAAGGTTAGTCCAACAGTTAAAGTTAGGTTATCCCAGGATTTAAGGTTTAGGTTAAGTCAGAGGTGAGGATTAGGGTTGGGTCCTTGGTTAAGGCTAGGGTTAGGGTTAGACCATGGGTTAGGAATAGAGTAAAAACAGGAGTTAATTTAAAACTAGGGGCTAGAAATAGGTTTATTCTAGCAGTTTAACATAGTTAAAGCCAGAATTTAAGGTTTAGTTTAAGACAGAGGTGAGGATTAGGGTTGGGTCCCTGGTAAGGCTAGGGTTAGGATTACACCATGGGTTAAGAATAGAGTTAAAGCAGGAGTTAGGGTCAGACCAGGAGCTAGAAATAGGGTTAGTCCAGCAGTTAAAGTTAGGTTATCCCAGAATTTAAGGTTTAGGTTTGGGTTAGGCCAGAGGTGAAGATTAGGAATGAGTCCTCGTTTAAGGCTAGGGTTAGGGTTAGACCATGGGTTAGGAATAGAGTAAAAACAGGAGTTACTTTAAAACTAGGGGCTAGAAATAGGGTTATTCCAGCAGTTTAACATAGTTTAAGCCAGAATTTAAGATTTAGATTAAGCAAGAGGTTAGGATTAAAGTTAGGTCATGTGTTAAGGCTAGGGTTAGGGTTAGACCATGGGTTAAGAATAGAGGAAAAACAGGAGTTAGTTTAAAACTAAGGGCTAGAAATAGGGTTAGTCCAGCAGTTTAACCTATGTTAAGCCAGAATTGAAGGTTTGGGTTAAGCAAGAGGTGAGGATTAGGGTTGGGTCCTGGGGTAAGGCTAGGGTTAGGGTTAGACCATGGTTTATGAATAGAGTTAAAACTGGAGTTAGCGTCAGACCAGGAGCTAGAAATATGGTTAGTACAGCATCTAAAGTTGGGTTATCCCAGAATTTAAGGTTTAGGTTTGGGTAAGGCCAGAGGTGAGGATTAGAGTTTAGTCCTGGGTTAAGGTTAGGGTTAGGGTTAGACCTTGGGTTAGGAATAGAGTTAAAACAGGAGGTATGGTCAGACCAGGAGCTAGAAATAGGGTTATTCCAGCAGATAAAGTTAGGTTAAGCAAGGATTTAAGGTTTAGGTTAAGCCATGGGTGAGAATTGGGGTTGGGTCATGGGTTAAGGCTAGGGTTAGGGTTAGACCATGGGTTAGTAATAGAATTAAAACAGGAGATAGGGTCAGACCAGGAGCTAGAAAAAGGGTTAGTCCAGCAGTTAAAGTAAGGTTATCCCAGTATTTAAGGTTTAGATTAAGCAAGAGGTGAGGATTAGATTTGGGTCCTGAGTTAAGACTAGGGTTAGGGTTAGACCATGGGTTAGGAATAGAGTTAAAACAGGAGATAGGGTCAGACCAGGAGCTAGAAAAAGGGTTAGTCCAGCAGTTAAAGTTAGGTTAAACCAGAATTTAAGGTTTAGGTTAAGCCAGAGGTGAGGATTAAGGTTAAGTCCTGGGTTAAGGTAAGGTTTAGGGTTAGACCATGGGTTAAAAATAGAGTAAAAACAGGAGTTAGTTTAAAAATAAATGCTAGAAATAGGGTTAGTCCAGCTGTTTAACCTAGGTTAAGCCAGAATTTAAGGTTTAAATTAAGCCAGAGTTGAGGATTAGAGTTGGGTCCTGGGTTATGTCTAGGGTTTGGGTTAGACCATGGGTTAGGAATAGAGTTAAAACAGGATTTAGGGTCAGACCAGGAGCTAGAAAGATGGTTAGTCCATTAGTTAAAGTAAGGTTATCCCAGTATTTAAGGATTGGGTTAAGTCAGGGGTGAGGATTAGGGTTGGGTCCTGGATTAAGGCTTGGGTTGGAGTTGGACGATGGGTTAGGAATAGAGTTAAAACAGGAGTTAGGGTCAGACCAGGAGCTAGAAATAGGTTTTGTCCAGCAGTTAAAGTTAGGTTATCCCAGTATTTAAGGTTTGGGTTAAGTCAGAGGTGAAGATTAGGGTTGGGTCCTGGGTTAATGCTAGGGTTAGGGTTAGACCATCGGCTAGGAATAGAGTTAAAACAGAAGTTAGGGTCAGATCACGAGCTAAAAATAGGGTTAGTCCAGCAGCTTAACCTAGGTTATCCCAGTATTTAAGGTTTAGGTTAAGTCAGATGTGAGGATTAGGGTTGGGTCCGGGGTTAAAGCTAGGGTTAGGGTTAGACCATGGGTTAGGAATAGAGTAAAAACAGGAGTTAGTTTAAAATTAAGGGCTAGAAATAGGGTTTGTCCAGCAGTTTAACCTAATTTTAGCAAGAATTTAAGATTTAGGTTAAATTAGAGGTGAGGATTAGGGTTGGGTCCTGGATTAGGCTAGGATTAGGGTTACATTATGGGTTAGGAAAAGACTTAAAGCAGGAGTTAGGGTCAGACCAGGAGCTAGAAATAGGGTTAGTCCAGCAGTTAAACTTAGGTTAAGCCAGAGGTGAGGATTAAGGTTGAGTCCTGGGTTAAGGTTACGGTTAGGGTTAGACCATGGGATAGGAATAGAGTTAAAACAGGAGTTAAGGTCAGACCATGAGCTAGAAATAGGGTTAGTCCAGCAGTTAAAGTTAGGTTAACCCAGTATTGAAGGTTTAGGTTAAGTCAGATGTGAGGATTAGGGTTGGGTCCTGGGTTAAGGCTAGGGATAGGGTTAGACCATGGTTTAGGAATAGAGTTAACACAGGATTTAGTGTCAGACCAGGAGATAGAAATAGGGTTAGTACAGCCGTTAAAGTAAGGTTATCCCAGAATTTAAGGTTTAGTTTTGGGTTAGTCCAGAGGTGAGGATTAGGGTTGAGTCCTTGGTTAAAGATAGGGTTAGGGTTAGACCATGGGTTAGGAATAGAGTAAAAACAGGAGTTAGTTTAAAATTAAGGGCTAGAAATAGGGTTTGTCCAGCAGTTTAACCTAATTTTAGCCAGAATTTAAGGTTTAGTTTAAGTTAGAGGTGAGGATCAGGGTTGGGTCCTGGGTTAAGGCTAGGATTGGGGTTATACCATGGGTTACGAATAGAGTTAAAGCAGGAGTTAGGGTCAGACCAGGGGCTAGAAATAGGGTTAGTCCAGCAGTGAAACTTGGGTTAAGCCAGAATTAAAGGTTTAGGTTAAGCAAGAGGTGAGGATTAGGGATGAGTCCTGGGTTAAGGCTAAGGTTAGGGTTAGACCATAAGTTAGAAATAGAGTAAATACAGGAGTTAGTTTAAAATTAAAGGCTAGAAATAGGGTTAGTCCAGTAGCTTAACCTAGGTTTAGCAAGAATTTAAGATTTAGGTTAAGTTAGAGGTGAGGATTAGGGTTGGGTCCTGGATTAGGCTAGGATTACGGTTACATTATGGGTTAGGAAAAGAGTTAAAGCAGGAGTTAGGGTCAGACCAGGAGCTAGAAATAGGGTTAGTCCAGCAGTTTAACTTAGGTTAAGCCAGAGGTGAGGATTAGGGTTGAGTCCTGGGTTAAGGTTAGGGTTAGGGTTAGACAATGGGATAGGAATAGAGTTAAAACAGGATTTAGGGTCAGACCAGGAGCTAGAAAGATGGTTAGTCCATTAGTTAAAGTAAGGTTATCCCAGTATTTAAGGATTGGGTTAAGTCAGGGGTGAGGATTAGGGTTGGGTCCTGGATTAAGGCTTGGGTTGGAGTTGGACGATGGGTTAGGAATAGAGTTAAAACAGGAGTTAGGGTCAGACCAGGAGCTAGAAATAGGTTTTGTCCAGCAGTTAAAGTTAGGTTATCCCAGTATTTAAGGTTTGGGTTAAGTCAGAGGTGAAGATTAGGGTTGGGTCCTGGGTTAATGCTAGGGTTAGGGTTAGACCATCGGCTAGGAATAGAGTTAAAACAGAAGTTAGGGTCAGATCACGAGCTAAAAATAGGGTTAGTCCAGCAGCTTAACCTAGGTTATCCCAGTATTTAAGGTTTAGGTTAAGTCAGATGTGAGGATTAGGGTTGGGTCCGGGGTTAAAGCTAGGGTTAGGGTTAGACCATGGGTTAGGAATAGAGTAAAAACAGGAGTTAGTTTAAAATTAAGGGCTAGAAATAGGGTTTGTCCAGCAGTTTAACCTAATTTTAGCAAGAATTTAAGATTTAGGTTAAATTAGAGGTGAGGATTAGGGTTGGGTCCTGGATTAGGCTAGGATTAGGGTTACATTATGGGTTAGGAAAAGACTTAAAGCAGGAGTTAGGGTCAGACCAGGAGCTAGAAATAGGGTTAGTCCAGCAGTTAAACTTAGGTTAAGCCAGAGGTGAGGATTAAGGTTGAGTCCTGGGTTAAGGTTACGGTTAGGGTTAGACCATGGGATAGGAATAGAGTTAAAACAGGAGTTAAGGTCAGACCATGAGCTAGAAATAGGGTTAGTCCAGCAGTTAAAGTTAGGTTAACCCAGTATTGAAGGTTTAGGTTAAGTCAGATGTGAGGATTAGGGTTGGGTCCTGGGTTAAGGCTAGGGATAGGGTTAGACCATGGTTTAGGAATAGAGTTAACACAGGATTTAGTGTCAGACCAGGAGATAGAAATAGGGTTAGTACAGCCGTTAAAGTAAGGTTATCCCAGAATTTAAGGTTTAGTTTTGGGTTAGTCCAGAGGTGAGGATTAGGGTTGAGTCCTTGGTTAAAGATAGGGTTAGGGTTAGACCATGGGTTAGGAATAGAGTAAAAACAGGAGTTAGTTTAAAATTAAGGGCTAGAAATAGGGTTTGTCCAGCAGTTTAACCTAATTTTAGCCAGAATTTAAGGTTTAGTTTAAGTTAGAGGTGAGGATCAGGGTTGGGTCCTGGGTTAAGGCTAGGATTGGGGTTATACCATGGGTTACGAATAGAGTTAAAGCAGGAGTTAGGGTCAGACCAGGGGCTAGAAATAGGGTTAGTCCAGCAGTGAAACTTGGGTTAAGCCAGAATTAAAGGTTTAGGTTAAGCAAGAGGTGAGGATTAGGGATGAGTCCTGGGTTAAGGCTAAGGTTAGGGTTAGACCATAAGTTAGAAATAGAGTAAATACAGGAGTTAGTTTAAAATTAAAGGCTAGAAATAGGGTTAGTCCAGTAGCTTAACCTAGGTTTAGCAAGAATTTAAGATTTAGGTTAAGTTAGAGGTGAGGATTAGGGTTGGGTCCTGGATTAGGCTAGGATTACGGTTACATTATGGGTTAGGAAAAGAGTTAAAGCAGGAGTTAGGGTCAGACCAGGAGCTAGAAATAGGGTTAGTCCAGCAGTTTAACTTAGGTTAAGCCAGAGGTGAGGATTAGGGTTGAGTCCTGGGTTAAGGTTAGGGTTAGGGTTAGACAATGGGATAGGAATAGAGTTAAAACAGGAGTTAAGGTCAGACCACAAGCTAGAAATAGGGTTGATCCAGCAGTTAAAGTTAGGTTAAACCAGTATTGAAGGTTTAGGTTAAGTCAGAGGTGAGGATTAGGGTTGGGTCCTGGGCTAAGGCTAGGGATAGGGTTAGACAATGGGTTAGGAATAGAGTTAACACAGGATTTAGTGTCAGACCAGGAGCTAGAAATAGGTTTAGTACAGCCGTTAAAGTTAGGTTATCCCAGAATTTAAGGTGTAAGTTTGGTTTAGGCCAGAGGTGAGGATTAGGGATGAGTACTGGGTTAAGGCTAGGGTTAGGGTTAGACCATGGGTTAGTAATAGAGTAAAAACTTGAGTTAGTTTAAAACCAGGGGCTAGAAATAGGGTTAGTCCAGTAGTTTAACCTATGTTAAGCCAGAATTTAAGGTTTTCGTTAAGACAGAGGTGAGGATTAGGGTTTAGTCCTTGGTTAAGGCTAGGGTTAGGGTTAGACCATTGGTTAGGAATAGATTTAAAACAGGAGTTACGGTCAGACCAGGAGCTAGGAATAGGGTTAGTCCAGTAGTTGAAGTTAGGTTATCCCAGAATTTAAGGTTTAGGTTTTGGTTAGGCCAGAGGTGAGGATTATGGATGAGTCCTGGGTTAAGGATAGGGTAAGGGTTAGACCATGGGTTAGGTACAGAGGTAAAACAGGAGTTAGTATCAGACCAAGAGCTAGAAACAGGGTTAATCCAGCAGTTACACTTAGGTTATGCCAGAATTTAAGGTTTAGGTTAAGCCAGAGGTGAGGACTAGGGTTGGGTCCTGGGTTAAGGGTAGGGTTAGGGTTAGACCATGGGTTAGGAATAGAGTTAAAACAGGAGTTAGGGTCAGACCAGGGGCTTGAAATAGGGTTAGTCTAGCAGTTAAACTTAGGTTAAGCCAGAATTTAAGGTTTAGGTTAAGCCAGAGGTGAGGGTTAGGGTTGGGTCTTGGGTTAAGCCTAGGGTTAGGGTTAGACCATGGGTTAGGAATAGAGTTAAAACAGGAGTTATGGTCAGAACAGGAGAAAGAAATAGGGTTAGTCCAGCAGTTAAAGTTAGGTTAAGCTAGAATTTAAGGTTTAGGTTAAACCAGAGGTGAGGATTAGGGTTGGGTCCTGGGTTAAGGCTATGGTTAGGGTTAGACCATGGATTAGTAATAGAGTTAAAACAGGAGTTAGGGTCAGACCAGGAGCTAGAAATAGGGTTAGTCCAGCAGTTAAAGTTAGCTTATCCCAGAATTTAAGGTTTAGGTTTGGGTTAATCCAGAGATGAGGATTAGGGTTGAGTCCTTGGTTAAAGCTAGCGTTAGGGTTAGACCATGGGTTAGGAATAGAGAAAAAACGAGAGTTCGTTTAAAATTATGGGCTAGAAATAGGGTTTGTCCAGCAGTTTAACCTAATTTTAGCCAGAATTTAAGGTTTAAGGTTACGTTAGAGGTGAGGATTAGGGTTGGGTCCTGGATTAAGGCTAGGATTAGGGTTACATTATGGGTTAGGAACAGAGTTAAAGCAGGAGTTAGGGTCAGACCAGGAGCTAGAAATAGGGTTAGTCCAGCAGTTAAACTTAGGTTAAGCCAGAATTAAAGGTTTAGGTTAAGCCAGAGGTGAGGATTAGGGTTGAGTCCTGGGTTAAGGTTAGGGTTAAGGTTAGACCATGGGATAGGAATAGAGTTAAAACAGGAGTTAAGGTCAGACCACGAGCTAGAAATAGGGTTAGTCCAACAGTTAAAGTTAGGTTAACCCAGTATTGAAGGTTTAGGGTAAGTCAGAGGTGAGGATTAGGGTTGGGTCCTGGGTTAAGGCTAGGGTTAGGGTTAGACCATGGGTTAGGTATAGAGGTAACACAGGATTTAGTGTCAGACCAGTAGCTAGAAATAGGGTTAGTACAGCCGTTAAAGTTAGGTTATCCCAGAATTTAAGGTGTAGGTTTGGGTTAGGCCAGAGGTGAGGATTAGGGATGAGTCCTGGGTTAAGGCTAGGGTTAGGGTTAGACCATGGGTTAGTAATAGAGTAAAAACTTGAGTTAGTTTAAAACCAGGGGCTAGAAATAGGGTTAGTCCAGTAGTTTAACCTATGTTAAGCCAGAATTTAAGGTTTTGGTTAAGACAGAGGTGAGGATTAGGGTTGGCTCCTAGTTTAAGGCTAGGGTTAGGGTTAGACCATGGGTTAGCAAAAGAGTTAAAACAGGAGTTAGGGTCAGACCAAGAGCTAGAAATAGGGTTAGTCCAGCAGTTAAAGTTAGGTTAGCCCAGATTTTAAGGTTTAAGTTTGGGTTATTCCAGAGGTGAGGATTAGGGTTTAGTCCTTGGTTAAGGCTAGGGTTAGGGTTAGACCATGGGTTAGGAATAGACTTAAAACAGGAGTTAGGGTCAGACCAAGAGCTAGAAATAGGGTTAGTCCAGCAGTTAAAGTTAGCTTATCCCAGAATTTAAGGTTTAGGTTTGGGTTAGTCCAGAGGTGAGGATTAGGGTTGAGTCCTTGGTTAAAGCTAGGGTTAGGGTTAGACCATGGGTTAGAAATAGAGAAAAAACAGGAGTTAGTTTAAAATTTTGGGCTACAAATAGGGTTTGTCCAGCAGTTTAACCTAATTTTAGCCAGAATTTAAGGTTTAAGGTTACGTTAGAGGTGAGGATTAGGGTTTGGTCCTGGATTAAGGCTAGGATTAGGGTTACATTATGGGTTAGGAAAAGAGTTAAAGCAGGAGTTAGGGTCAGACCAGGAGCTAGAAATAGGGTTAGTCCAGCAGTTAAACTTAGGTTAAGCCAGAATTAAAGGTTTAGGTTAAGCCAGAGGTGAGGATTAGGGATGAGTCCTGCGTTAAGGCTAAGGTTAGGGTTAGACCATAAGTTAGGAATAGAGTAAAAACAGGAGTTAGTTTAAAATTAAGGGCTAGAAATCTTGTTAGTCCAGCAGCTTAACCTAGGTTTAGCAAGAATTTAAGATTTAGGTTAAGTTAGAGGTGAGGATTAGGGTTGGGTCCTGGATTAAGGCTAGGATTAGGGTTACATTATGGGTTAGGAAAAGAGTTAAAGCAGGAGTTAGGGTCAGACCAGGATCTAGAAATAGAGTTAGTCCAGCAGTTAAACTTAGGTTAAGCCAGAATTAAAGGTTTAGGTTAAGCCAGAGGTGAGGATTAGGGTTGAGTCCTGGGTTAAGGTTAGGGTTAGGGTTAAACCATGGGATAGGAATAAAGTTAAAACAGGAGTTAAGGTCAGACCATGAGCTAGAAATAGGGTTAGTCCAACAGTTAAAGTTAGGTTAACCCAGTATTGAAGGTTTAGTGTAAGTCAGAGGTGAGGATTAGGGTTGAGTCCTGGATTAAGGTTAGGGTTAGGGTTAGACCATGGGTTAGCAATAGAGTTAAAACAGGAGCTAGGGTCAGACAAAGAGCTAGAAATAGGGTTAGTCCAGCAGTTAAAGTTAGGTTATCCCAGATTTTAAGGTTTAAGTTTGGGTTAGGCCAGAGGTGAGGACTAGGGTTTAGTCCTTGGTTAAGGCTAGGGTTAGGGTTAGACCATGGGTTAGGATTAGACTTAAAACAGGAGTTAGGGTCAGACCAGGAGCTAGAAATAGGGTTAGTCCAGTAGTTGAAGTTAGGTTATCCCAGAATTTAAGGTTTAGGTTTGGGTTAGGCCAGAGGTGAGGATTATGGATGAGTCCTGGGTTAAGGATAGGGTAAGGGTTAGACCATGGGTTAGGTACAGAGGTAAAACAGGAGTTAGTATCAGACCAAGAGCTAGAAACAGGGTTAATCCAGCAGTTACACTTAGGTTAAGCCAGAATTTAAGGTTTAGGTTAAGCCAGAGGTGAGGATTAGGGTTGGGTCTTGGGTTAAGCCTAGGGTTAGGGTTAGACCATGGGTTAGGAATAGAGTTAAAACAGGAGTTAGGGTCAGAACAGGAGAAAGAAATAGGGTTAGTCCAGCAGTTAAAGTTAGGTTAAGCTAGAATTTAAGGATTAGGTTAAACCATAGGTGAGGATTAGGGTTGGGTCCTGGGTTAAGGCTATGGTTAGGGTTAGACCATGGGATAGTAATAGAGTTAAAAAAGGAGTTAGGGTCAGACCAGGAGCTAGAAATAGGGTTAGTCCAGCAGTTAAAGTTAGCTTATCCCAGAATTTAAGGTTTAGGTTTGGGTTAGTCCAGAGGTCCAGAGGTGAGGATTAGGGTTGAGTCCTTGGTTAAAGCTAGGGTTAGGGTTAGACCATGGGTTAGGAATAGAGTAAAAACAGGAGTTAGTTTAAAATTAAGGGATAGAAATAGGGTTTGTCCAGCAGTTTAACCTAATTTTAGCCAGAATTTAAGGTTTAGGTTAAGTTATAGGTGAGGATTAGGGTTGGGTCCTGGGTTAAGGCTAGGATTGGGGTTATACCATGGGTTACGAATAGAGTTAAAGCAGGATTTAGGGTCAGACCAGGGGCTAGAAATAGGGTTAGTGCAGCAGTTAAAGTTAGGTTAAGCCAGAATTAAAGGTTTAGGTTAAGCCAGAGGTTACATAGTTACATAGTTACATAGTTACTTAGGTTGAAAAAATACCTAGGTCCATCTAGTTCAACCTTCCTCCACCAGTTCTACATTTAGTCACTAAGTCATTTATAAGCAACAATGTTTTGTGTACTGAGGAAATCATCCAGCCCTTTTTTACAAGCTGTTATAGTTTCTGCCATTACTACCTCTTGTGGTAGTGTATTCCACAGTCTGACCGCTCTAACTGTAAAGAACCCTTTCCTATTTAGGTGTCGGAATCGCTTTTCTTCCACTCGCAGTGAGTGCCCTCTGGTCCTTAGTACTGTCTTTGGAAGAAATAAGTCTTGTGCCAGTCCTTTATATTGACCACACATGTATTTATACATATAAATGAGATCTCCTCTGAGACGTCTTTTTTCTAAGCTAAACATATCTAACTTTTTCAACCTGTCATCATATGGGAGGCCTTCCATTCCTTGTAATAGTCTAGTTGCCCGCCTTTGAACTGACTCTAACTTCTGAATGTCCTTTTTAAAATGTGGAGCTCAAAACTGGATCCCGTATTCCAGATGTGGCCTTACAAGTGATTTATAGAGGGGTAACAATACGTTGGGATCACGGGATCTAATCTCTCTTTTTATACACCTTAAAATCTTGTTTGCTTTAGCAGCTGCTGCTTGACATTGAGTGCTGCTGCTCAGCTTATTTGTAATGAGAATACCCAAGTCCTTCTCCTGTTCTGTAGTCCCGAGTTTACTTCCATTTAATGTATACGCAGCTATAGGATTACTCCGTCCTAGGTGCATTACTTTACATTTATCAACATTAAATCTCATTTGCCAAGTATCTGCCCATTCTGACATCTTATCCTGATCTTTTTGTAATATTGTACTATCCAGGTCAGTTTTTAATATCCTACATAGTTTGGTGTCATCGGCAAAGACTGACACTGTACTATCAATCCCATCCACAAGGTCATTAATAAAGAGAGTAAAAAGAATCGGTCCAAGCACAGATCCCTGCGGCACCCCATTGCTGACTATAGCCCATTTAGAGAATGTACCATTTATGACTACTCTTTGTTTCCTATCTTTTAGCCAATTCCTTACCCAGTTTCATATTGTGTCCCCTAGTCCTTGCTTCTGGAGCTTTAGTATAAGGCTATTATGTGGTATAGTATCAAATGCCTTTGCAAAGTCCAAATAAATCACATCAGCTGCATTACCAATATCCAGGTTTGAACTTACCCCCTCATAGAACCCCAACAGGTTGGTTAGACACGACTTATCTTTCATGAATCCATGCTGTTTGTCAGTTATCATATTATTTTCTTCAATATATTTTTGCATGTCATCCCTTAAAATGCCCTCAAAAACTTTGCATACTACTGAAGTCAGGCTTACTGGACGGTAGTTGCCTGGATCTACCCTCTTTCCTTTCTTAAATATTGGTACCACATCAGCAATCCTCCAATCTTCAGGCACCAACCCTGTTACAAGTGAGTCTAAAAAGATGAGATACAGCGGTCTGTCGATTACGGAGCTCAATTCCCTCAATATTCGTGGATGAATGCCATCTGGCCCTGGGGATTTGTCTATGTTTAATTTACTCAGACATAAGCGTACTTCATCTTGTGTTAAATTAATTATATCGGGTGGTGGACTTTGATTTTTCACTTGTTGAATGATCCCTGGTACAGTCAGTTCCTTGGTGAATACAGATGAGAAATGCCTATTTAATATCTCAGTCTTTTGTTTGTCCTGAGGTGAGGATTAAGGTTGGGTCCTCGGTAAAGGCTAGAGTTGGGGTTAGACCATGGGTTAGGAATAGAGTTAAAACTGGAGTTAGGGTAAGAACAGGAGCTAGAAATAGAGTTAGTCTTGCAGTTCAAGTTAGGTTATCCCAGAATTTAAGGTTTAGGCTTGGGTTAGGTCAGAGGTGAGGATTAGGGTTGGGTCCTGGGTTAAGGCTAGGGTTAGGGTTAGACCATGGGTTAGGAAAAGAGTTAAAACAGGAGTTAGGGTCAGACCAGGAGCTAGAAATAGGGTTAGTACAGCAGTTAAAGTTAGGTTATCCCAGAATTTAAGGTTTAGGTTTGGGTTAGGCCAGAGGTGAAGATTAGGGATGAGTCCTGGGTTAAGGCTAGGGTTAGGGTTAGACCATGGGTTAGTAATAGAGTAAAAACTGGAGTTAGTTTAAACATAGGGGCTAGAAATAGGGTTTGTCCAGTAGTTTAACCTATGTTAAGCCAGAATTTAAGGTTTAGGTTAAGACAGAGGTGAGGAAGAGGGTTGGCTCCTAGTTTAAGGCTAGGGTTGGGGTTAGACTATGGGTTAGCAATAGAGTTAAAACAGGAGTTAGGGCCAGACCAAGAGCTAGAAATAGGGTTAGTCCAGCAGTTAAAGTTAGGTTATCCCAGATTTTAAGGTTTAAGTTTGGGTTAGGCCAGAGGTGAGGATTAGAGTTTAGTCCTTGGTTAATGCTAGGGTTAGGGTTAGACCATGGGTTAGGAATAGAGTTAAAACAGTAGTTAGGGTCAGACCAGGAGCTAGAAATAGGGTTAGTCCAGTAGTTAAAGTTAGGTTTATCCCAGAATTTTGGTTTAGGTTTGGGTTAGGCAAGAGGTGAGGATTAGGGATGAGTCCTGGGTTAAGGATAGGGTAAGGGTTAGACCATGGGTTAGGTACAGAGGTAAAACAGGAGTTAGTATCAGACCAAAAGCTAGAAACAGGGTTAATCCAGCAGTTACACTTGAGTTAAGCCAGAATTTAAGGTTTAGGTTAAGCCAGAGGTGAGGATTAGGGTTGGGTCCTGGGTTAAAGGTAGGGTTAATATTAGACCAAGGGTTAGGAATAGAGTTAAAACAGGAGTTAGGGTCAGACCACGAGCTAGTAATTTGGTTAGTCCAGCAGTTAAAGTTAGGTTATCCCAGAATTTAAGGTTTAGGTTAAGTCAGTGGTGAGGATTAGGGTTGTGTCCTGGGTTAAGGCTAGGGTAAGGGTTAGACCATGGGTTAGGAATAGAGCTAAAACAGGAGTTAGGGTCAGACCAAGAGCTAGAAATGGGGTTAGATTAGCAGTTAAAGTTAAGTTCTCCCAGAATTAAAGATTTAGGTTAAGACAGGGGTGAGAATTAGGGTTGGGTCCTGGGTTAAGGCTAGGGTTAGGGTTACACCATGGGTTAGGAATAGAGTTAAAGCAGGAGTTAGGGTCAGACCAGTGACTTGAAATATGGTTTGTCCTGCAGTTAATCTTAGGTTAAGCCAGAATTTAAGGTTTAAGTAAAGCCAGAGGTGAGGATTAGGGTTGGGTCCTGGGTTAAGGCTAGAGTTATGGTTAGACCGTGAGTTAGTAATAGATTTAAAACAGGAGTTAGGGTCAGACCATGATCTAGAAATAGGGTTAGTTAAGCAGCTAAAGTTAGGTTATCCCAGATTTTAAGGTTTAGGTTTGTGTTAGGCCACAGGTGAGGATTAAGGTTGAGTCCTGGGTTAAGGCTAGGTTTAGGGTTGTTCCATGGGTTAGGAATAGAGTTAAAACAGGAGTTAGGGTCAGACCAAGAGCTAGAAATAGGCTTAGTCCAGCAGTTAAAGTTAGGTTATCTCAGTATTTAAATTTTAGGTTAAGTCAGAGGGGAGGATTAGGGTTGGGTCCTGGGTTAAGGCTAGGGTTAGCGTTAGACCATGGGTTAGTAATAGAGTTAAAACAGGAGTTAGGGTAAGACCAGGAGCTAGAAATAGGGTTAGTACAGCAGTTAAAGTTAGGTTATCCCAGAATTTAAGGTTTAGGTTTGGGTTAGGGCAGAGGTGAGGATTAGGATTGAGTCCTGGGTTAAGGTTAGGGTTAGGGTTAGACCATGGGTTAGGAATAGAGTTAAAACAGGAGTTAGGGTCAGACCACGAGCTAGAAATAGAGTTAGTCCAGCAGTTAAAGTTCGGTTATCCCAGTATTGAAGGTTTAGGTTAGGTCAGGGGTGAGGATTAGGGTTGGGTCCTGGGTAAAGGCTAGAGTTGGGGTTAGACCATGGGTTAGGAATAGAGTTAAAAAAGCAGTCAGGGTCAGACCACGAGTTAGAAATAGGGTTAGTCCAGCAGTTAAAGTTAGGTTATCCCAGATTTTAAGGTTTAGGTTTGGGTTAGGCCAGAGGTGAGGAGTAGGTTTATGTCCTGGTTTAAGGCTAGGGTTAGGGTTAGACGATGGGTTAGGATTAGAATTAAAACAGGAGTAAGGGTCAGACCAGGAGCTAGAAATAGGGTTAGTCCAGCAGTTAAAGTTAAGTTATCCCAGTATTTAAGGTTTAGGTTAAGCCAGAGGTTAGGATTAGGGTTGGGTGCTAGGTTAAGGCTAGGCTTAGGGTTAGACCATGGGTTAAGAATAGAGTTAAAACAGGAGTTAAGGTGAGACCAGGAGCTAGACATAGGGTTAGTCCAGAAGTTAAACTTAGGTTAAGCCAGAATTTAAGGTTTAGGATAAGCCAGAGGCGAGGATTTGGGTTGGGTCCTAAATTAAGGCTAGGCTTAAGGTTAGATTATGGGATAGGATTAGTGTTAAAACAGGAGTTAGGGTCAGACCACAAGCTAAAAATAGGGTTAGTCCTGCAGTTAAAGTTAGGTTATCCCAGAATTTAAGGTTTAGGTTTGGGTTAGGCCACAGGTGAGAATTAAGTTGGGGTCCTGGGTTAAGGCTAGGGTTAGAATTAGACCATGGGTTAGGAATAGAGTTAAAACAGTAGTTATGGTCAGACCAGGAGCTAGAAATTGGGTTAGTCCAGCAGTTAAAGTTAAGTTATCCCAGTATATAAGGTTTAGGTTAAGCCAGAGGTGAGGATTAGGATTGGTTCCTGGGTTAAGGCTAGGGTTAGTGTTAGACCATGGGTTAGTAATAGAGTTAAAACAGCAGTTAGGGTCAGACCACGAGCTAGAAATAGGGTTAGTCCAGCAGTTAAAGTTAGGTTATCCCAGAATTTAAGGTTTAGGTTATGTCAGAGGTGAGGATTAGGGTTGGGACCTGGGTTAAGGCTAGAGTAAGGGTTAGACCATGGGTTAGGAATAGAGTTAAAAAAGAGTTAGGGTCAGACCACGAGTTAGAAATAGGGTTAGTCCTGCAGTTAAAGTTAGGTTATCCCAGTATTTAAGGTTTAGGTTTGGGTTAGGCCAGAGGCGAGGATTAGGGTTGGGTCCTGGGTTAAGGCTAGGGTTAGGGTTAGACCATGGGTTAGGAAAAGAGGTAAAACAGGCGTTAGGGTCAGACCAGGAGCTAGGAATAGGGTTAGTCCAGCAGTTAATGTTAGGTTATCCCAGAATTAAAGGTTTAGGTTTGGGTTAGGCCAGAGATGTGGAATAGGGTTGAGTCCTGGATTAAGGTTAGGTTTAGGGTTAGACCATGGGTTAGGAATAGAGTTAAAACAGGAGTTAGGGTCAGACCACGAGCTAGAAATAGAGTTAGTCCAGCAGTTAAAGTTAGGTTATCCCAGTACTTAAAGTTTAGTTTAAGTCAGAGGTGAGGATTAGGGTTGGGTCCTGGGTTAAGGCTAGGGTTAGAATTAGACCATGGGTTAGGAATAGAGTTAAAACAGTAGTTAGGGTCAGACCAGGAGCTAGAAATAGGGTTAGTCCAGCAGTTAAAGTTAAGTTATCCCAGTATTTAAGGTTTAGGTTAAGCCAGACGTGAGGATTAGGATTGGTTCCTGTGTTAAGGCTAGGGTTAGTGTTAGACCATGGGTTAGTAATAGAGTTAAAACAGCAGTTAGGGTCAGACCACGAGCTAGAAATAGGGGTAGTCCAGCAGTTAAAGTTAGGTTATCCCAGAATTTAAGATTTAGGTTATGTCAGAGGTGAGGATTAGGGTTGGGACCTGGGTTAAGGCTAGAGTAAGGGTTAGACCATGGGTTAGGAATAGAGTTAAAAAAGGAGTTAGGAACAGACCACGAGCTAGAAATAGGGTTAGTCCTGCAGTTAAAGTTAGGTTATCCCAGTATTTAAGGTTTAGGTTTGGGTTAGGCCAGAGGCGAGGATTAGGGTTGGGTCCTGGGTTAAAGCTAGGGTTAGGGTTAGACCATGGTTTAGGAAAAGAGTTAAAACAGGAGTTAGGGTCAGACCAGGAGCTGGAAATAGGGTTAGTCCAGCAGGTAAAGTTAGGTTATCCCAGAATTTAAGGTTTAGGTTAAGTCAGAGGTGAGGATTAGGGTTGGGACCTGGGTTAACGCTAGAGTAAGGGTTAGACCATGGGTTAGGAATAGAGTTAAAAAAGGAGTTAGGAACAGACCACGAGCTAGAAATAGGGTTAGTCCTGCAGATAAAGTTAGGTTATCCCAGTATTTAAGGTTTAGGTTTGGGTTAGGCCAGAGGCGAGGATTAGGGTTGGGTCCTCGGTTAAAGCTAGGGTTATGGTTAGACCATGGGTTAGGAAAAGAGTTAAAACAGGAGTTAGGGTCAGACCAGGAGCTAGAAATAGGGTTAGTCCAGCAGTTAAAGTTAGGTTATCCCAAAATTAAAGGTTTAGGTTTGGGTTAGGCCAGAGATGAGGATTAGGGTTGAGTCCTAAATTAAGGCAACAGGAGTTAGTTTAAAATTAAGGGCTAGAAATAGGGTTAGACCACAGTTAAACCTAGGTTAAGCCACAATTTAAGGTTTCGGTTAAGCCAGAGGTGAGGATTAGGGTTGGGTCCTGGGTTAAGGTTGGGGTTAGGGTTACACCATGGGTTAGAAATAGAGTTAAAGCAGGAGTTATTGTCAGACCAGGGGCTAGAAATAGGGATAGTCCAACAGTTAAACTTAGGTTAGGCAAGAACTTAAGGTTTAGGTTAAGCTAGAGGTGAGGATTAGGGTTGGGTCCTGGGTAAAGGCTAGGGTAAGGGTTACACCATGGGTTAGGAATAGAGTTAAAGCAGGAGTTAGGGTCAGACCAGGGGCTTGAAATAGGGTTAGTTTAGCAGTTAAACTTAGGTTAAGCCAGAATTTAAGGTTTAGGTTAAGCCAGAGGTGAGGATTAGGGTTGAGTCTTGGGTTAAGTTTAGGGTTAAGGTTAGACCATGGGTTAGGAATAGAGTTAAACAGGAGTTAGGGTCAAACCAGAAGCTAGAAATAGGGTTAGTCCAGTAGTTAAAGTTAGGTTAAGCTGACTTTAAGGTTTAGGTTAAACCAGAGGTGAGGATTAGGGTTGGGTCCTGACTCCTGAGTTAAGGCTAGGGTTAGGGTTAGTCCATGGTTTAGTAATAGAGTTAAACAGGAGTTAGGGTCAGACCAGGAGCTAGAAATAGGGTTAGTCCAGCAGTTAAAGTTAGCTTATCCCAGAATTTAAGGTTTAGGTTTGGTTAGGCCAGAGGTGAGGATTAGGGTTGAGTGCTTGGTTAAGGATACGGTTAGGGTTACACCATGGCTTAGTAATAGAGTTAAAGCAGGAGTTAGGGTCAGACCAGGGGCTAGAAATAGGGGTAGTCCAATAGTTAAACTTAGGTTAAGCCAGAATTTATTGTATAGGTTAAGCCAGTGGTGAAGATTAGGGATGAGACCTGGGTTAAGGCTAGGGTTAGGGTTAGACAATGGGTTAGTAAGAGAGTTAAACAGGAGTTAGGGTCAGACTAGGAGCTAGAAAAAGGGTTAGTCCAGCAGTTAAAGTTAGCTTATCCCAGAATTTAGGTTTAGGTTTGGGTTAGGCGCGAGGTGAGGATTAGGGATGAGTCCTGGGTTAAGGCTAGGGTTAGGGTTACACCATGGCTTACGAATAGAGTTAAAGCAGGAGTTAGGGATAGACCAGGGGCCAGAAATAGGGGTAGTCCAATAGTTAAACTTAGGTTAAGCCAGAATTTAAGGTATAGGTTAAGCCAGTGGTGATGATTAGGGATGAGTCCTGGGTTAAGGCTAGGGTTAGGGTTAGACCTTGGGTTCGGAATAGAGTAAAAACAGGAGTTAGTTTAGAATTAAGGGCTAGAAATAGGGTTAGTCCAGCAGTTAAAGTTAGGTTATCCCAGAATTTAAGGTTTAGGTTAAGACAGAGGTGAGGCTTAGGGTTGCGACCTCTATTAAGGCTAGAGTAAGGGTTAGACCATGGGTTAGGAATAGGGTTAAAAAAGGAGTTAGGGTCAGACCAAGAGCTAGAAATAGGGTTAGTCCAGCAGTTAAAGTTAGGTTATCCCAGTATTTAAATTTTAGGTTAAGTCATAGGGGAGGATAAGGTTTGGGTCCAGGGTTAAGGCTAGGGTTGGGGTTAGACCATGGGTTAGGAATAGAGTTAAAGCAGGAGTTAGGGTCAGACCAGGAGCTAGAAATAGGGTTAGTCCAGCAGTTAAAGTTAGGTTATCCCAGAATTTAAGGTTTAGGTTAAGTCAGAGGTGAGGATTAGGGTTGCAACCTGAGTTAAGGCTAGAGAAAGGGTTAGATCATGGGTTAGGAATAGAGTTAAAAAAAGGAGTTAGGGTCAGACCACAAGCTAGAAATAGGGTTAGTCCTGCAGTTAAAGTTAGGTTATCCCAGTATTTAAGGTTTAGGTTTGGGTTAGGCCAGAGGTGAGGATTAGGGTTGGGTCCTGGGTTAAGGCTAGGGTTAGGGTTAGACCATGGGTTAGGAATAGAGTTAAAACTGGAGTTAGTGTCAGACCAGGAGCTAGAAATAGGGTTAGTCCAGCAGTTAAAGTTAAGTTATCGCAGAAGTTAAGGTTTAGGTTTGGGTTAGGCGAGAGGTGAGGATGAGGGATGAGTCCTGGGTTAAGGCTAGGGTTAGGGTTACACAATGGCTTAGGAATAGAGTTAAAGCAGGAGCTAGGGTCAGACCAGGGGCTAGAATTAGGGTTAAATCAGCAGTTAAAGTTAGGTTAAGCCACAATTTAAGGTTTCGGTTAAGCCAGAGGTAAGGATTAGGGTTGGGTCCTGGGTTAAGGCTAGGGTTAGGGTTAGACCATGGGTTCAGAATAGAGTAAAAAAGGAGTTAGTTTAAAATTAAGGGCTAGAAATAGGGTTAGTCCAGTAGTTAAACCTAGGTTTAGCCAGAATTTAAGGTTTAGGTTAAGTTAGAGGTGAGGATTAGGGTTGGGTCCTGAGTTAAGGCTAGGATTAGGGTTACACCATGGGTTAGGAATAGAGTTAAAGCAGGAGTTAGGGTCAGACCAGGGGCTAGAAATAGGGTTAGGGCAGCAGTTAAACTAAGGTTAAGCCAGAAATAAAGATTTAGGTTAAGCCAGAGGTGATGATTAGGGTTGGGTCATGGGTTAAAGGCTAGGGTTAGGGTTGGACCATGGGTTTGGAATAGAGATAAAACAGGAGTTAGGGTCAGACTAGGAGCTAGGAATAGGGTTAGTCCAGCAGTTAAAGTTAGGTTATCCCAGAATTAAAGGTTTAGGTTTGGGTTAGGCCTGAGATGAGGATTAGGTTTGAGTTCTGGTTTAAGGTTAGGTTTAGGGTTAGACCATGGGTTAGGAATAGAGTTAAAACAGGAGTTAGGGTCAGACCACGAGCTAGAAATAGAGTTAGTCCAGCAGTTAAAGTTACGTTATCCCAGAATTAAAGGTTTAGGTTTGGGTTAGGCCAGAGATGAGGATTAGGGTTGAGTCATGGATTAAGGTTAGGGTTAGGGTTAGACCATGGGTTAGGAATAGAGTTAAAGCAGGAGTTAAGGTTAGACCAGGAGCTAGAAATAGGGTTAGTCCAGCAGTTAAAGTTAGGTTATCCCAGTATTGAAGGCGTAGGTTAAGTCAGAGGTGAGGATTAGGGTTGGGTCCTGGTTTAAGGCTAGAGTTAAGGTTAGATTATGGGTTAGAAATAGAGTTAAAACAGGAGTTAGGGTCAGACCAGGAGCTAGAAATAGGGTTAGTCCAGTAGTTGAAGTTAGGTTATCCCAGAATTTAAGGCTTAGGTTTGGGTTAGGCCAGAGGTGAGGATTATGGATGAGTCCTGGGTTAAGGATAGGGTAAGGGTTAGACCATGGGTTTTGTACAGAGGTAAAACAGGAGTTAGGGTCAGAACAGGAGAAAGAAATAGGGTTAGTACAGCAGTTAAAGTTAGGTTAAGCTAGAATTTAAGCATTAGGTTAAACCAGAGGTGAGGATTAGGGTTGGGTCCTGGGTTAAGGCTGTGGTTAGGGTTAGACCATGGGATAGTAATAGAGTTAAAACAGGAGTTAGGGTCAGACCAGGAGCTAGAAATAGGGTTAGTCCAGCAGTTAAAGTTAGCTTATCCCAGAATTTAAGGTTTAGGTTAAGTGAGAGGTGAGGATTAGGGTTGGGTCCTCGGTTAAGGCTAGGATTGGGGTTATACCATGGGTTACGAATTGAGTTAAAGCAGGAGTTAGGGTCAGACCAGGGGCTAGAAATAGGGTTAGTGCAGCAGTTAAAGTTAGGTTAAGCCAGAATTAAATGTTTAGGTTATGCCAGAGGTGAGGATTAAGGTTGGGTCCTGGGTAAAGGCTAGAGTTGGGGTTAGACCATGGGTTAGGAATAGAGTTAAAATTGGAGTTAGGGTAATAACAGGAGCTAGAAATAGAGTTAGTCTTGCAGTTCAAGTTAGGTTATCCCAGAATTTAAGGTTTAGGCTTGGGTTAGGTCAGAGAAGAGGATTAGGGTTGAGTCCTGGGTTAAAGTTAGGGTTAGGGTTAGACCATGGGTTAGGAATAGAGTTAAAACAGGAGTTAGGGTCAGACAACGAGATAGAAATAGAGTTAGTCCAGCAGTTAAAGTTCGGTTATCCCAGTATTGAAGGTTTAGGTTAAGTCAGAGGTGAGGATTAGGGTTGGGTTCTGGGTTAAGGCTAGGGTTAGGGTTAGACCATGGGTTAGGAATAGAGTTAACACAGGATTTAGTGTCAGACCAGTAGCTAGAAATAGGGTTAGTCCAGCAGTTAAAGTTAGGTTATCCCAGATTTTAAGGTTTAAGTTTGGGTTAGGCCAGAGGTGAGGATTATGGATGAGTGCTTGGTTAAGGCTAGGGTTAGGGTTAGACCATGGGTTAGGTACAGAGGTAAAACAGAAGTTAGGGTCAGAACAGGAGAAAGAAATAGGGTTAGTACAGCAGTTAAAGTTAGGTTAAGCTAGAATTTAGGGATTAGGTTAAACCAGAGGTGAGGATTAGGGTTGGGTCCTGGGTTAAGGCTGTGGTTAGGGTTAGACCATGGGATAGTAATAGAGTTAAAACAGGAGTTAGGGTCAGACCAGGAGCTAGAAATAGGGTTAGTCCAGCAGTTAAAGTTAGCTTATCCCAGAATTTAAGGTTTAGGTTTGTTTTAGTCCAATTGTGAGGATTAGGGTTAAATCTTTGGTTAAAGCTAGGGTTAGGGTTAGACCATGGGTTAGGAATAGAGTAAAAACAGGAGTTAGTTTAAAATTAAGGGCTAGAAATAGGGTTTGTCCAGCAGTTTAACCTAATTTTAGCCAGAATTTAAGGTTTAGGTTAAGTTAGAGGTGAGGATTAGGGTTGGGTCCTGGGTTAAGGCTAGGATTGGGGTTATACCATGGGTTACGAATACAGTTAAAGCAGGAGTTAGGGTCAGACCAGTGGCTAGAAATAGGGTTAGTGCAGCAGTTAAAGTTAGGTTAAGCCAGAAATAAATGTTTAGGTTAAGCCAGAGGTGAGGATTAAGGTTGGGTCCTGGGTAAAGGCTAGAGTTGGGGTTAGACCATGGGTTAGGAATAGAGTTAAAACTGGAGTTAGGGTAATAACAGGAGCTAGAAATAGTGTTAGTCTTGCAGTTCAAGTTAGGTTATCCCAGAATTTAAGGTTTAGGCTTGGGTTAGGTCAGAGAAGAGGATTAGGGTTGAGTCCTGGGTAAAGTTAGGGTTAGGGTTAGACCATGGGTTAGGAATAGAGTTAAAACAGGAGTTAGGGTCAGACAACGAGATAGAAATAGAGTTAGTCCAGCAGTTAAAGTTCAGTTATCCCAGTAATGTAGGTTTAGGTTAGGTCAGAGGTGAGGATTAGGGTTGGGTCCTGGATAAAGGCTAGAGTTGGGTTAGATTATGGGTTAGGAATAGAGTTAATTTGGAGTTATGGTAAGAACAGGAGCTAGAAACAGAGTTAGTCTTGCAGTTCAAGTTAGGTTATCCCAGAATTTAAGGTTTAGGCTTGGGTTAGGTCAGAAGTGAGGATTAGGGTTGAGTCCTGGGTTAAGGCTAGGGTTAGGTTTACACCAAGGGTTAGGAATAGAGTTAAAGCAGGAGTTGAGGTCAGACCAGGGGTTAGAAAAAGGGTTAGTCCAGCAGTTAAACTTTGGTTAAGCCAGAATTTAAGGTTAAGGTTAAGAGCGAGGTGATGATTAGGGATGAGTCCTGGGTTAAGGCTAGGGTTATGGTTAGACCATGGGTTAGGAATAAAGTTAAAACAGGAGTTAGAGTCACACCAGGAGCTAGAAATAGGGTTAGTACAGCAGTTAAAGTTAGGTTATCCCAGAATTTAAGGTTTAGTTTTGGGTTAGGCCAGAGGTGAAGATTAGGGATGAGTCCTGGGTTAAGGCTAGGGTTAGGGTTAGACCATGGGTTAGTAATAAAGTAAAAACTGGAGTTAGTTTAAAACTAGGGGCTAGAAATAGGGTTAGTCCAGTAGTTTAACCTATGTTAAGCCAGAATTTAAGGTTTAGGTTAAGACAGAGGTGAGGAATAGGGTTGGCTCCTAGTTTAAGGCCAGGGTTGGGGTTAGACTATGGGTTAGCAATAGAGTTAAAACAGGAGTTAGGGCCAGACCAAGAGCTAGAAATAGGGTTAGTCCAGCAGTTAAAGTTAGGTTATCCCAGATTTTAAGGTTTAAGTTTGGGTTAGGCCAGAGGTGGGGATTAGAGTTTAGTCCATGGTTAAGGCTAGGGTTAGGGTTAGACCATGGGTTAGGAATAGAGTTAAAACAGGAGTTAGGGTCAGACCAGGAGCTAGAAATAGGGTTAGTCCAGTAGTTAAAGTTAGGTTATCCCAGAATTTAGGTTTAGGTTTGGGTTAGGCAAGAGGTGAGGATTAGGGATGAGTCCTGGGATAAGGATAGGGCAAGGGTTAGACCATGGGTTAGGTACAGAGGTAAAACAGGAGTTAGTAACAGACCAGGAGCTAGAAATAGGGTTAATCCAGCAGTTACACTTGAGTTAATCCAGAATTTAAGATTTGAGTTAAGCCAGAGTTGAGGATTAGGGTTGGGTCCTGGGTTAAGGGTAGGGTTAATGTTAGACCATGGGTTAGGAATAGAGTTAAAACAGGAGTTAGGGTCAGACCAGGAGCTAGAAATAGGGTTAGTCCAGCAGTTAAAGTTAGGTTATCCCAGAATTTAAGGTTTAGGTTAAGTCAGAGGTGAGGATTAGGGTTGTGTCCTGGGTTAAGGCTAGGGTAAGGGTTAGACCATGGGTTAGGAATAGAGCTAAAACAGGAGTTAGGGTCAGACCAAGAGCTAGAAATAGGGTTAGATTAGCAGTTAAAGTTAAGTTATCCCAGTATTTAAGGTTTAGGTTAAGACAGGGGTGAGAATTAGGGTTGGGTCCTGGGTTAAGGCTAGGGTTAGGGTTACACCATGGGTTAGGAATAGAGTTAAAGCAGGAGTTAGGGTCAGACCAAAGGCTTGAAATAGGGTTACTCCAGCAGTTAAACTTAGGTTAAGCCAGAATTTAAGGTTTAGGTTAAGCCAGAGGTGAGGATTGGGATTGGGATCTGGATTAAGGCTTGGGTTAGGGTTACAAAATGGGTAAGGAATACTGTTAACACAGAAGTTAGGGTCAGACCAGTGACTTGAAATAAGGTTTGTCCTGCAGTTAATCTTAGGTTAAGCCAGAATTTAAGGTTTAGGCAAAGCCAGAGGTGAGGATTAGGGTTAGGTCCTGGGTTAGAGCTAGACTTATGGTTAGACCGTGGGTTAGTAATAGATTTAAAACAGGAGTTAGCGTCAGACCATGATCTAGAAATAGGGTTAGTTAAGCAGCTAAAGTTAGGTTATCCCAGATTTTAAGGTTTAGGTTTGTGTTAGGCCAAAGGTGAGGATTAATGTTGAGTCCTGGGTTAAGGCTAGGTTTAGGGTTGGACCATGGGTTAGGAATAGAGTTAAAACAGGAGTTAGGGTCAGACCAAGAGCTAGAAATAGGCTTAGTCCAGCAGTTAAAGTTAAGTTATCTCAGTATTTAAATTTTAGGTTAAGTCAGAGGGGAGGATTAGGGTTGGGTCCTGGGTTAAGGCTAGGGTTAGCGGTAGACCATGGGTTAGGAATATAGTTAAAACAGGAGTTAGGGTCAGACCAGGAGCTAGAAATAGGGTTAGTTCAGCAGTTAAAATTAGGTTAAGCCAGAATTAAAGGTTTAGGTTAAGCCAGAGGTGAGGATTAGGGATGGGTCCTGGGTTAAGGTTAGGGTTAGACCATGGGATAGGAATAGAGTTAAAACAGAAGTTAAGGTCAGACCACGAGCTAGAAATAGGGTTAGTCCAACAGGTAAAGTTAGGTTAACCCAGTATTGAAGGTTTAGGTTAAGTTAGAGGTGAGGATTAGGGTTGGGTCCTGGGTTAAGGCTAAGGTTAGGGTTAGACCATGGGTTAGGAATAGAGTTAACACAGGATTTAGTGTCAGACAAGTAGCTAGAAATAGGGTTAGTACAGCCGTTAAAGTTAGGTTATCCCAGAATTTAAGGTGTAGGTTTGGGTTAGGCCAGAGGTGAGGATTTGGGATGAGTCCTGGGTTAAGGCTAGGGTTAGGGTTAGACCATGGGTTAGTAATAGAGTAAAAACTTGAGTTAGTTTAAAACCAGGGGCTAGAAATAGGGTTAGTCCAGTAGTTTAACCTATGTTAAGCCAGAATTTAAGGTTTTGGTTAAGACAGAGGTGAGGATTAGGGTTGGCTCCTAGTTTAAGGCTAGGGTTAGGGTTAGACCATGGGTTAGCAATAGAGTTAAAACAGGAGTTAGGGTCAGACCAAGAGCTAGAAATAGGGTTAGTCCAGCAGTTAAAGTTAGGTTATCCCAGATTTTAAGGTTTAAGTTTGGGTTAGGCCAGAGGTGAGGATTAGGGTTTAGTCCTTGGTTAAGACTAGGGTTAGGGTTAGACCATGGTTTAGGAATAGACTTAAAACAGGAGTTAGGGTCAGACCAGGAGCTAGAAATAGGGTTAGTCCAGTAGTTGAAGTTAGGTTATTCCAGAATTTAACGTTTAGGTTTGGGTTAGGCCAGAGGTGAGGATTATGGATGAGTCCTGGGTTAAGGATAGGGTAAGGGTTAGACCATGGGTTAGGTACAGAGGTAAAACAGGAGTTAGGGTCAGAACAGGAGAAAGAAATAGGGTTAGTACAGCAGTTAAAGTTAGGTTAAGCTAGAATTTAAGGATTAGGTTAAACCAGAGGTGAGGATTAGGGTTGGGTCCTGGGTTAAGGCTGTGGTTAGGGTTAGACCATGGGATAGTAATAGAGTTAAAACAGGAGTTAGGGTCAGACCAGGAGCTAGAAATAGGGTTAGTCCAGCAGTTAAAGTTAGCTTATCCTAGAATTTAAGGTTTAGGTTTGGGTTAGTCCAGAGGTGGGGATTACGGTTGAGTCCTTGGTTAAAGCTAGGGTTAGGGTTAGACCATGGGTTAGGAATAGAGTAAAAACAGAGTTAGTTTAAAATTAAGGGCTAGAAATAGGGTTTGTCCAGCAGTTTAACCTAGTTTTAGCCAGAATTTAAGGTTTAGGTTAAGTTAGAGGTGAGGATTAGGGTTGGGTCCTGGGTTAAGGCTAGGATTGGGGTTATACCATGGGTTACGAATAGAGTTAAAGCAGGAGTTACGGTCAGACCAGGGGCTAGAAATAGGGTTAGTGCAGCAGTTAAAGTTAGGTTAAGCCAGAATTAAAGGTTTAGGTTAAGCCAGAGGTGAGGATTAAGGTTGGGTCCTGGGTAAAGGCTAGAGTTGGGGTTAGACCATGGGTTAGGAATAGAGTTAAAACTGGAGTTAGGGTAAGAACAGGAGCTAGAAATAGATTTAGTCTTGCAGTTCAAGTTAGGTTATCCCAGAATTTAAGGTTTAGGCTTGGGTTAGGTCAGAGAAGAGGATTAGGGTTGAGTCCTGGGTTAAAGTTAGGGTTAGGGATAGACCATGGGTTAGGAATAGAGTTAAAACAGGAGTTAGGGTCAGACAACGAGCTAGAAATAGAGTTAGTCCAGCAGTTAAAGTTCGGTTATCCCAGTATTGAAGGTTTAGGTTAGGTCAGAGGTGAGCATTAGGGTTGGGTCCTGGATAAAGGCTAGAGTTGGGTTAGATTATGGGTTAGTAATAGAGTTAAAACAGGAGTTAGGGTCAGACAGGGAGCTAGAAATAGGGTTAGTCCAGCAGGTAAAGTTAGGTTAAGCCAGAATTTAAGGTTAAGGTTAAGAGCGAGGTGATGATTAGGGATGAGTCCTGGGTTAAGGCTAGGGTTAGGGTTAGACCATGTGTTAGGAATACAGTAAAAACAGGAGTTAAGGTCAGACCACGAGCTAGAAATAGGGTTAGTCCAGCAGTTAAAGTTAGGTTATCCCAGTATTGAAAGTTTAGGTTAAGTCCGAGGTGAGGATTAGGGTTGGGTCCTGGGTTAAGGCTAGGGTTAGGGTTAGACCATGGGTTAGTAGTAGAGTAAAAACTGGAGTTAGTTTAAAACTAGGGGCTAGAAATAGGGTTAGTCCAGTAGTTTAACCTATGTTAAGCCAGAATTTAAGGTTTAGGTTAAGACAGAGGTGAGGAATAGGGTTGGCTCCTAGTTTAAGGCTAGGGTTGGGGTTAGACTATGGGTTAGCAATAGAGTTAAAACAGGAGTTAGGGCCAGACCAAGAGCTAGAAATAGGGTTAGTCCAGCAGTTAAAGTTAGGTTATCCCAGATTTTAAGGTTTAAGTTTGGGTTAGGCCAGAGGTGAGGATTAGGGTTTAGTCCTTGGTTAAGGCTAGGGTTAGGGTTAGACCATGGGTTAGGAATAGACTTATAACAGGAGTTAGGGTCAGACCAGGAGCTAGAAATAGGGTTAGTCCAGTAGTTGAAGTTTGGTTATTCCAGAATTTAAGGTTTAGGTTTGGGTTAGGCCAGAGGTGAGGATTATGGATGAGTCCTGGGTTAGGCCTGAAACACACATCCGTGAAACACGTGCGTGCTTGGTCCATTTCCGTGTATACTGGAGACACGGCCAAACGTGCACCAATGTTACTATATCTCTGCGGTTACAATTGCGTTTTTGGTTATGTCCGTGAGTCCGTCTCCGTGATGCGTTTTTTGGTCCGTGTCTCATGCCAGCATGTCCGTTTTATTCACGCAACACGCAGCACGGACCCAATGAAAGTCAATGGGTCTGTGCGCACGTCCGAGTGACACGGACGCATCTCTGTTTGTTCCCTGTATGTTTTGTGCTTTTTTCATGTGATGTCAGTCTTTTTTCTTTTTATGTTTCGTTCTCTCCCTCAGTCCGTCGGTCGGTCTCTATGTCTGTCTGTCCCTCTAGCTGTCTGGCGGTCAGTTCCCCCCTCTCTCATACTTACCATTCCCCGATCTCCGGGGCGGCGCTGCACGGCTGTTATAAAAACTCCGGCGGCTTTTCCTCTTTTGAAAAAGCCGGCCGCCCATTAATCAATCTCGTATTCCCTGCTTTACCCGCCCACCGGCGCCTGTGATTGGTTGCAGTGAGACACGCCCACCACGCTGAGTGCCAGCTGTCTCACTGCACCCAATCACAGCAGCCGGTGGGCGTGTCTATACTGTGCAGTAAAATAAATAAATAAAAAATTAAAAAAACCGGTGTGCAGTCCCCCCCCATTTTAATACCAGCCAGATAAAGCCACACGACTGAAGGCTGGTATTCTCAGGATGGGGAGCTCCACGTTATGGGGAGCCCCTTACCCTAACAATATCAGTCAGCAGCCGCCCAGAATTGCCGCATACATTATATGCGACAGTTCTGGGGTTGTACCCGGCTCTTCCCGATTTACCCTGGTGCGTTGGCAAATCGGGGTAATAAGGAGTTATTGGCAGCCCATAGCTGCCAATAAGTCCTAGATTAATCATGTCAGGCGTCTATGAGACACCTTCCATGATTAATCTGTAAGTTACAGTAAAAAAACACACACACCTGAAAAAATCCTTTATTAGAAATAAAAAACACAAACAAATTCCCTCATTACCAATTTATTAACCCCGACAAACCCTCCATGTCCGGCGTACTCCACGGACCTCCAGCGTCGCGTCCAGCTCTGCTGCATGGAGGTGACAGGAGCAGCAGAAGACACCGTCGCTCCGGTCACCTCCACGCAGCTAATGAGATGAGTAGCGCGATCAGCTACTGTCACTGAGGTTACCCGCGGCCACCGCTAGATCCAGCGGTGGCCGCGAGTTACCTGACTGACAGCACCTGATCGCGCTACTCATCTCATTAGCTGCGTGGAGGTGACCGGAGCGGCGGTGTCTTCTGATACTCCTGTCACCTCCATGCAGCAGAGCTGGACGCGACGCTGGAGGTCCGTGTAGTACGCCGGACATGGAGGGTTTGTCGGGGTTAATAAATTGGTAATGAGGGACTTTGTTTGTGTTTTTTATTTCTAATAAAGGATTTTTTCAGGTGTGTGTGTTTTTTTACTGTAACTTACAGATTAATCATGGAAGGTGTCTCATAGACGCCTGACATGATTAATCTAGGACTTATTGGCAGCTATGGGCTGCCAATAACTCCTTATTACCCCGATTTGCCAACGCACCAGGGTAAATCGGGAAGAGCCGGGTACAGCCCCAGAACTGTCGCATATAATGTATGCGGCAATTCTGGGCGGCTGCTGACTGATATTGTTAGGGTGGGGGGCCTCCCATAACGTGGAGCTCCCCATCCTGAGAATACCAGCCTTCAGCCGTATGGCTTTATCTGGCTGGTATTAAAATGGGGAAGGACCGCAAGCCGGTTTTTTTAATTATTTATTTATTTATTTTACTGCACAGTCTAGACACGCCCACCGGCTGCTGTGATTGGGTGCAGTGAGACAGCTGTCACTCAGCGTGGTGGGCGTGTCTCACTGCAACTAATCACAGCCGCCGGTGGGCGGGTAAAGCAGGGAATACGAGATTGATTAATGGGCGGCCGGCTTTTTCAAATTAGAAAAAGCCGCCGGAAGAGTGTGAACGCCGTGCAGCGCCGGTGATCGGGGAACGGTGAGTATGAGAGAGGGGGAGACACTTCAGTCACTCGGGGGATTAGTGGTCACCGGTGAATCCTTCACAGGTGACCGCTAATCAGTACACGGCACAAAGACAGAGCCGCGGCATGAGAATGAAGTCGGGTGAAGTTCACCCGAGTTCATTCTCATCCCACTACTCTGTCTACCGACATGTAGTAACGACATTTTGCATCACACACGTACATTTCACACGGACAACACACACACACATGTCAGTTATTTCACTCACGCACACACGGACATTCCACACGCACATACGGCTAGCATACGGGATACACACGCAGGCCACACATACCATAAAACCGACCTAAAAAACGGAAAACGGACCCGAAAAACGGCCCGTTTTACACGGACGTGGTTTTCACGGATGTGTGGCGGAGGCCTTAAGGATAGGGTAAGGGTTAGACCATGGGTTAGGTACAGAGGTAAAACAGGAGTTAGGGTCAGAACAGGAGAAAGAAATAGGGTTAGTACAGCAGTTAAAGTTAGGTTAAGCTAGAATTTAAGGATTAGGTTAAACCAGAGGTGAGGATTAGGGTTGGGTCCTGGGTTAAGGCTGTGGTTAGGGTTAGACCATGGGATAGTAATAGAGTTAAAACAGGAGTTAGGGTCAGACCAGGAGCTAGAAATAGGGTTAGTCCAGCAGTTAAAGTTAGCTTATCCCAGAATTTAAGGTTTAGGTTTGGGTTAGTCCAGAGGTGAGGATTAGGGTTGAGTGCTTGGTTAAAGCAAGGGTTAGGGTTAGACCATGGGTTAGGAATAGAGTTGAGCGCGGTTCGTGGTTCTCCAGTTCTAGGCTCGAGTGATTTTGGGGCCTGTTCTAGATCGATCTAGAACTCGAGCTTTTTGCAAAAGCTCGATAGTTCTAGAAACGTTCGAGAACGGTTCTAGCAGCAAAATAACAGCTAATTCCTAGCTGGCTTTCCGCTGTAATAGTGTAAGTCACTCTGTGACTCACACTATTATGACATTTCAGTGTATACTGTGCGTGAACAGCGCCTTCAGATCACTCCTGTTTGTATAATGGCGATCGCCATTTTTTTTTTTTTTCCTTGTCTTCCTTCCCTAAGCGCGCGCGTCTTGTGGGGCGGGCCAGCATGTCAGCCAATCCCAGACACACACACAGCTAAGTGGACTTTTAGCCAGAGAAGCAACGGCATGTGTGATAGGATGTCCATGTCACATGTCCCTGCATTATAAAACCGGATATTTTCCTCCAGCACGCCATTATCTCTTCTGCGTCCTTGGTGTCAGACATCACTGTCGCAGCTCCGTCCTGACTGAGTCCTATCGCCAATACTGCTGTATACACAGCGCTGGACAGCTTAGGGAGAGCACTTTCTATAAGTCCTTTTAAGGGCTCGTACGGGCAGGGTCAGAGCCATAGGTGACAGGTCCTGAAAACAGAGTAGGTCAGGGATTTCGTCGCTGCATTTCCCCATTAGGAGGGAATAGAAAGGCAGGCTTCCATTCCTCTACCCAGAGCCCCACAATCCTGGCACTGTACCCTCCTGTCCTCTGCACACTCCAACTCCTTATAATAACTAAGCCATTATACTAGCAAACAGTCAGTGTACCTAGTGGCATCCTAAACATGGCTATTGTACTTTTGTCTAGTCACACTAGTGCAAAGACATTTGCAGCACCTCTACCTGCATTGCACACTCAAACTCTTTTTAACTAAGCCATTATACTAGCAAACAGTCAGTGTATCTAGTGGCATCCTAAACGTGGCTATTGGACTTTGCTATAGTCCCACTAGTGCAAAGACATTTGCAGCACCTCTGCCTGCATTGCACACTCCAACTCATTATAACTAAGCCATTATACTAGCAAACAGTCAGTGTACCTAGTGACATCCTAAACGTGGCTATTTTACTTTTGTCTAGTCAAACTAGTGCAAAGATATTTGCAGCACGTCTGCCTAAATTGCACACTCAAACTTTTTTTAACTAAGCCATTATACTAGCAAACAGTCATTGTACCTAGTGGCATCCTAAACGTGGCTATTGTACTTTTGTGTAGTCAAACTAGTGGAAAGATATTTGCAGCATGTCTGCCTGCATTGCACACTCAAACTCATTGTTACTAAGCCATTATACTAGCAAACACTCAGTGTACCTAGTGGCATCCTAAATGTGGCTATTGGACTTTGCTATAGTCCCACTAGTGCAAAGATATTTGCAGCACCTCTGCCTGCATTGCACACTCCAACTCATTATAACTAAGCCATTATACTAGCAAACAGTCAGTGTACCTAGTGGCATCCTAAACATGGCTATTGTACTTTTGTCTAGTCACACTAGTGCAAAGACATTTGCAGCACCTCTACCTGCATTGCACACTCAAACTCTTTTTAACTAAGCCATTATACTAGCAAACAGTCAGTGTATCTAGTGGCATCCTAAACGTGGCTATTGGACTTTGCTATAGTCCCACTAGTGCAAAGACATTTGCAGCACCTCTGCCTGCATTGCACACTCCAACTCGATATAACTAAGCCATTATACTAGCAAACAGTCAGTGTACCTAGTGGCATCCTAAACGTGGCTATTGGACTTTTGTCTAGTCACTCTAGTGCAAAGATATTTGCAGCACCTCTGCCTGCATTGCACACTCAAACTCTTTTTAACTAATCCATTATACTAGCAAACAGTCAGTGTACCTAGTGGCATCCTAAACGTGGCTATTGGACTTTTGTCTAGTCACACTAGTGCAAAGACATTTGCAGCACCTCTACCTGCATTGCACACTCAAACTCTTTTTAACTAAGCCATTATACTAGCAAACAGTCAGTGTATCTAGTGGCATCCTAAACGTGGCTATTGGACTTTGCTATAGTCCCACTAGTGCAAAGACATTTGCAGCACCTCTGCCTGCATTGCACACTCCAACTCATTATAACTAAGCCATTATACTAGCAAACAGTCAGTGTACCTAGTGGCATCCTAAACGTGGCTATTGTACTTTTGTCTAGTCAAACTAGTGCAAAGATATTTGCAGCACGTCTGCCTGCATTGCACACTCAAACTTTTTTTAACTAAGCCATTATACTAGCAAACAGTCAGTGTACCTAGTGGCATCCTAAACGTGGCTATTGGACTTTGCTATAGTCCCACTAGTGCAAAGACATTTGCAGCACCTCTGCCTGCATTGCACACTCCAACTCATTATTACTAAGCCATTATACTAGCAAACAGTCAGTGTACCTAGTGGCATCCTAAACGTGGCTATTGTACTTTTGTCTAGTCACACTAGTGCAAAGACATTTGCAGCACCTCTACCTGCATTGCACACTCAAACTCTTTTTAACTAAGCCATTATACTAGCAAACAGTCAGTGTATCTAGTGGCATCCTAAACGTGGCTATTGGACTTTGCTATAGTCCCACTAGTGCAAAGACATTTGCAGCACCTCTGCCTGCATTGCACACTCAAACTCATTATAACTAAGCCATTATACTAGCAAACAGTCAGTGTACCTAGTGGCATCCTAAACGTGGCTATTGTACTTTTGTCTAGTTAAACTAGTGCAAAGATATTTGCAGCACGTCTGCCTGCATTGCACACTCAAACTTTTTTTAACTAAGCCATTATACTAGCAAACAGTCAGTGTACCTAGTGGCATCCTAAACGTGGCTATTGGACTTTGCTATAGTCCCACTAGTGCAAAGACATTTGCAGCACCTCTGCCTGCACTGCACACTCCAACTCATTATAACTAAGCCATTATACTAGCAAACAGTCAGTGTACCTAGTGGCATCCTAAACGTGGCTATTGTACTTTTGTGTAGTCAAACTAGTGGAAAGATATTTGCAGCATGTCTGCCTGCATTGCACACTCAAACTCATTGTTACTAAGCCATTATACTAGCAAACAGTCAGTGTACCTAGTGGCATCCTAAACGTGGCTATTGTACTTTTGTCTAGTCACACTAGCACAAAGACATTTGCAGCACCTCTACCTGCATTGCACACTCAAACTCTTTTTAACTAAGCCATTATACTAGCAAACAGTCAGTGTATCTGATGGCATCCTAAACGTGGCTATTGGACTTTGCTATAGTCCCACTAGTGCAAAGACATTTGCAGCACCTCTACCTGCATTGCACACTCCAACTCATTATAACTAAGCCATTATACTAGCAAACAGTCAGTGTACCTAGTGGCATCCTAAACGTGGCTATTGTACTTTTGTCTAGTCAAACTAGTGCAAAGATATTTGCAGCACCTCTGCCTGCATTGCACACTCAAACTTTTTTTAACTAAGCCATTATACTAGCAAACAGTCAATGTACCTAGTGGCATCCTAAACGTGGCTATTGTACTTTTGTGTAGTCAAACTAGTGGAAAGATATTTGCAGCATGTCTGCCTGCATTGCACACTCAAACTCATTTTTACTAAGCCATTATACTAGCAAACAGTCAGTGTACCTAGTGGCATCCTAAACGTGGCTATTGGACTTTTGTCTAGTCACACTAGTGCAAAGACATTTGCAGCACCTCTGCCTGCATTGCACACTCAAACTCTTTTTAACTAAGCCATTATACTAGCAAACAGTCAGTGTACCTAGTGGCATCCTAAACGTGGCTATTGGACTTTGCTATAGTCCCACTAGTGCAAAGACATTTGCAGCACCTCTGCCTGCATTGCACACTCCAACTCATTATAACTAAGCCATTATACTAGCAAACAGTCAGTGTACCTAGTGGCATCCTAAACGTGGCTATTGTACTTTTGTCTAGTCAAACTAGTGCAAAGATATTTGCAGCACGTCTGCCTGCATTGCACACTCAAACTTTTTTTAACTAAGCCATTATACTAGCAAACAGTCAGTGTACCTAGTGGCATCCTAAACGTGGCTATTGTACTTTTGTGTAGTCAAACTAGTGGAAAGATATTTGCAGCATGTCTGCCTGCATTGCACACTCAAACTCATTGTTACTAAGCCATTATACTAGCAAACAGTCAGTGTACCTAGTGGCATCCTAAACGTGGCTATTGGACTTTTGTCTAGTCACACTAGTGCAAAGACATTTGCAGCACCTCTACCTGCATTGCACACTCAAACTCTTTTTAACTAAGCCATTATACTAGCAAACAGTCAGTGTATCTAGTGGCATCCTAAACGTGGCTATTGGACTTTGCTATAGTCCCACTAGTGCAAAGACATTTGCAGCACCTCTACCTGCATTGCACACTCCAACTCATTATAACTAAGCCATTATACTAGCAAACAGTCAGTGTACCTAGTGGCATCCTAAACATGGCTATTGTACTTTTGTCTAGTCAAACTAGTGCAAAGATATTTGCAGCACCTCTGCCTGCATTGCACACTCAAACTCTTTTTAACTAAGCCATTATACTAGCAAACAGTCAGTGTACCTAGTGGCATCCTAAACGTGGCTATTGGACTTTGCTATAGTCCCACTAGTGCAAAGACATTTGCAGCACCTCTGCCTGCATTGCACACTCCAACTCATTATAACTAAGCCATTATACTAGCAAACAGTTAGTGTACCTAGTGGCATCCTAAACGTGGCTATTGTACTTTTGTCTAGTCAAACTAGTGCAAAGATATTTGCAGCACCTCTGCCTGCATTGCACACTCAAACTCTTTTTAACTAAGCCATTATACTAGCAAACAGTCAGTGTACCTAGTGGCATCCTAAACGTGGCTATTGTACTTTTGTCTAGTCACACTAGTGCAAAGACATTTGCAGCACCTCTACCTGCATTGCACACTCAAACTCTTTTTAACTAAGCCATTATACTAGCAAACAGTCAGTGTACCTAGTGGCATACAAGAAGTGGCTGTTGTACTCCATTAGTGCCCCACTGGTGCAAATCTATGTGCAGCACCTCTGCATGACACCCTCCTGCTCTGTTTTTAATAAGCTATAATGATAGCCAAAAATACTGCCATTTAGTGGCATCATAGAACTGGCTGTTGTATTCCATTAGTGCCCCACTGGTGACAAGCTATTTCTATCACCTCTGCATGACACCCTCCTGCACATTTAGCTATGCTAATTTTATAGCAAACTCAGGGAATTCCTTGCTGCATTTGATCATTAGGAGGGATAGAAAGTGAGGCTTCTTTTACTGTCCTGGTACCCACAGAACACGGCCACTGTACCCATCTGTCCACTTTTGCCACGCTATTTAATTTGCACAAAGAGCTGACTCTTTTTCTGCCTTCCTAAAATTGTCTGGAATACTAAGTTAGTGTTCCTTTGCTGCCAAGCAAGGTACAACACATGTGCATTCTACACTCCTTTCCATTTCTGGAATGCAATTATTAACTGCAGGTAGTCCAGGCAATCTGTGACGAAGGTGCAGGCGTGGATATAATGTAGCCTGCATCCAATGATGGTTCTCTCGATGTCTGACAGTTCAACAATACCTTCTGTTTCCACTCCAAAACAAGTGATGACCTGCCAATCACACTCCCTGTTGCGGGTAAAGGAGTGGAAGTTCAGTGTGAAAAACCATGTGTGACTGCTGTCCCCACAGTCACAGAGGATGAAGAGCACGCAGATGCACTTGATGGGGCAGGCGGTGGTTGCACAGGCACGCTAGGCCGCATTGTAGCACAGTGAAATTCACATTGCGACTTATGCTTCATTTTAAGTCGTGTACAGGGTGGGCTCCCCAGTATGCAGCAAAACCAGGCAACAGGAAAAGGACTCTAGGCAGTTGGGTTGATAAATGATTGTTTAACTTTACCAAAACAAACAATAAGAAGCATGCATACAATTTAAATAATTGAACAATCTATTCTGTTGCCTACTACCTGCTAATCCCTCTGTGTAGCAGTAATTGTGTGTTTGTGCGTGTGTGTGTGTGTGTGTGTGTGTGTGTGTGTGTGTGCGAACACGACTTACCAGTGGCGCATCACAAGAGCTTACAAGTTATCTACCTAAACATAGACAAAACACATGACCCCCCCTGAATACCCTTGTTAGCTGAAGCCTCACAGATATTGCAGATGATAAAAGTGTGAATGCAAACCACACAGCTCTGCAACACAGTCATGGAAATCTTGAAAAGCAACAGTCAATGCAAACATGTGTTGATGTCCCTCTATGATTTAAACTGTACGTGACAATTTGACAGTGCAGAGGCAGCAAGTCTTATTGTCTATATAGTCGGCCTACCCAGAACAGATATGTGTTTTGCTAATAAAACAAAGTGTTACGTGCCCGCATTATTTTCTGGGCACAGCCTACCGTACCCGGGTACTGTGATGTCCAGTTGCCAGAAATACAGACTTTACGCTCCTCTCATGGTAAACAGTATTGACAGCACCATAAGAATGTTGGTCTGTGGCACAGGATGCTGCTCACTGACGTTACAGTGCTCATCCTCAAAGTACAACACAACTCCCCTCACAATTGAACGAACTGTTTCCGCGGTGGCTCCTTGCTGTAACACACACCTTTAGCTTTTCCTTCTGTTCATAGACAGCATCTCCAAGTCCACACCCGAAGAGCAATTTTATATTGCTTCAGTGACCAAAGGCAGATCCAAAAAAACAGCAGCCCCTTGTGTGTAGTCTGCAACAATGCATGCAATGAACGGCAAATAAGCATATTGCATTGACAGTTCTAAAGCTGAGCAATACACCTTCACGCTGTCAATTCATATCCATGTGATCCTTCATGGAGGAAGTACTCAAAAGTGTGAGTTTTTGCCTTCTACTTACAGATTGTTGACAAATCTTACAGATTACATGACTTTGGTGGTCCTTTGCGATGTCCAAAAATTCACAGGCTAGGAAAGGCTTACAGCCCATGCGACCTGCATAGCCAACACGACATCTGCTCAGAGTCAAAGTTGTGGTCCAGGATTCAGTTGTTGACGTGCTTCCAGTACTTTGTCTCTGGCCAGGAAGACGCAACGTAACCTCGTCGTCAGTAGCATCCTCCTCCACCTCCTCTGCTGACCTCATCGACTGGCTGACTTTGGTTTGACAGTAAGTGTTGTCTCCAACCTCATCAATAACCCTGTGTGTTTTCATTCCCCTCATCCTGATTCCTCCGAGACAACCTCTTCCTGCCCTGACCAAATAGTAAAGTTGTCCTTCCAATCAGGTATCTGTGCTCCTCATCATGTTCCCCATTGTCTCCACCAGGAGGATTTAATTTTTGGAAATGAGGGTGTAGATTAGGCACAGCACCTTCTTCATCGGGGCCTGGATCCCAGTCACAAAGCTTCAGGCTATCTGCGCAGATCATTTCCCCTGTCTCATGGAACTCGCTACCTCAAAACGTTAGATTATATGCTACACACACAAGCTTCAAACTGAATCTGAAAACTCATCTGTTCAGAAATGACTATAATCTTCAATGACACCACCACCATACGTACTTGACGCTCAACCTAAACAACTCCTACTGTCTCCTCCCAAAAATCCTTTAGAATGTAATCCCGCAAGGGCAGGGCCCTCTTCCCTCTGTACCAGTCTGTCTATAGTTACTTGTATATGTATTCTGTATGTAACCCCCTTCTCATGTACAGCACCATGGAATCAATGGTGCTCTATAAATCAATAATAATAAAAATAATAATAACTTCCTTGTCTGTACTCATTGCAGCTTTGGAGCAGACCTCTGATTCCCAGGCTATAGTGCGACTGAACAGCTATGCAAACTCAACCATCTCTGTCACCCCATACTCAGCAGGGCTGGTGGAAACTTGAGAGCTGTTAGGAAGCAAGTGCGATTGGATTGACACCATAGAGGAATGGAGTCTTTGGGATCTTGAAATTAGGGTGGAGGAGAGGCCACTTTATGGAGCAATTCAGATCCATTGAAGCAGCTGCTGATTTGGCCTCATCTACATTTGTTAGCGATGGTCGTGTCCATGAAAAAAGGGATCATAACAGATTATCCATGGGAAGAAGTACACCTGTTCTTTTTGATGTTATTTGTCGTTACAAAACGGTGACGCCTTAAACGCAAGCAGCCTGCTGCGGTTTCAGTTGCGCCCAGGCATCATCTGCCATTTAGGCCTGTGCCTCGGGTTGTCCAGCTGGCTGCTTTCTCCTCCACGTCTAAGTGTGGAGAGGCAGCTAGTGCGCATGCGTGTGCCGATTTACCCCAGCCGCAGCCTAACTCCAGTGTTTCGCCTAGTGAGTATGCTCAGCCTGACTGTGCCATTCCTGAGGCTAAGTCTTCATTTCGGGCTACAGCGCATGCTCCCACACTTAGTGCGAAAAGCCTCTTTGCACAGGTACTTGCACTCCGTGCCGGGTCTAAGTCCTGTGTTGTGCATAGACACCATGCTAAAGCTGATAGTCTTTTTTCAGAGACTGTATTTCATGCAACTGACCATGGTCAGGCACTTACTGCATCAGAAACTAGGTCCGGTAATGAACTCTTTGGCCCTGCCCCTGATGTGGGGGGCCCATTTAGACCACAGGGCATCAGGTGTCCTGACGATGTGGCCAGGCCACTCCCAAATGGCTTGCAGAGGCCCGCCCCTATGACTTGTCACCTCATTATTGATGGTCAGACGATGATTGGTGAGGTGTTTGGGTCATGACAGCCATGAGGTCATCATTGAAGTTGCGGTTCCAAATAGGACGCTAGTTATGCCACTCATGACGTATCACTCTGCTTTTGTCTCCAGGAGGTGCAATGTGGTCCACCCTGGTTTGTGGCGGACCCAGGTTATAAAAGGGGCTGGAGACAACAAGGAGGTGCGCAGTCTTCTATTATGCTCCGAAAGAGCACACCTCCATGTGTTGAACCCATTGCGGCTTTAGGCCAGAGGTAGGCAGGGATAGGGCGTCGATGCAGGCCGCCACCACAGTTGGTAACGCAGAACGGTTAAGACCAGCTCCTGTCCTACAAGTCCTGCTTGTGCAGCCCAGTGGCATTAACAGGCCTGCTGCTGCTGATGCGCCTGCTGTTCACAGGTGTGGCCCCAATGCACACGGTCAGCGTCCTGAATGGCCCCTGTGATGTTAACAGTGAGTTTCTGGGCTGGGTGGGCGTGTGGACCCTGTTACGTTAACAGGGCTCCCAGTCTCAAGATCCGAGTGGCGTCTAACTTGGTTCAGGCTACTATTAGTTTCATAGCCACACAGCTCTGTATCCTCCACCGAACCTTCCAGTTGCCAACCTCTCCTTTTCCATCTGGGAGCACGGTGGACACTGACTGCTGATGGGGATATATACCTTTCTCTTTCTTTTCTTATTAATTTTCGTTATATAGCGGTAACATAGTATATACCACCTTATCCAAATCTGCCAGTCCCACCGTAACAGATGGTGTTTCTTCATCAAATGTTACTTTTGCTTAACCACCAAACCCACGGACCAAAACTTTTTTCCCCTTTCCAACACACCTGTTCCCCTTTTCACTTGCATCTGTCCTTTTTCAACTCATTTTGTATATGACCAAAAGTGCAACTCTGCAGGGACACCGTACTCAATGGCATCTCAGCACAACAGCCAGCCCTCGGTCCCTCAGATGTGGACAAGTAAAAGACCATTTCCTCCTATCCATGACAAACCGTTGAGATTCACTCTGTGCAGCACTGGTGTTTAGTAGAAAAGCAGATCGAAGATTGCGTAACACCTTCTGAAGATACTCCTGTACACGTGCGTCCCTTTATATGGCAGGAATTATTTCGCCAAATTTTGGCTTGTACCGGGGATCTAACAGTGTGGCAACCCAGTAGTTAGCATTACTTTGAATTCCTACAATCTGAGGTTCATGTTGTAGGTAGTGCAGCAAGAAGACGCTCATGTGTCTTGTGCATCCAGGAGGACCAAGTCCTTGGTGTGTTGGTGGCAGAGAGGTGAGAATCGTGCCTCCTTCCTCTGCCCTGTCCCCCCAACCTCGCACAACCGAAATGTGAGCAAGCTCTCACTCATCTGCTGAGTCTTCCATGCCCATCGCAAGTTCATCCTCCATTTCTTCATGGCTCCTGCACCTTCCTCAACAATTTTTGCTATTACTATGCGCCCTTGTTAATCCCTATCCCCCACCATAACTGCTGCCTAGGTGCCGCTTACCGTATGGACCTTGTAGATCTTATTATCCCTTCTGCATATGACTCCTCCTGTACTTCCTCACCTTCCTCTTGGACCAATACCTGACTCCGAATAATGCTTACAGTTTGCTCCATCATGTAGGTGACCAGAATTGTCACGCTGAGAATGGCATTGCCAGTGCTAAACATCTTCGTCAACATTTGGAAACTGTGTAGAAGGGTGCATAGGTCCTTGATCTGACACCACTCCAGCAGCGTGATCTGCACCACCTCTGGATCAAGTTAGCCCAGGGTATACGTCATACCGTATTTCAGCAGGGCTCTGCGGTGCTGCCACTCACGCTGCAACATGTGCAGATTCTAATTCCTGCGTGTCGGAACATCGCATTTCCGGCGTTTAACTGCCAGACCCTAAGACTTCCGGAGCGATGAAAGTTGTTGAGCTGCTGGGTGCGAAGGATGAAAGTGACCACATAGCAGCGTGCCCGCTGCACAAGGCCATGTAGGCCGGGATGGTATTTTAAAAATTGCTGGAGAATCAGATTCAACACGTGAGCCATACAAGGCCCGTGTGTCACATTGCCCTGACGAAGGGCCGCAGACAGGTTTGCATCATTGCCGCACACGGCTTTTAAGTCACCAACGTAGTCCACTCAATCAATTTGTACTCTGGTCCCAATGGGAAGACACCACACCCTTTTTTAGGCCCCTCCTGTCTGCAGACCACTGCCAGACAAAGCTATGAACCTCTTGTTACTGTTACCCCCAGTTCAGTTTTATGAGTTTGTGTGCTTGTTACCTGACTACGTTTCCTGCTTGCTGTTTATGTACCTCGTTGGCCCATCCACATTTCACCTCTGCTTGTTTTCTGATTAAGTCCTGGCCATCCCATTCTGTTCCTCTTCCTCAATTAATGTTTTTGAACCTGCATGACTACTAGTCTCTGGAACTGCAGCCTTCCACAGGTATTGATCAACGTGGGCCCTGTGTAATTTCAAATCACTGTATAGGGGTTAAAGGGTTTCAGGGTTCTGGGTGTCCAGCTTGGTGAGTGGCTTGCCCCTAGCCTATCCTTTACAGCCCATCTGAGTGTGTCGATCCAGGCAGGCGTTACACCGTGCCCTCTGCAGAAGGCCATGTAGGCAGGGACAGTGTTTTAAAAATTGCTGGACAACCAGGTTCAATACGTGAGCCATACAAGGCACGTGTGTCACATAGCCCTGAAGAAGGGTCGCATACTGGTTTGCATCATTGTCGCACCCGACCTTCCCTGACTGCTGGTTGACTGTAGACAACCATTGATGAAACTCGGTCTCACTCTCCAGAGCTAACCGTCCACAATTCCTCAGCGGTGTCTCACATTTCCCCTACATTTCAAAGTAAACATTTTACCGCATGATGGCCTTGAGCTTTGCTGCCAGCATAGTAAGGAGGTGTGTGGGATTCCTTGGGCGCAGTTACAAGGAAGGGTGGCCTGACCACACAGGGTTTGGGCTGAGGTGGAGGACCCACACGAGGTTGAGGAGGCAGACGCAGTGGAGGAACTTGTACATACAGAGGAAGGATTGACACACAAGTCGTGGGGACGGCAAGACTTGTACAGCAAACCCTTCTCCATCTCTCACCATAGTTACCCAGTGCCCAGTCAGCAACATGTAACTCCCCTGTCCATGCTTACTGGTCCAAGTATCTGTGTTGAAATGCACCTTGTCACACACAGAGTTTCTCAAGGAATCGGTGAGGTTGTGTGGGACCTACTGTGGTAGCGCGGGCACGCCTGTCTTGGAGAAGGAGTGACGACTGGCCATCGGCTCTTGGGGCACTGCAATGGGCATAAGGTCTCGAAAATCCTCGGTCTCAAAAGGGTGTAAAGGCAGCCTTTCTTTTGCCAACAAGTTGCAGATGATGAAACTCAACCTCTTAGGCATGTCATGCCGTTCGAAAATCATGTAAAACATAGCGAGGGGACTCCAACCACAGTCTCCCTCGTTGCCACTAACTGGGCCACACACACCCCACTTGACTGGCATCGGTTGAGCCCCCTTTTGAAAAAGAAAAAGATGCTTTGCATGAAGCACTCTCAAAAATACGCGTGCCTTTCCCGTCCCCTGGATGACCCAGGGGAAGAAAAGTCCTCTGAGAGCCATGACTTGTTCATCTTGGTTCTTTTAGAAACACAGCGAGGGGACTCCAACCACAGTCTCCCTCGTTGCCACTAACTGGGCAACACACACCCCACTTGACTGGCATCAGTTGACCCAATTTTCAAGATGAAAAAGATGCTTTGCATGATGCACTCTCAAAAATACGCGTGCCTTTCCCGTCCCCTGGATGACCCAGGGGAAGAAAAGTCCTCTGAGAGCCATGACTTGTTCATCTTGGTTCTTTTAGAAACACAGCGAGGGGACTCCAACCACAGTCTCCCTCGTTGCCACTAACTGGGCCACACACACCCCACTTGACTGGCATCGGTTGAGCCCCCTTTTGAAAAAGAAAAAGATGCTTTGCATGAAGCACTCTCAAAAATACGCGTGCCTTTCCCGTCCCCTGGCTGACCCAGGGGAAGAAAAGTCCTCTGAGAGCCATGACTTGTTCATCTTGGTTCTTTTAGAAACACAGCGAGGGGACTCCAACCACAGTCTCCCTCGTTGCCACTAACTGGGCCACACACACCCCACTTGACTGGCATCGGTTGAGCCCCCTTTTGAAAAAGAAAAAGATGCTTTGCATGAAGCACTCTCAAAAATACGCGTGCCTTTCCCGTCCCCTGGATGACCCAGGGGAAGAAAAGTCCTCTGAGAGCCATGACTTGTTCATCTTGGTTCTTTTAGAAACACAGCGAGGGGACTCCAACCACAGTCTCCCTCGTTGCCACTAACTGGGCCACACACACCCCACTTGACTGGCATTGGTTGAGCCCCCTTTTGAAAAAGATGCTTTGCATGAAGCACTCTCAAAAATACGCGTGCCTTTCCCGTCCCCTGGATGACCCAGGGGAAGAAAAGTCCTCTGAGAGCCATGACTTGTTCATCTTGGTTCTTTTAGAAACACAGCGAGGGGACTCCAACCACAGTCTCCCTCGTTGCCACTAACTGGGCCACACACACCCCACTTGACTGGCATCAGTTGACCCAATTTTCAAGATGAAAAAGATTCTTTGCATGAAGCACTCTCAAAAATACGCGTGCCTTTCCCGTCCCCTGGCTGACCCAGGGGAAGAAAAGTCCTCTGAGAGCCATGTCCACATTGTCAGTGGACAGACACGTGTGCTTATCTGCCAGCAGACCCCCAGCAGCACTGAAGACAGGTTCCGAGAGAACGCTGGCTGCAGGACACGACAAGATCCCCAAGGCGTACGTGGCGAGCTCAGGCAATTTATCTAGATTGGAAGCCTAAAATGAGCAGGGCTCAAGTTGCACAATAATGGAATCGATGTTTCCTTGCATATACTCATATATCTGTGTGTCCTCCTCTTTTTCCTTGTCCAGCTCTTTTGTTTTCGCATGAGTATATGTCCTTGTCACTTTCCCATGTGTTTGCGTTGTTTGTCACCTTTTGGACCCCTTTGAGGGTGTTTTCTAGGTGTTTTTATGTGTTTGTGAATGCCTGCCATTGTTTCCTATGCAGTTCGAGTTCGGTTCGTCGAACGTTCGACGAGCCGAACTCGAACGGGACCTCCGTTCGGCGAACCGCCTCGAGCCGAACCGGGACCGGTTCGCTCATCTCTACTCAGGACCCAACCCTAATCCTCACCTCTGGTTTAACCTAAACCTTAAAGTCAGCTTAACCTAACTTTAACTGCTGGACTAACCCTATTTCTAGCTTCTGGTTTGACCCTAACTCCTGTTTAACTCTATTCCTAACCCATGGTCTAACCCTAACCCTAAACTTAACCCAAGACCCAACCCTAATCCTCACCTCTGGCTTAACCTAAACCTTAAATTCTGGCTTAACCTAAGTTTACCTGCTAAACTAACCCTATTTCAAGCCCCTGGTCTGACCCTAACTCCTGCTTTAACTCTATTCCTAACCCATGGTGTAACCCTAACCCTAGCCTTTACCCAGGACCCAACCCTAATCCTCACCTCTAGCTTAACCTAAACCTTAAATTCTTGCCTAACCTAAGTTTAACTGTTGGACTAACCCTATTTCTAGCCCCTGGTCTGACAAAAACTCCTGCTTTAACTCTATTTCTAACCCATGGTGTAACCCTAACCCTAGCCTTAACCCAGGACCCAACCCTAATCCTCACCTCTGGTTTAACCGAAACCTTAAATTGTGGCTTAACCTAGGTTTAACTGTGGTCTAACCCTATTTCTAGCCCTTAATTTTAAACTAACTCCTGTTTTTACTCTATTCCGAACCTATGGTCTAACCCTAACCCTAGCCTTAATTCAGTACTCAACCCTAATCCTCATCTCTGGCCTAACCCAAACCTAAACCTTTAATTCTGGGATAACCTAACTTTAACTGCTGGACTAACCCTATTTCTAGCTCCTGGTCTGACCCTAACTCCTGTTTTAACTCTTTTCCTAACCCATGGTCTAACCCTAACCCTAGCTTTAACCCAGGACCCAACCCTAATCCTCGCCTCTGGCCTAACCCAAACCTAAACCTTAAATACTGGGATAACCTAACTTTAACTGCAGGACTAACCCTATTTCTAGCTCGTGGTCTGTTCCTAACTCCTTTTTTAACTCTATTCCTAACCCATGGTCTAACCCTTACTCAAGCGTTAAGTCAGGTCCCAACCCTAATCCTCACCTCTGACTTAACCTAAACCTTAAATTCTGGGATAACCTAACTTTACCTGCTGGACTAACCCTATTTCCAGCTCCTGGTCTGACCCTAACTCCTGTTTTAACTCTTTTCCTAACCCATGGTCTAACCCTAACCCTAGCTTTAACCCAGGACCCAACCCTAATCCTCGCCTCTGGCCTAACCCAAACCTAAACCTTAAATACTGGGATAACCTAACTTTAACTGCAGGACTAACCCTATTTCTAGCTCGTGGTCTGTTCCTAACTCCCTTTTTAACTCTATTCCTAACCCATGGTCTAACCCTTACTCTAGCCTTAACCCAGGTCCCAACCCTAATCCTCACCTCTGACATAACCTAAATCTGAAATTCTGGGATAACCTAACTTTAACTGCTGGACTACCCCTATTTCTAGCTCGTGGTCTGACCCTAACTTCTGTTTTAACTCTATTACTAACCCATGGTCTAACACTAACTCTAGCCTTAACACAGGAACCAATCCTAATCCTCACCTCTGGCTTAACCTAAACCTTAAATACTGGGATAACTTAACTTTAACTGCTGGACTAACCCTATTTCTAGCTCCTGGTCTGACCCTAACTACTGTTTTAACTCTATTCCTAACCCATGGTCTAATTCTAACCCTAGCCTTAACCCAGGACCCCACCATAATTCTCACCTCTGGCCTAACCCAAACCTAAACCTTAAATTCTGGGATAACCTAACTTTAACTGCAGGACTAACCCTATTTCTAGCTTGTGGTCTGACCCTAACTCCTTTTTTAACTCTATTCCTAACCCCTTGGTCTAACCTTAAGCCTAGCCTTAATTTAGGACTCAACCCAAATCCTCGCCTCTGGCTTATCCTAAGCCTTAAATTCTGGCTTAACCTAAGTTTAACTTCTGGACTAACCCTATGTCTAGCTCCTGGTCTGTTCCTAACTCCTGTTTTAACTCTATTACTAACCCATGGTCTAACGCTAACCCTAGCCTTAACCCAGGACCCAACCCTAATCCTCCCCTCTGACTTAACCTAAAATTTAAATACTGAGATAACCTAACTTTAACTGCTGGACTAAGCCTATTTCTAGCTCTTGGTCTGACCCTAACTCCTGTTTTAACTCTATTCCTAACCCATGGTCCAACCCTAAACCTAGCCTTAACCCAGGACTCAACCTTAATCCTCACCTGTGGCCTAACACAAACCTAAACTTTAAAATCTGGGATAACCTAACTTTAGCTGCTTAACTAACCCTATTTCTAGATCATGGTCTGACCGTAACTCCTGTTTTAAATCTATTACTAACCCACAGTCTAACCATAACTCTAGCCTTAACCCAGGACCCAACCCTAATCCTCACCTCTGGCTTTACCTAAACCTTAAATTCTGGCTTAACCTAAGATTAACTGCAGGACAAACCATATTTCAAGTCACTGGTCTGACCCTAACTTCTGCTTTAACAGTATTCCAAACCCATTTTGTAACCCTAACCCAAGCCTTAACCCAGGTCCCAATCCCAATCCTCACCTCTGGCTTAACCTAAACCTTAAATTCTGGCTTAACCTAAGTTTAACTGCTGGAGTAACCCTATTTCAAGCCCCTGGTCTGACCCTAACTCCTGCTTTAACTCTATTCCTAACCCATGGTGTAACCCTAACCCTAGCCTTAACCCAGGACCCAACCCTAATTCTCACCCCTGTCTTAACCTAAACCTTTAATTCTGGGAGAACTTAACTTTAACTGCTAATCTAACCCTATTTCTAGCTCTTGGTCTGACCCTAACTCCTGTTTTAGCTCTATTCGTAACCCATGGTCTAACCCTTACCCTAGCCTTAACCCAGGACACAACCCTAATCCTCACCTCTGACTTAACCTAAACCTTAAATTCTGGGATAACCTAACTTTAACTGCTGGACTAACCAAATTTCTAGCTCGTGGTCTGACCCTAACTGCTGTTTTAACTCTATTCCTAACCCTTGGTCTAATATTAACCCTACCTTTAACCCAGGACCCAACCCTAATCCTCACCTCTGGCTTAACCTAAACCTTAAATTCTGGCTTAACTCAAGTGTAACTGGTGGATTAACCCTGTTTCTAGCTTTTGGTCTGATACTAACTCCTGTTTTACCTCTGTACCTAACCCATGGTCTAACCCTTACCCTATCCTTAACCCAGGACTCATCCCTAATCCTCACCTCTTGCCTAACCCAAACCTAAACCAAGATTCTGGGATAAACCTAACTTTAACTACTGGACTACCCCTATTTCTAGCTCCTGGTCTGACACTAACGCCTGTTTTAACTCTATTCCTAACCCATGGTCTAACCCTAACCCTAGCCTTAACCAAGGACTAAACTCTAATCCTCACCTCTGGCCTAACCCAAACTTAAACCTTAAAATCTGGGATAACCTAACTTTAACTGCTGGACTAACCCTATTTCTAGCTCTTGGTCTGGCCCTAACTCCTGTTTTAACTCTATTGCTAACCCATAGTCTAACCCCAACCCTAGCCTTAAACTAGGAGCCAACCCTCTTCCTCACCTCTGTCTTAACCTAAACCTTAAATTCTGGCTTAACATAGGTTAAACTACTGGACAAACCCTATTTCTAGCCCCTATGTTTAAACTAACTCCAGTTTTTACTCTATTACTAACCCATGGTCTAACCCTAACCCTAGCCTTAACCCAGGACTCATCCCTAATCTTCACCTCTGGCCTAACCTAAACCTTAAATTCTGGGATAACCTAACTTTAACTGCTGTACTAACCCTATTTCTAGCTCCTGGTCTGACCCTAACTCCTGTTTTAACTCTATTCCTAACCCATGGTCTAACCCTAACCCTAGCCTTAACCCAGGACCCAACCCTAATCCTCACCTCTGACCTAACCCAAGCCTAAACCTTAAATTCTGGGATAACCTAACTTGAACTGCAAGACTAACTCTATTTCTAGCTCCTGTTCTTACCCTAACTCCAGTTTTAACTCTATTCCTAACCCATGGTCTAACCCCAACTCTAGCCTTTACCCAGGACCCAACCTTAATCCTCACCTCAGGACAAACAAAAGACTGAGATATTAAATAGGCATTTCTCATCTGTATTCACCAAGGAACTGACTGTACCAGGGATCATTCAACAAGTGAAAAATCAAAGTCCACCACCCGATTTAATTAATTTAACACAAGATGAAGTACGCTTATGTCTGAGTAAATTAAACATAGACAAATCCCCAGGGCCAGATGGCATTCATCCACGAATATTGAGGGAATTGAGCTCCGTAATCGACAGACCGCTGTATCTCATCTTTTTAGACTCACTTGTAACAGGGTTGGTGCCTGAGGATTGGAGGATTGTGTTAGGGCCAGGTGGACGGGCAGACCCAGGAGGTGGATCCACTGGGCCGAACTCCTTGATGATGGTAAGGGGTCCGGTAGCTGGAGCACTACAGGTAGCAGAACAGTCCATGTATAAGAGGAGAATGCAGAAGTCCCTGGGACCACGGAGTCACTGATGGTAGTCCGGGTGACGGAGCTCAGGTTCGGAGGCCAAGATGTTGTCAGGCGGAGTCCGGAACCGATGGAGCGAGCAGACGGGTCACCGCAGGGATCAGAGATGGAACGGACTGTCAGGATGGCAGATAGGCAGCGTTCGGGGTTCGGGATTCGGCAGGACCGGATGGCGAAGCAGGATCGGCTCTAGAAGAGAGAGAGGTGAGTATCTCACAGAAACACAAGAGACCTGACTCCTAGCTTGGGAAACACGAACAACAGGCCCCGCCCACTTGGGCATTAAACCCCTTTATACCCTGTACCTGCGTGTTCAATTTCCTGTCAGTGGACGCTGGCCCTTTAAGAGAGGGTCAATGACCGCGCTCGCGCCCTAATGCGCATGCGCGCGGCCCGGGTGCCAGAAGCCAGAGGAGGGAGCGGTGAGGAGGAAGCAGGAGAGCCGGGCTGGGGCTGGGTTGCCATCGGACGCCGGGAGCGGGGACCGGGCTGCCTGGGGACCGCAGGATATGGGACAGGAAGGCTGTGGAGTAGGGAACCAGGAAGCCTGGCACGGGAGCGACGGAGCGCGGCAGGGGAGCCGGTAAGCATGGAAGAGGAGCCGGGGAGTGTGACAGGGGACCCGGGGAGCGTGACAGGGGACCCGGGGAGCGTGACAGTACCCCCCCCCACGCCCCCCTCCCCGCAACCGGGACAGGAAGGCACGGATCAAAGGAGTACTCACATTCTCCCGGGGTTCCCAGGATCTATCCTCAGGACCATAGCCTGCCCAGTCCACCAGGAAGAACTGTCGGCCCCGTACAGTTTTCATGGCCACGATATCCCTTACCGCATAGATGTCGTCATCGGCAATAGGAGGGGGAGCCGAACTGGCAGCAGCGGAGAAGGGACCAAGGACAACCGGCTTGAGCAGGGAGACGTGGAAGGAGTTGGGTATCTTCATCGTGGCCGGGAGCTGCAGCTTGTAGGAGACCTCATTGATCTTGCCGAGGACTTTAAACGGCCCGATGTAGCGAGGCCCCAGCTTGTAGGATGGCAGCTTCAATCGGACGTACTTGGAAGCAAGCCAGACCAGATCTCCTGGAGAGAAACACGGAGGATCCAGACGCCTCTTGTCTGCGTGTCTCTTCATCCGCAGGGAAGCACGTCCAAGGGACGTTTTAACAGAGTCCCAAATGGTTGCAAAGTCACGGGCTACAGCATCAGCAGCAGGGACATCCGAGGAAGAGGATACAGGCAATGGGACGGAAGGCTGAAGTCCGTAAACGACATGGAAGGGAGAGCTGGAGGAGGACTCACTGACGTGGTGGTTATGGGAGAATTCAGCCCAAGGAAGAAGCGTGGACCAGTCGTCATGATGGGCGTTGACGTAGTGACGTAAGAAGGAGGTCAAGATCTGATTGACCCGTTCCACTTGGCCGTTCGACTGAGGATGGTAGGCTGAAGAAAAGTCCAGAGTCACTCCCATATGTTTGCAGAGAACCCTCCAGAAGCGGGAGGTGAACTGAGTTCCTCTGTCGGACACAATGTGTGATGGAAAGCCATGCAAGCGGAAGATGTGTTGTACATAGGCGTCAGCGAGTTCTTGGGCAGAGGGCAGTCCAGCCATAGGGACGAAATGAGCCTTTTTAGAGAACCGATCCACCACAACCCATATGACTGTGTGTCCGGAGGACAATGGCAAGTCCGTAATAAAGTCCATCGCAATGTGTTGCCACGGTACTGAGGGTATAGGCAGAGGCAGAAGACGGCCATATGGCAGATGTTTGGGCGTCTTATTCCTGGCACAAGAGGAGCAGGCTGAGACAAAAGAAGCGACGTCCGTGCGAAGGGATGGCCACCAGTAATGACGTACAATCGTACTCCATGTTCTCTTCTGACCAGCATGACCGGCTATTTTCGAGGCATGGCCCCAGTGTAACACTTTTTGCCTGTCAGTCTCAGAGACATAGGTCTTCCCGGGCGGTATTTGGGCCAGGGTGACAGGAGCCACCGGAATGATCTTACTAGGACAGATGATAGGCTGGGATGTCTCCTCCTCCTGCTCCATGGGCATAAAAGACCTGGACAAGGCATCTGCGCGTACATTCTTGTCCGCGGGTCGGAAATGGAGCTGGAAATCAAATCTGTCAAAGAACAAGGACCACCTGGCTTGCCGTGGGTTCAGTCGCTGAGCAGACCACAGGTATTCCAGGTTCTTGTGGTCCGTGTAAATAATAACGGGGTACACTGCTCCTTCCAGAAGGTAGCGCCATTCTTCCAGAGCCAGTTTGACTGCCAATAGTTCTCGGTCACCGATGGTGTAGTTGCGTTCAGGCGCTGAGAAGCTCTTGGAGAAGAAACCGCAAGTCACCATCTTCCCGGAGGAGGACTTCTGCATGAGCACTGCTCCAGCTCCCGAGGAGGAGGCATCCACCTCCAAGGTGAACTGTCGGTTTAACTCCGGACGGTGGAGCACAGGAGAGGAGGCAAATGCCCGCTTCAGAGAGCCAAACGCAGCGTCGGCCGCAGGTGACCAGTCCTTTGGATTAGCCCCCTTCTTGGTCAAGGCGGAGAGAGGAGCAGTCAGAGCAGAGAAGTGAGGGATGAACTGGCGGTAATAGTTGGCGAATCCCAGAAAGCGTTGGATTGCCTTCAGTCCAGAAGGAGGGGGCCAGTTGAGAATGGAAGAAACCTTCTTCGGATTCATCTGCAGTCCGGTATCGGAGATGACGTAACCCAGGAAGGGAAGAGAAGACTGCTCGAAGACACACTTCTCGTACTTGGCGTACAGACGATTCTCCCTCAGTCGTCGTAGTACTAGCTGCACGTTCTCTCTGTGGGTCTGGAGGTCCGGAGAAAAGACCAGGATGTCATCGAGATACACCACCACACAGATGTAAAGAAGGTCCCGGAACACGTCGTTCACCAATTCCTGAAAGACTGCTGGTGCGTTACACAGGCCGAAGGGCATCACACAGTATTCATAGTGCCCATCGCGAGTATTGAACGCGGTCTTCCATTCGTCCCCCGAGCGGATGCGGACCAAGTTGTAGGCACCCCAAAGATCCAACTTGGTGAACACACAAGCTCCTCTAAGCCGATCAAACAATTCGGGGATGAGCGGCAGAGGGTACTTGTTTTTCACGGTGATTTGGTTTAATCCCCGGTAGTCTATGCATGGACGTAGGTCACTTTCTTTCTTCTTAACGAAGAAGAAGCCTGCTCCAGCAGGAGAGGAGGATCTCCGAATGAATCCCCTTGCCAGGCTCTCTGTGATGTAAGTAGACATGGCCCTTGTTTCGGCTGGAGACAGCGGATATATCCGTCCTCGAGGTGGTGTAGTTCCCGGGAGCAGGTCGATGGCACAATCGTAAGGACGATGTGGCGGAAGTACCTCTGATTCCTTTTTGTCGAAGACATCCGCGAAGGACCAATAGGCCGAGGGCAGTCCCGGTAAGGACTCTGGACCCGGAGGTCGTCGGATGGGTTGTATGGTCTTCAAACACTTCTCGTGGCAAGAGGAGCCCCATCGGGTGATTTCACCAGTACCCCAGCTGACTGATGGTTCGTGTGTCCGTAACCAGGGAAGTCCCAGCAGGATTTGATGGGACATGTGTGGAAGGACGTAGAGAGCGATGTTCTCGGTGTGCAGGGCACCGATACGCAGTTCGACCGGCCTGGTGATCCACGAGATGGTGTCAGAGAGGGGTCTCCCATCCACAGAGGCAATCACGAGGGGTTTATCGAGTGGAGTAACAGGCACCTGGTACTTGTCCACCGTGGCCTGCTGGATGAAATTGCCTGCTGCCCCAGAATCGAGGTACGCCTCAGCCGTGAACCGCGTCTCTCCCGTTGTCACTTGCACAGTCCAGGTAACTGGGTCTGAGAGAGTCCCAGCACCTAGGGTGGCCTCTCCTACCAACCCTAGGCTTTGGAGTTTCCCGGCCTTTCAGGACAGGAGCGTAGCAGGTGTGTGCCCTCTCCGCAGTAGAAGCAGAGGCCCTTGGCGAGCCGCTCTGCTCGGCGTTTTTCAGACTGCCGCACACGGTCGATCTGCATGGGCTCGTGGACGGAGACACCAGATGCCGTTGACTGAAGTACGGCGGGCTTCTGCGGAGGAGAGGAATGCCGTACCGGACGTCTCTCACGGGACACCTCTTTGGATCGCTCCTGAAAGCGAATGTCCACTCGGGTCGCTAGGGTAATCAGGGCATCCAGGGTGGACGGTACGTCACGACCAGCCAGCTCATCCTTAATTCGACCCGAGAGTCCTTCCCAGAAGGCGGCGGTTAGAGCCTCATTGTTCCACCCGAGTTCCGATGCCAAGGTGCGAAAACGTATGGCGTATTGACCCACCGTCAGAGTCCCCTGACGTAACCGGAGAAGAGATGAGGCAGACGCGGAGGCGCGTCCGGGCTCGTCAAAGGTGCCACGAAATGCCTGCAGGAACTCCTGGATGTTCGTGGTCACAGGATCCTCCTTTAACCACAAGGGGTTCATCCACGCCAGTGCCTCACCCTCTAGATGGGACATGATGAACACGACCTTGGCTTGGTCGGAGGCAAACAAATGCGGCAGCTGCGTGAAATGGAGGGAGCATTGGTTTATGAATCCCCTTCAGGTCTTGGGATCTCCGGCGTACCGGGGTGGTGAGGCCAAACGAAGCCTGGAAGCATCCGAGGAGGCTGCCACGGGGGCTGGAGCCGTGGATTGTCTAGTGGAAGCCCGAGATGCTGAAGATGTAACCGACGCTTGTAGCGTGTTCAGGCGGGCGTCCACAGAAGACATGAATTGCAGCATGCGGGTCTGAGTCTCACGCTGGCGTGTAAGTTCCTCCTGCAGGGCTGCTAGTGCTTCAGCGGGATCCATGGCCTGTTCTTACTGTTAGGGCCAGGTGGACGGGCAGACCCAGGAGGTGGATCCACTGGGCCAAACTCCTTGATGATGGTAAGGGGTCCGGTAGCTGGAGCACTACAGGTAGCAGAACAGTCCGTGTATAAGAGGAGAATGCAGAAGTCCCTGGGACCACGGAGTCACTGATGGTAGTCCGGGTGACGGAGCTCAGGTTCGGAGGCCAAGATGTTGTCAGGCGGAGTCCGGAACCGATGGAGCGAGCAGACGGTTCACCGCAGGGATCAGAGATGGAACGGACTGTCAGGATGGCATATAGGCAGCGTTCGGGGTTCGGGATTCGGCAGGACCGGATGGCGAAGCAGGATCGGCTCTAGAAGAGAGAGAGGTGAGTATCTCACAGAAACACAAGGAGACCTGACTCCTAGCTTGGGAAACACGAAGAACAGGCCCCGCCCACTTGGACATTAAACCCCTTTATACCCTGTACCTGCGTGTTCAATTTCCTGTCAGTGGACGCTGGCCCTTTAAGAGAGGGTCAATGACCGCGCGCGCGCCCTAATGCCCATGCGCGCGGCCCGGGTGCCAGAAGCCAGAGGAGGGAGCCGGTAAGCATGGAAGAGGAACCAAGGAGTGTGACAGGGGACCCGGGGAGCGTGACAGGGGACCCGGGGAGCGTAACAGGGGACCCGGGGAGCGTGACAGATTGCTGATGTGGTACCGATATTTAAGAAAGGAAAGAGGGTAGATCCAGGCAACTACCGTCCAGTAAGCCTGACATCAGTAGTATGCAAAGTTTTTGAGGGCATTTTAAGGGATGACATGCAAAAATATATTGCAGAAAATAATATGATAACTGACAAACAGCATGGATTCATGAAAGATAAGTCGTGTCTAACCAACCTGTTGGGGTTCTATGAGGGGGTAAGTTCAAACCTGGATATTGGTAATGCAGCTGATGTGATTTATTTGGACTTTGCAAAGGCATTTGATACTGTACCACATAATAGCCTTATACTAAAGCTCCAGAAGCAAGGACTAGGGGACACAATATGCAACTGGGTAAGGAATTGGCTAAAAGATAGGAAACAAAGAGTAGTCATAAATGGTACATTCTCTAAATGGGCTATAGTCAGCAATGGGGTGCCACAGGGATCTGTGCTTGGACCGATTCTTTTTACTCTCTTTATTAATGACCTTGTGGATGGGATTGATAGTACAGTGTCAGTCTTTGCCGATGACACCAAACTATGTAGGATATTAAAAACTGACCTGGATAGTACAATATTACAAAAAGATCTGGATAAGATGTCAGAATGGGCAGATACTTGGCAAATGAGATTTAATGTTGATAAATGTAAAGTAATGCACCTAGGACGGAGTAATCCTATAGCTGCGTATACATTAAATGGAAGTAAACTCGGGACTACAGAACAGGAGAAGGACTTGGGTATTCTCATTACAAATAAGCTGAGCAGCAGCACTCAATGTCAAGCAGCAGCTGCTAAAGCAAACAAGATTTTAGGGTGTATAAAAAAAGAGATTAGATCCCGTGATCCCAACGTATTGTTACCCCTCTATAAATCACTTGTAAGGCCACATCTGGAATACGGGATCCAGTTTTGAGCTCCACATTTGAACATTCAGAAGTTAGAGTCAGTTCAAAGGCGGGCAACTAGACTATTACAAGGAATGGAAGGCCTCCCATATGATGACAGGTTGAAAAAGTTAGATATGTTTAGCTTAGAAAAAAGACGTCTCAGAGGAGATCTCATTTATATGTATAAATACATGTGTGGTCAATATAAAGGACTGGCACATGACTTATTTCTTCCAAAGACAGTACTAAGGACCAGGGGGCACTCACTGCGAGTGGAAGAAAAGCGATTCCGACACCTAAATAGGAAAGGGTTCTTTACAGTTAGAGCGGTCAGACTGTGGAATACACTACCACAAGAGGTAGTAATGGCAGATACTATAACAGCTTGTAAAAAAGGGCTGGATGATTTCCTCAGTACACAAAACATTGTTGGTTATAAATGACTTAGTGACTAAATGTAGAACTGGAGGAGGAAGGTTGAACTAGATGGACCTAGGTATTTTTTCAACCTAAGTAACTATGTAACTATGTAACTATGTAACCTCTGGCTTAACCTAAACCTTTAATTCTGGCTTAACCTAACTTTAACTGCTGCACTAACCCTATTTCTAGCCCCTGGTCTGACCCTAACTCCTGCTTTAACTCTATTCGTAACCCATGGTATAACCCCAATCCTAGCCTTAACCCAGGACCCAACCCTAATCCTCACCTATAACTTAACCTAAACCTTAAATTCTGGTTAAAATTAGGTTAAACTGCTGGACAAACCCTATTTCTATCCCTTAATTTTAAACTAAGTCCTGTTTTTACTCTATTCCTAACCCATGGTCTAACCCTAGCTTTAACCAAGGACTCAACCCTAATCCTAACCTCTGGACCTCTGAACTAACCCAAACCTAAACCTTAAATTCTGAGATAAGCTAACTTTAACTGCTGGACTAACCCTATTTCTAGCTCCTGGTCTGACCCTAACTCCTGTTTTAACTCTATTACTATCCCATGGTCTAACCCTAACCATAGCCTTAACCCAGGACCCAACCCTAATCCTCACCTATAGTTTAACCTAATCCTTAAATTCTAGCTTAACCTAACTTTAACTGCTGGACTAACCCTATTTCTTTCTCCTGTTCTGACCCTAACTCCTGTTTTAACTCTATTCCTAACCCATGGTCTAACCCTAACCCTAGGCTTAACCCAAGACCCAACCCTAATCCTCACCTCTGGCTTAACCTAAACCTTAAATTCTGGCTTAACCTAAGTGTAACTGCTGGATTAACCCTGTTTCTAGCTCTTGGTCTGATGCTAACTCCTGTTTTACCTCTGTACCTAACCCATGGTCTAACCCTTACCCTATCCTTAACCCAGGACTCATCCATAATCCTCACCTCTGGCCTAACCCAAACCTAAACCTTAAATTCTGGGATAACCTAACTTCAACTACTGGACTAACCCTATTTCTAGCTCCTGGTCTGACCCTAACTCCTATTTTAAGTCTATTCCTAACCCATGGTCTAACCCTAACCCTAGCCTTAACCAAGGACTAAACCCGAATCCTCACCTCTGGCCTAACCCAAACTTAAACCTTAAAATCTGGGATAACCTAACTTTAACTGCTGGACTAACCCTATTTCTAGCTCTTGGTCTGACCCTAACTCCTGTTTTAACTCTATTGCTAACCCATGGTCTAACCCTAACCCTAGCCTTAAACTAGGAGCCAACCCTAATCCTCACCTCTGTCTTAACCAAAACCTTAAATTCTGGCTTAACATAGGTTAAACTACTGGACTAACCCTATTTCTAGCCCCTGGTTTTAAACTAACTCAAGTTTTTACTCTATTACTAACCCATGGTCTAACCCTAACCCTAGCCTTAACCCAGGACTTAACCCTAATCCTCATCTCTGGCCTAACCCAAACCTACACCTTAAATTCTGGGATAACCTAACTTTAACGGCTGTACTAACCCTATTTCTAGCTACTGGTCTGACACTAAATCCTGTGTTAACTCTATTCCTAACCCATGGTCTAACCGTAACCCTAGCCTTAACCCAGGACCCCACCCTAATCCTCACCTCTGACTTACCCTAAACCTTCAATACTGGGTTAACCTAACTTTAACTGTTGGACTAACCCTATTTCTAGCTCGTGGTCTGACCTTAACTCCTGTTTTAACTCTATTCCTATCCCATGGTCTAACCCTAACCCTAACCTTAACCCAGGACTCAACCCTAATCCTCACCTCTGGCTTAACCTAAACCTTTAATTCTGGCTTAACCTAATTTTAACTGCTGGACTAACCCTATTTCTAGCTCCTGGTCTGACCCTAACTCCTGCTTTAACTCTTTTCCTAACCCATAATGTAACCCTAATCCTAGCCTTAATCCAGGACCCAACCCTAATCCTCACCTCTAACTTAACCTAAATCTTAAATTCTTGCTAAACCTAGGTTAAGCTGCTGGACTAACAATATTTCTAGCCCTTAATTTTAAACTAACTCCTGTTTTTACTCTATTCCTAACTTATGGTCTAACCCTAACCTTAGCCTTAACGCAGGACTCATCCCTAATCCTCACCTCTGGCTTAACCTAAACCTTTAATTCTGGCTTAACCTAAGTTTAACTGCTGGACTAACCCTATTTCTAGCTCCTGGTCTGACCCTAACTCCTGCTTTAACTCTTTTCCTAACCCATAATGTAACCCTAATCCTCACCTCTAACGTAACCTTAAACCTTAAATTCTGGCTAAAATTAGGTTAAACTGCTGGACAAACCCTATTTCTAGCCCATAATTTTAAACTAACTCCTGTTTTTTCTCTATTCCTAACCCATGGTCTAACCCTAACCCTAGCTTTAACCAAGGACTCAACCCTAATCCTCACCTCTGGACTAACCCAAACCTAAACCTTAAATTCTGAGATAAGCTAACTTTAACTGCTGGACTAACCCTATTTCTAGCTCCTGGTCTGACCCTAACTCCTGTTTTAACTCTATTACTAACCCATGGTCTAACCCTAACCATAGCCTTAACCCAGGACCCAACCCTAATCCTCACCTCTGGTTTAACCTAACTCTTAAATTCTAGCTTAACCTAACTTTAACTGCTGGACTAACCCTATTTCTTTCTCCTGTTCTGACCATAACTCATGTTTTAACTCTATTCCTAACCCATGGTCTAACCCTAACCCTAGGCTTAACCCAAGACCCAACCCTATTCCTCACCTCTGGCTTAACCTAAACCTTAAATTCTGGCTTAACCTAAGTTTAACTGCTAGACTAACCCTATTTCAAGCCCCTGGTCTGACCCTAACTCCTGTTTTAACTCTATTCCTAACCCATGGTCTAACCCTAACCCTACCCTTAACCCAGGACCCAACCCTAGTCCTCACCTCTGGCTTAACCTAAACCTTAAATTCTTTCATAACCTAAGTGTAACTGCTGAATTAACCCTGTTTCTAGCTCTTGGTCTGATACTAACTCCTGTTTTACCTCTGTACCTAACCCATGGTCTAACCCTTACCCTATCCTTAACCCAGGACTCATCCATAATCCTCACCTCTGGCCTAACCCAAACCTAAACCTTAAATTCTGGGATAACCTAACTTCAACTACTGGACTAACCCTATTTCTAGCTCCTGGTCTGACCGTAACTCCTGTTTTAAATCTATTCCTAACCAATGGTCTAACCCTAGCCTTAACCAAGGACTAAACCCTAATCCTCACCTCTTGCCTAACCCAAACTTAAACCTTAAAATCTGGGATAACCTAACTTTAACTGCTGAACTAACCCTATTTCTAGCTCTTGGTCTGACCCTAACTCCTGTTTTAACTCTATTGCTAACCCATGGTCTAACCCTAACCCTAGCCTTAAACTAGGAGCCAACCCTAATCCTCACCTCTGTCTTAACCAAAACCTTAAATTCTGGCTTAACATAGGTTAAACTACTGGACTAACCCTATTTCTAGCCCCTGGTTTTAAACTAACTCAAGTTTTTACTCTATTACTAACCCATGGTCTAACCCTAACCCTAGCCTTAACCCAGGACTCATCCCTAATCCTCACCTCTGGCCTAACCCAAACTTACACCTTATATTCTGGGATAACCTAACTTTAACGGCGGTACTAAACCTATTTCTAGCTCCTGGTCTGACACTAAATCCTGTGTTAACTCTATTCCCAACCCATTGTCTAACCCTACCCTAGCCTTAACCAAGGACCCAACCCTAATCCTCACCTCTGACTTAACCTAAACCTTCAATACTGGGTTAACCTAACTTTAACTGCTGGATCAACCCTATTTCTAGCTTGTGGTCTGACCTTAACTCCTGTTTTAACTCTATTCCTATCCCATTGTCTAACCCTAACCCTAACCTTAACCCAGGACTCAACCCTAATCCTCACCTCTGGCTTAACCTAAGTTTAACTGCTGGACTAACCCTATTTCTAGCTCCTGGTCTGACCCTAACTCCTGCTTTAACTCTTTTCCTAACCCATAATGTAACCGTAATCCTAGCCTAATCCAGGACCCAACCCTAATCCTCACCTCTAACTTAACCAAAATCTTAAATTCTTGCTCAACCTAGGTTAAGCTACTGGACTAACCCTATTTCTAGCCTTTAATTTTAAACTAACTCCTGTATTTACTCTATTCCTAACTTAAGGTCTAACCCTAACCTTAGCCTTAACCCAGGACTCATCCCTAATCCTCACCTCTGGCTTAACCTAAACCTTTAATTCTGGCTTAACCCAAGTTTTACTGCTGGACTAACCCTATTTCTAGCCCCTGGTCTGACCCTAACTCCTGCTTTAACTCTATTCGTAACCCATGGTATAACCCCAATCCTAGCCTTAACCCAGGACCTAACCCTAATCCTCACCTCTAACTTAAACTAAACCTTAAATTCTGGCTAAAATTAGGTTAAACTGCTGGACAAACCCTATTTCTAGCCCTTAATTTTAAACTAACTCCTGTTTTTACTCTATTCCTAACCCATGGTCTAACCCTAACCCTAGCTTTAACCAAGGACTCAACCCTAATCCTCACCTCTGGACTAACCCAAAACTAAACCTTAAATTCTGGGATAACCTAACTTTAACGGCTGTACTAACCCTATTTCTATCTCCTGGTCTGACACTAAATCCTGTGTTAACTCTATTCCTAACGCATGGTCTAACCCTATCCCTAGCCTTAACCCAGGACCCAACCCTAATCCTCACCTCTAATTTAACCTAAATCTTAATTTCTTGATAAACCTAGGTTAAGCTATTGGACTAACCCTATTTCTAGCCCTTAATTTTAAACTAACTCCTGTTTTTACTCTATTCCTAACTTATGGTCTAACCCTAACCTTAGCGTTAACCCAGGACTCATCCCTAATCCTCACCTCTGGCTTAACCTAAACCTTTAATTCTGGCTTAACCTAAGTTTAACTGCTGGACTAACCCTATTTCTAGCCCCTGGTCTGACCCTAACTCCTGCTTTAACTCTATTCGTAACCCATGGTATAACCCCAATCCTAGCTTTAACCCAGGACCCAACCCTAATCCTCACCTCTAACTTAACCTAAACCTTAAATTCTGGCTAAAATTAGGTTAAACTGCTGGACAAACCCTATTTCTAGCCCTTAATTTTAAACTGACTCCTGTATTACTCTATTCCTAACCCATGGTCTAACCCTAACCCTAGCTTTAACCAAGGACTAAACCCTAATCCTCACCTCTGGACTAACCCAAACCTAAACCTTAAATTCTGGGATAAGCTAACTTTAACTGCTGGACTAACCCTATTTCTAGCTCCTGGTCTGACCCTAACTCCTGTTTTAACTCTATTACTATCCCATGGTCTAACCCTAACCATAGCCTTAACCCAAGACCCAACCCTAATCCTTTCCTCTGGTTTAACCCAAACCTTAAATTCTAGCTTAACCTAACTTTAACTGCTGGACTAACCCTATTTCTTTCTCCTGTTCTGATCCTAACTCCTGTTTTAACTCTATTCCTATCCCATGGTCTAACCCTAACCCTACCCTTAACCCAGGACCCAACCCTGGTCCTCACCTCTGGCTTAACCTAAACCTTAAATTCTGGCCTAACCTAAGTGTAACTGCTGGATTAACCCTGTTTCTAGCTCTTGGTCTGATACTAACTCCTGTTTTACCTCTGTACCTAACCCATGGTCTAACCCTTACCCTATCCTTAACCCAGGACTCATCCATAAACCTCACCTCTGGCCTAACCCAAACCTAAACCTTAAATTCTGGGATAACCTAACTTCAACTACTGGACTAACCCTATTTCTAGCTCCTGGTCTGACCCTTACTCCTGTTTTAAGTCTATTCCTAACCCATGGTCTATCCCTAACCCTAGCCTTAAACAAGGACTAAACCCTAATCCTCACCTCTGGCCTAACCCAAACTTAAACCTTAAAATCTGGGATAACCTACCTAACTTTAACTGCTGGACTAACCCTTTTTCTAGCTCTTGGTCTGACCCTAACTACTGTTTTAACTCTATTGCTAACCCATGGTCCAACCCTAACCCTAGCCTTAAACTAGGAGCCAACCCTAATCCTCACCTCTGTCTTAACCAAAACCTTAAATTCTGGCTTAACATAGGTTAAACTACTGGACTAACCCTATTTCTAGCCCCTAGTTTTAAACTAACTCAAGTTTTTACTCTATTACTAACCCATGGTCTAACCCTAACCCTAGCCTTAACCCAGGACTCATCCCTAATCCTCTCCTCTGGCCTAACCCAAACCTACACCTTAAATTCTGGGATAACCTAACTTTAACGGCTGTACTAACCCTATTTCTAGCTCCTGGTCTGACACTAAATCCTGTGTTAACTCTATTCCTAACCCATGGTCCAACCCTAACCCTAGCCTTAACCCAGGACCCAACCCTAATCCTCACCTCTGACTTAACCTAAACCTTCAATACTGAGTTAACCTAACTTTAACTGCTGGACTAACCCTATTTCTAGCTTGTGGTCTGACCTTAACTCCTGTTTTAACTCTATTCCTATCCCATGGTCTAACCCAAACCCTAACATTAACCCAGGACTCAACCCTAATCCTCACCTCTGGCTTAACCTAAACCTTTATTTCTGGCTTAACCTAAGTTTAACTGCTGGACTAACCCTATTTCTAGCTACTGGTCTGACCCTAACTCCTGCTTTAAGTCTTTTCCTAACCCATAATGTAACCCTAATCCTAGCCTTAATCCAGGACCCAACCCTAATCCTCACCTCTAACAACCTAAATCTTAAATTCTGGCTAAACCTAGGTTAAGCTACTGGACTAACCCTATTTCTAGCCCTTAATTTTAAATTAACTCCTGATTTTACTCTATTCCTAACTTATGGTCTAACCCTAACCTTAGCCTTAACCCAGGACACATCCCTAATCATCACCTCGCTCTTAACCTAAACCTTAAATTCTGGCTTAACCTAAGTTTAACTGCTGCACTAACCCTATTTCTAGCTCCTGGTCTGACCCTAAATCCTGTTTTAACTCTATTACTAAGCCATGGTCTAACCCTAACCATAGCCTTAACCCAGGACCCAACCCTAATCCTCACCTCTGGTCTAACCTAAACCTTAATTACTTGCTTAACCTAACTTTAACTGCTGGACTAACCCTATTTCTTTCTCCTTGTCTGACCCTAACTCCTGTTTTAACTCTATTCCTAACCCATGGTCTAACCCTAACCCTAGCCTTAACCCAAGACCCAACCCTAATCCTCACCTCTGGCTTAACCTAAACCTTAAATTCTGGCTTAACCTAAGTTTAACTGCTGGACTAACCTTATTTCAAGCCCCTGGTTTGACCCTAACTTCTGCTTTAACACTATTCCTAACCCATGGTGTAAACCTATTCCTAGCCTTTAACCTGGACCCAACCCTAATCCTCACCTCTGGCCAAACCCAAACCTAAACCTTAAATTCTGGGATATCCTAACTTTAACTGCAAGACTAACTCAATTAATAGCTCCTGGTCAGACCCTAACTCCTGTTTTAACTCTATTACTAACCCATGGTCCAACCCTTACCCTAGCCTTAACTGATGACCCAACCCTAATCCTCACCTCTGGTTTAACATAAATCTTTAATTCTGGCTTAACTTAAGTTTAACTGCTGCACTAACCCTATTTCTAGCCCCAGGTCTGACCCTAACTCCTGCTTTAACACTATTCCTAACCCATGGTGTAAACCTAACCCTAGCCTTTACCCTGGACCCAACCCTAAACCTCACCTCTGGCCTAACCCAAACCTAAACTTTAAATTCTGGTTTAACCTAAGTTTAATTGTTGGACTAACCCTATTTCTAGCCCCTGGTCTGACCGTAACTCCTTCTTTAACTCTATTTCTAACCCATGGTGTAACCCTAACCCTAGCCCTAATCCAGGACCCAACCCTAATCCTCATCTCTGGCATAACCTAAACCTTAAATTCTGGCTTAACCAAGGTTAAACTGCAGGACTAACCCTATTTCTAGCCCAAAGTTTTAAACTAACTCCTGTTTTTAATCTATTCCTAACCCATGGTCTAATCCTAAACCCAATCCTCACCTCTGACTTAACCTAAAACTTAAATACTGGGATAACTTAACTTTAACTGCTGGACTAACCCTATTTCTAGATCCTGGTCTGATCCTAACTCCTGTTTTTACTCTATTCCTAAACCATGGTACAACCCTAACCCTAGACTTAACCCAGGACTCAACCTTAATCCTCACCTCTGGCCTAACCCAAACCTAAACTTTAAATTCTGCGATAACCTAACTTTAACTGCAGGACTAACTTTATTTCTAGCTCGTGGTCTGACCCTAACTCCTGTTATTACTCTATTACTAACCCATAATCTAACCTTAACCCTAGCCTTAATTTAGGACCCAACCCAAATCCTCACCTTTGGCTTAATCTAAACCTTAAATTCTGGCTTAACCTAAGATTAACTGTTGGACTAACCTTATTTCTAGCTCCTGGTCTGACCTTATCTCCTGTTTTTTTTGTTTTTTTTTTTTAATGTTTTGTTTATTGAAACAATAAAAAATAAGAATACAAAGTAATCAGAAATCACAGATTAATCAATAATACTGCAACTGTATCAAAGGCCTCCCCAATGTATCCTTGTAACTCGGATTACTCGTCTATTGTTTGATCTCATCTCAGCAATATAATTAGCAATCCCACTTTGGGAAGGTCCGATCTAGGATAAATTAGTCTGGTTTCTGGATTAACATGAAACGATTTTTAACAGTAAATATCACAGTAATTAGAAGAACAGGTTCAGAAAACAGGGAGATAAAAGGAAAGAGATAGAATAGAAAAGAGATAGGGAAGAATTTTGGTCTTGGTCTTTGTTCCGCTCATTTCGTGGTGGATATAATCTAGCCTCTGCCCTTCATCTCGTTGAGTGGGGATGGAGTGACTCCCATTTCCCTATGAAACCGGATGCGAGGTATCAATTGAGAATTGGGGCTTAGACTTATATACTTGCCAAGCCTTCCAAACCAGCTGGAAAGAGAACACACTCTGACTCGAAAGGGCCGAGAGTTCTTCGACACGATATAGCTGGTCAATCTTTAGCAGGAGTTGCGAGAGCGTGGGAATTTTCGTTGTGCGCCACAATTGGGCAATGAGAAGCTTACAAGCTGATCCTACAAATGACGCTAGTTTCGATACAGCTTTGTCTTTGGGCCACATTGGGAAGTTCAGAAGCATCTGTCTAGGATCTAAGGCCCCTTTTTTGCCTGTGAGGTCAAATATTAACTGTGATGCTGTCCGCCAGAAGGTCTGAATAATCGGACAGTCCCACCACACATGTAAGTATGATCCCTTGTCCCTCTCGCAACGCCAGCATTGATTCGAGGTGGGAGAGCTCCACGTACTAGACGAGGTGGGGACAATGTACCATCTCGCAATCACTTTGAAAGAATTCTCTTGAACCCTCACACAACATGACGGACCGTGTGAAGCAGTGTAAATTTGGCTCGTCTGAAGGTCTGTGAATGTGGTCTGCAGGTCTCTTTCCCATCTTAGTATATATGCTCTCTTTACCACCAGTTTTTTTGTAAGTAGGGTATGGTATAGCTGAGAAAGAACTTTCCTGGGAGCCCGTGTTTGCATGCAGAGAGACTCAAATGTAGTCAAAGGTCTGTCGAGCTGAGTGTGGGGTAAGAGCGGGTGGATCACATGTTTTAACTTCGAATGGTGGAGAAATGTAAGCCTACCGAGAAGAGGGTTCATATCCATCTCCCGCCTAGATAACAGAGAGCCATCCACTAGAAGATCGGTCAGCGGAACCCTCACATTGGTCAAGAATGTGGTCTTCGTGGATGCAGCTTGATTGACATCAGCGTCCAGTATGTCTGATACTTGGGTTAGAGGGGAGAGGGGTGGGGCCAACAGCCCCCTATTCTCCTTCCATTTGTGCATTAGGGTTCTCGTTAATTCATTAGTAATAATTCTTTTATCCTTCCGGTCATCAGGGGAGAGTAACATAGCTCGTAGAGGGGCGGGGCCTAGATATTCTTCTATAGATATCCACAGTTTACTCGGTGGGCGCCTGATCCAGTCTACCGTTCTGGAGAGGACGGCAGCTTGGTAATATAATAATACATTGGGCATGCCCATGCCCCCTTTGTCTTTTGGGAGGTTCAATGTTTGAAAATTGATTCTTGGTTTATGTTTATTCCAGACGTAATTAGAAATTAAAGAATTACATTGAGAAAGAAAGGCTGTGGGGACTGGTATGGGTAACATTTGGAAGAGGTATATAAATTTTGGGAGTATAATGCTTTTAATTAAGTTTTTCCGGCCCATCCACGAAAGGAAGGGAGCCTTCCATGATGCTATTTGTGTGGTAAGTTTAGGGATAAGAGGTTTGTAATTGAGGTCAAACAGAGACTTGAAGGTTTTCCCTAGTTTAATGCCTAGATATGTTATGTGGCTATTAGGCCACTGAAAGGGAAACGAGTTTTGAAGAGACATTATTACTTTACTGGCGACATTGATGCTTAATGCTTCTGATTTAGATAGATTAATTTTGAAGTTAGACCAATGGCCATATTCCTCTAGTAGTTTCATGAAGGCAGGGAAGCCTCTTTCCGGCCTGGACATTATCACCAACAAGTCGTCGGCAAAAGCGGCAGACTTATGATGAACTCCCTGTAGGTTGAACCCCTCAATTTCCTGATCCTGCTGAATGGTAGCTAGCAATGGCTCCATAGCCAGGACAAAGAGTAGGGGGGATAAGGGGCATCCCTGCCTTGTGCCATTTTTAATATCAAGGGGGTCAGTGAGGGTATTATTTATCTTAATTCTGGCTGTGGGGAATGTGTACATCTGTAGGATTGCGCGTATGGTATCTGGAGGGAAACTGAAGGCCTCCAATGTCCCCTTCAAGAAGGTCCAGTCCACCCTATCAAACGCTTTTTCAGCGTTTGTTCCCAGCAGCACCAGAGGCAGCTTATGGGTCCTGGTGTGTTGCATTATGTTTAGTACTCTGAGCGCGTTATCCTTCCCCTCTCTACCTCTAATAAACCCCGTTTGCTCAGGGGAGATGAGATCTGGAAGGATATCCGCCACTCGGTTAGCAATTAGGCTAGCATAAATCTTTAGGTCCACATTCAGGAGTGAGATGGGCCTATAATTTCCACAACACTCAGGATCTTTCCCGTCTTTGTGTATTAATGATATATGTGCCTCGAGTGCTTGCTTGGGAATTGGATCACCTTGCAGTAAAGCGTTGCATGATGCTAAGAGATGTTCCCCCAAAGTGTCAAATTTTTTTTTATAGTATATAATGGGAAGGCCATCCGGCCCTGGAGCCTTCCCCACGGGGCTTCTGGACAGGATGGACTGAACCTCCGTTCGAGAGAACGGTTTCCCCAGGGTCTCCTGCTGTATTTTAGAGAGTTTCGGGAGGTTCAACTTAGCTAGGTAGTTTTGTATATCGCCTTTCCTCTTGTCTTTTTCCATAGCCGACTCCTCTGGTCGAATTTGATACAGATTTTTATAGAAACGAAGGAATTCATCTGAAATTTGGGAATAGTCTTGCGTACGATGTCCCTGTGAGGTTTTGATTGCATGTATAAAAGTGCGGGCCTGTCTTTTTTTATCAGGGACATCATAAGTTTAGAGGCTTTATCCCTGTGAAGGAACATACGATTCCTCCATCCAAGATAAAATTTAGCCGACTGTTTATTAAGCAAATCCCTAAGTTCCATGCGTTTCGCAGTCAACTGTTCTAAGGTCTGTTGAGAAAGGGACTTCTTATGTTGGGCCTAAAACGTGGCGATCTCAGCGTACAAAGTCTCCAAGAACGATTTCCTCTGCTTGTTAAGGTAAGAGGAAATGGAGATCAACTCTCCCCTAATGACCGACTTATGTGCTTCCCACAGCATTGGGGCCGCCATATCCTGTGTTTTGTTCTCTGCAAAATAGTTACAGAGACAATCAGATATGCGTTTCTTATTTTCTTCCGAGGAGAGAATTGATTCATTCAATCTCCACGTACGGTGAAGCCAATACGGCCTCAGGAGTGAGAAACTGACTGAGACATAAGCATGGTCGGAGTAAGGGGATGATTGTATCTCTGAGTCCTTGACATTAGGCAGCAGATGCCGGGGTAGAAAGATGTAGTCCAGTCTATGGTACGATTTATGAGGTACGATATATGGTACGATTTATGAGGATTAGAGAAGAATGTAAAATCTTTAGTTGTGGGGTGTTGGTAGCGCCATATATCTATCAAAGAGAGGGAGAGGAGAGAGCATTTAATCCGAGATAGGTCCCTTAAAGAGAGGTGACTTTTTTTTGCAGTGGAATCTAATTTAGGTTCCAAAGCCGCATTGAAATCAGAGTGGACATCAACCAACGAATCTGTTTTACATTTGGGGCATACAGATTCCCTAGGGTTACCATGGAACCGGCCAAAATACCCTTAACGAAAATGAACCGGCCCTCTGGATCGATGACGACATCCTGGGCTAGAAAGGGTGTATCTTTAGCCAGGGCTATGGAGACCCCTCTAGAGCCTTTACGTGGGGAGGGAGCATGGAACCAAGTGTTGTAATGTGCTTTGTTAAAACTTGGGATTTTGCCTTCACGGAAATGCGTTTCCTGAAAGAATATCATGTCTGCACGCTTTTTTTGTAGGCTATGTAAAGTCTGTGACCTTTGTATGGGGGAGTTTAACCCATGTGCGTTGAGACTTATCGCCGTAAATACCTTATGATGTAATGCCATGGTAATACAGACGGACGTGCGTTCTGTTCTTTATATTCCAGGATGAGCGGACCAGACCTATGACCAATAGAAGAGAAGAAGAGATAGAAAGAACAGGGGGTAGAGATAGATTCAGAAGAAAGAGTATTAGTATCAACATTTTCAACTATCAAGTATTTGAAATTCAAACAAGTAAAGGTGGGCATCAAGAGGGAGCAACGGGTACAAAACCCCTATAATAACAACATGTTTTGACTAGCATAATCAATTGTGGGCGACACTAGACCCACTCAAAGACCCCTTCAGGGGGGGTCGCCCTCAGCGTTCATCTGAAGCTTCTTTGCCGCCTTGCGTCTGGATCTGTGAGTCTTCGGGGTAAGACTATGCCATGGTGCCGGGTCCGGAAGCATTTGTAGCGTAGCAGCTGCTCGATGGACTTCCAACTCCGGGTATTTCTCCAAAGTGATCCCCAAATCTTCACAGATCCGTCTTATCTCCGCCGAAGTCTTGGCTTGGTAGTGTTTTCCATTAGCAGTTATAGCAATGCCAAATGGATATAACCAGCGGTACGGAAACTGGCGTTGGCGTAGCACTGTTGTGAAGGGCTGTAGCAATCTCCTTTTGGTCAGTGTGGTGGAAGCAAGGTCCTGGAAAATCAGAATTTTAGAGCCTTCATGGCTGATATGTTCTGCCTCTCTAGCTCTTTTAAGAATACTCTCCTTGATTCGGTAATCCAGAAAGCGGCATATGACATCCCTTGGTGGTTCCCCTTGTTTGGGACGGGGTCTCAAAGATCTATGGGCACGTATCAGTTCTATTGTCGGAGCCGGATCAGAGTCCATCAGGTCAGAGAAGATGCCCTGCAGAGTTGGGATCAAGGCTTCATTAGCTACCGATTCTGGAAGACCCTTTAATCTGAGGTTGTTTCGCCTTTCTCTGTTTTCATGATCTTCCAGAATGGCATGAATTTGATTGACATTGTCTTCCTGTTGACGAAGGCAGGAGATGACAGTGTTAGAAGTGGAGATTATTGTAGCTTGGGCTGCTTCCAGAGTTTCCACCCTGTGTCCAATTTGACCAATTTCTTGCTTGATATCCGATAGCTCCTTTGCCACTGGATCTAGCGCATTTTTGAGGATCCGCTTTATAAAGGATCTTGAGATAGGGAGGGTCTTGCTATTATCAGCGCCTTCTGTGTCACTTTCCTCATCCTCCATGTCTTGTATATCATTTGTGGACGTGCTTTGGGGGCTGCCTGTTTTAGCGTCCGCTGCATGTAGGTGTTTTTTGAGGAACTTATCCACATCTGCCTGGGTAGTGGATTTAACCGGTCTGGGCAGAGAACTGGCGCGTGCGTTGCCAATTTTGACCATGTTTAAGTCAGACATACGTGAATTATGCTTTAAAAAGTGAGTGGTAGGGGGTTAGGCCACTTCGCTCCCTCCAGGTAGCACAAACTTTAATACATTGCCCTCCCTCAATGGGGGGTAAGGGGGCGAAAGGAGAGTGTCTCTATATTCGAGGTACTTCTATGTGGCCCCTCTCTATAACATCTCTACCTTTAGGTCTCCCTTGCAGCCTTAGCACTTGTAATGGTGTGTGGAACTGAAAATCAATAAGATTGTCTTGCCCCCAGCCCAGCTGTTAGGTTGTGAGGATCTAAGCCCGAGCTCACAGGGCGCCTAGTAGTATGAAGGGCCATAAAGCAACCCCCACAGTTCTTAAATGGCCCTGCAAATATTTTTGGAGAGGGGTCCCCTTGAACCGGGTCTAATCCCCTATCTTCGCCCTCCTCTTGATATGGGCCCAGTACAGGGAGACTTTGTCCGGTGCCCTCCTCTTGATATGGACCCAGTACAGGGAGACTTTGTCCGGTGCCCTCCTCTTGATATGGGCCCAGTACAGGGAGACTCTGTCCAGTGTCTCTTTCTCTCAGCCCTGATCCCTCTGCTCCCTGAGGCTCGGGGGGGGGGGACTATGTCGGGGAGCGCCGGGATTGCAAGTGCCTCGGCTAGGCCCGAGAGACACCGCAGTGCGGGCCCCGAACTTCGGTGCTGAAGAGGAGTCGGCGTGTCGCCCGCTGCCAGAGGGGACCACACTCACCGCCGGGCGCTGCAGAGTACCTCTAAGATGCCGCTCCCAGCCGCCGCGAGATCTCCCGCAGTCTCCCAGGAGCTCCACGCGGCCTCTCCGGAACCTTCGCGTCTCGCCGCTCCCTCACTGCAGATCAGCCGCCCGACAGGCAGGTGAGTATCCGGGCGCTCTAGCTCCTCAGGCCCTCCGTCTTGCTCTGGCGTCCCGTGAAGCTTCAGCTCTGTCCACCCTCCTCGGGCCCGGCCGGCTGCCAAGTTAAGATGGCGGCTGCGATTCCTCTCCCGCTGCTGTCAGGAGCGCCAGACCAACCTGTACCGGGGTGAGGGTAGGCAAGGGTCGTCCGGCCTTCTCGGTCCGTTCCTCTTGGATCCCCTGAAGTGCTCTGTTGTTCTTCAGGTGGGTGCCTCCGATTCTCTGGGTTCTTATTCTCAGGCTCTGTAAGCCCCTATGCCCCGTCAGGCCTCAGCTTTAGGGGGGTCTTCAGAAGCGCCCTTGTGATTGCACACAGAAAATGGTGGTCTCCCCACCCTTCTGGCGTTCTGGGGGTCCGAATGGAGGAGCCAGACAGGTGGATTATCCGTCAGGAGGCAAGATGCTGATGGATCTGTCAGGAGCACCTTCACTCACGTCTGCTCCTGACGGCGGCCATTTTGGACTCCCCTTATCTCCTGTTTTAACTCTATTACTAACCCATGGTCTAACCCTTACCCTAGCCTTAACCCAGAACACAACCCTAATCCTCACCTCTGGCCTAACCCAAATCTAAACCTTAAATTCTGGGATATCCTAATTTTAACTGCAAGACTAACTCTATTTCTAGCTCCTGGTCTGACCCTAACTCCTGTTTTAACTCTATTCCTAACCCATGGTCTATCCCTAACCCTAGCCTTAACCCTGGACCCAACCCTAATCATCACCTCTGACTTAACCTAAACCTTCAATACTGGGATAACCTAACTTTAACTGCTGGACTAACCCTATTTCTAGCTCGTGGTCTGACCCTAACTCCTGTTTTAACTCTATTACTAATTCATAATCTAACCTTAACCCTAGCCTTAATTTAGGACCCAACGCAAATCCTCACCTCTGGTTTAACTTAAACCTTAAATTATTTCTTAAACTAAGTTTAACTGCTGGACTAACCCCATTTCTAGCTCCTCATCTGACCCTAACTCCTACTTTAACTCTATTCCTAACCCATAGTGTAACCCTAACCCTAGCCTTAACCCAGGACCCAACCCTAATCCTCACATCTGACTTAACCTAAACCTTTAATACTGGCATAACCTAACTTTAACTGCTGGACTAACCCTATTTCTAGCTCCTGGTCTGACCCTAACTCCTTTTTTAACTCTATTCCTAACCCATGGTCTAACCCTTACTCTAGCCTTAACCCAGGTCCCAACCCTAATCCTCACCTCTGACTTAACCTAAACCTTAAATTCTGGGATAACCTAACTTTACCTGCTGGACTAACCCTATTTCCAGCTCCTGGTCTGACCCTAACACCTGTTTTAACTCTTTTCCTAACCCATGGTCTAACCCTAACCCTAGCTTTAACCCAGGACCCAACCCTAATCCTCGCCTCTGGACTAACCCAAACCTAAACCTTAAATACTGGGATAACCTAAATTTAACTGCAGGACTAACCCTATTTCTAGCTCGTGGTCTGTTCCTAACTCCTTTTTTAACTCTATTCCTAACCCATGGTCTAACCCTTACTCTAGCCTTAACCCAGGTCCCAACCCTAATCCTCACCTCTGACATAACCTAAATCTTAAATTCTGGGATAACCTAACTTTAACTGCTGGACTAACCCTATTTCTAGCTCGTGGTCTGACCCTAACTGCTGTTTTAACTCTATTACTAACCCATGGTCTAACACTAACCCTAGCCTTAACCCAGGAACCAATCCTAATCCTCACCTCTGGCTTAACCTAAACCTTAAATACTAGGATAACTTAACTTTAACTCCTGGACTAACCCAATTTCTAGCTCCTGGTCTGACCCTAACTACTGTTTTAACTCTATTCCTAACCCATGGTCTAATTCTAACCCTAGCCTTAACACAGGACCCCACCATAATTCTCACCTCTGGCCTAACCCAAACCTAAACCTTAAATTCTGGGATAACCTAACTTTAACTGCAGGACTAACCCTATTTCTAGCTTGTGGTCTGACCCTTACTCCTGTTTTAACACTAATCCTAACCCATAATCTTACCTTAAGCCTAGCCTTAATTTAGGACTCAACCCAAATTCTCGCCTCTGGCTTATCCTAAACCTTAAATTCTGGCTTAAGCTAAGTTTAACTTCTGGACTAACCCTATTTCTAGCTCCTGGTCTGTTCCTAACTCCTGTTTTAACTCTATTCCTAACCCATGGTCTAACCCTAACCCTAGCCTTAACCCAGGACCCAAACCTAATCCTCCCCTCTGACTTAACCTAAACCTTAAATACTGGAATAACTCAACTTTAATTGCTGGACTAACCCTATTTCTAGCTCCTGGTCTGACCCTAAATCCTGTCTTAACTCTATTCCTAACCCATGGTCTAACCGTAACCCCAGCCTTAACTCAGAACCCAACCCTAATCCTCACCTCTGACTTAACCTAAACCTTATATTCTGAAATAACCTAACATTAACTGCTGGACTAAACGTATTTCTAGCTCGTGGTCTGACCTTAACTCCTGTTTTAACTTTATTACCCATGGTCTAACCTTAACCCTAGCCTTAATTTAGGACCTAACCCAAATCCTCACCTCTCTCTTAACCTAAACCGTAAATTCTGGCTTAACCTAAGTTTAACTGCTGGACTAACCCTATTTCTAGATCCTGGTCTGACCCTAACTCCTGTTTTAACTCTATTCCTAACCCATGGTCTAATCCTAACCCTAACCTTAACTAAGGAAAAACCCCTTATCCTCACCTCTGGCTTAACCTAAACCTGAAATACTGGAATAACTTAACTTTAACTGCTGGAAAAACCCTATTTCTAGCTCCTAGTTTTAAACTAACTCCTATTTTTACTCTATTCCTAACTAATGGTCTAACCCTAATCCAAGCCTTAAACCAGGACTCATCCCTAATCCTCACTTCTTGCCAACCCAAACCTAAACCTTAAATTCTGGGATATCCTGACTTTAACTGCTGGACTTACCCTATTTTTAGCTCCAGGTCTGACCCTAACTCCTGTTTTAACTCTATTCCTAACCCATGGTCTAACCCTAACCCTAGCCTTAACCCAGGTCCCAACCCTAATCCTCACCTCTAACTTAACCTAACCTAACCATTAAATACTGGGATAACCTAACATTAACTGCTGGACTAACCCTATTTCTAGCTTGTTGTCTGACCCTAACTCCTGTTTTGACTCTATTACTAACCCATGGTCGAACCCTAACCCTAGCCTTAACCCAGGACCCAAACCTAATCCTCACCTCTGGCTTAACCTAAAACTTCAAATCTGGCTTAACCTAGGTTAAACTGCTGGACCAACCCTAATTATAGCCCCTAGTTTTAAACTAACTCCTGTTTTTACTCTATTCTTAACACATGGTCTAACCCTAACCCTAACCTTAACCCAGGACTCAACCCTAATCCTCACCTCTGGCCTAACCCAAACCTTAACCTTAAATTTTGGGATAACCTAAATTAAACTGCTGGACTAACCCTATTTCTAGCTCCAGGTCTGACCCTAACTCCTGTTTTAACTCTATTACTAACCCATAGTCTAACCCTAGCCTTAACCCAGTACCCAACCCTAATCCTCACTTTTGACTTAACCTAAACCTTAAATGCTGGGATAACCTAAATTTATCTGCTGTACTAACCCTATTTCTAACTCATTGTCTGACCCTAACTCCTGTTTTAACTCTATTCCTAACCCATGGTCTAACCCTAAGCTTAACCCAGGACTTAACCCTAATCCTCACCTCTGGCCTAACCCAAACCTTAACCTAAAATTCTGGGATAACCTAACTTTAACTGTTGGACTAACCCAAATCCTTTTTTAACTCTATTCCTAACTTATAGTGTAACCCTCACCCTAGCCTTAATTCAGGACGCAACCCTAATCCTGGCTTAACCTAAACATTAAATTCTGGCTTAACCTAGGTTAAACTGCTGGACTAACCCTATTTCTAGCTCCTGGTCTCACCCTAACTCCTGTTTTTCCTCTATTCCTAACCCATGGTCTAACCCTAACATTAGCCTTATCACAGGACTCATCCCTAATCCTCACCTCTGGCCTAACCCAAACCTAAACCTTAAATTCTGGGGTAACCTAACTTTAACTGCTGGACTAACCCTATTTCTAGCTCCTGGTCTTACTCTAACTCCTGCTTTAACTCTATTCCTAACCCTTGGTCTAATCCTAACCCTAGCCTTAACACAGAACTCATCCCTAATCCTCACCTCTGGCCTAAACCAAACCTAAACCTTAAATTCTGGGATAAACTAACTTTAACTGCTTGACTAACCCTATTTTTTAGCTCCTGGTCTGACCTTAACTTCTGCTTTAACTCTATTCCTAACCCATGGTGTAATCCTAACCCTAGCTTTAACCAGGGACCCAACCCTAATCCTCACCTGTCTTAAACTAAACCTTAAATTCTGGCTTAAACTATGTTAAACTGCTGGAATAACCCTATTTCTAGCCCCTAGTTTTAAATTAACTCCTGTTTTTACTCTATTCCTAACCCATGGTCTAACCCTAACCTTAACCCACGACTCAACCCTAATCCTCACCTCTGGCCTAACCCAAACCTAAACCTTAAATTCTGGGATAACCTAACTTTAACTGCTGGACTAACCTTATTTCTAGCTTGTGTTGTGACCCTAACTCCTGTTTTAACTCTATTACTAACCCATGGTCTAACCCTATCCCTAGCCCTAACCCAGGACCCAACCCTAGTCCTCACCTCTGGCTTAACCCAAACCTTCAATTCTGGCTTAACCTAGGTTAAACTGCTGGACTAACCCTATTTCTAGCCCCTAGTTTTAAACTAAGTCCTTTTTTTCCTCTATTCCTAACCCATGGTCTAACCCTAACCCTAGCCTTAACACAGGACTCATCCCTAATCCTCACCTCTGAATTAACCTAAACCTTAAATACTGGGATAACCTAACTTTAACTGCTGGACTAACAGTATTTCTAGCTCCTGGTCTGACCCTAACTGCTGTTTTAACTCTAATGCTAACCAATGGTCTAACCCTAACGATAGCCTTAACTCAGGACCCAACTCTAATCCTCACCTCTTGCTTAATCTAAACCTTAAATTCTGGCTTAACCTAGGTTAAACTGCTGGACTAACCCAATTTATATCCCCTAGTTTTAAACTAACTCCTGTTTTTACTCTATTCCTAACCCATGGTCTAACCCTAACCCTAGCCTTAACCCAGGACCCAACCCTAATCCTCACCTCTGACTTAACCTAACCATTAAATACTGGGATAACCTAACTTTAACTGCTGGACTAACCCTATTTCTAGCTTGTGGTCTGACCCTAACTCCTGTTTTAACTCTATTACTAACCGATGGTCCAACCCTAAACCTAGCCTTAACCCAGGAACCAACCCTAATCCTCACCTCTGGCTTAACCCAAACCTTCAATTCTGGATTAACCTAGGTTAAACTGCTGGACTAACCCAATTTCTATCCCCTAGTTTTAAACTAACTCCTGTTTTTCCTCTATTCCTAACCCATGGTCTAACCCTAACCCTAACCCTAACCCTAAATCAGGACCCAACCCTAATCCTAACCTCTGACTTAACCTAATCCTTAAATACTGGGGTAACCCAACTTTAACTGCAGGACTAACCCTATTTCTAGCTCCTAGTCTCACCCTAAGTTCTGTTTTAACTCAATTCCTAACCCATGGTCTAACCCTAACCCTAGCCTTAACCGAGGACCCAACCCTAATCCTCATCTATGACTTAACCTAAACCTTAAATACATGGATAACCTAACTTTAACTGCTGGACTAACCCTATTTCTAAATCCTGGTCTGACCATAACTCCTGTTTTAAATCTATTCCTAACCCATGCTCTAACCCTAACCCTAACCTTAACCGAGGACTCAACCCTAATCCTCATCTCTGTCCTAACCCAAAACTAAACCTTAAATTCTGGGATAACGTAAATTAAGCTGCTGGACTAACCCTATTTCTAGCTTGTGGTATGACCCTAACTCCTGTTTTAACTCTATTACTAACCTATGTTCTAACCCTAACCCTAGCCTTAACCCGTGACCTAACCCTAATCCTCACCCATGGCTTAACCTACACCTTAAATTCTGGCTTAACCTAACTTTAACTGCTGGACTTACCCTATTTCTAGCTCCTGGTCTGACCCTAACTCCTCTTTTAACTCTATTCCTAACCCATAGTCTAACCCTAACCCTATTCTTAACCCAGGACTCAACCATAATCATAACCTCTGGCCTAACCCAAACCTTAACCTTAAATTCTGGGATAACCTAACATTAACTGCTGGACTAACCCTATTTCTAGCTTGTGGTCTGACCCTAACTCCTGTTTTAACTCTATTCCTAACCAAGGGTTTAACCATAACCCTAGCCTTAACCCAGGACCATACCCTAATTCTCACTTCTGACTTAACCTAAACCCTAAATACTGGAGTAACCCAACTTTAACTGCTGGACTAACCGTATTTCTAGCTCCTGGTCTGACCCTAACTCCTGTTTTAACTCAATTCCTAACCCATGGTCTAACCCTAACCCTAGCCTTAACCCATGATCCAACCCTAATCCTCACCCATGGCTTAACCTAAACGTTAAATTCTGGCTTAACCTAACATTAACTGCTGGACTAACCCTATTTTTAGCTCCTGGTCTGGCCCTAACTCCTGTTTTAACTCTATTCCTAACCCATGGTCTAACCCTAACCCTAACCTTAACCCAGGACTCAACCCTAATCCTCACCTCTGGCCTAACCCAAACCTTAACCTTAAATTCTAGGATAACCTAACTTTAACTGCTGGACTAACCCTATTTCTATCTTGTGTTCTGACCCTAACTTCTGTTTTAACTCTATTAATAACCCATGGTTCAACCCTAACCCTAGCCTTAACCCAGGACCCAAACCTAATCCTCACCTCTGGCTTAGCCTAAACCTTCAATTCTGGCTTAACCTAGGTTAAACTGCAGGACTAACCCTAATTATAGCCCCTAGTTTTAAACAAACTCCTGTTTTAACTCTATTCCTAATCCATGGTCTAACCCTAACCCTAACCTTAACTCAGGACTCAACCCTAATCCTCACCTCTGGCCGAACCCAAACCTTAACCTTAAATTCTGGGATAACCTAACTTTAACTGCTGGACTAACCCTATTTCAAGCTCCTGGTCTGACCCTAACTCCTGTTTTAACTCTATTCCTAATCCATGGTCTAACCCCAACCCTAGCCTTAACCCACTACCCAACCCTAATCCTCACCTCTGACTTAACTTAAACCTTAAATACTGGGATAACCTAACTTTACCTGCTGGACTAACCCTATTTCTAATTCCTGGTCTGTCCCTAACTCCTGTTTTAAGTGTATTCCTAACCAATGGTGTAACCCTAACCCTAGCCTTAACCCATGACCCAACCCTAATCCCTACCTATGGCTTAACCTAAACCTTAAATTCTGGCTTAACCTAGGTTAAACAGCTGGACTAACCCTAATTCTAGCCCCTAGTTTTAAACAAACTCCTGTTTTAACTCTATTTCTAATCCATGGTCTAACCCTAACCTTAACCCAGGACTCAACCCTAATCCTCACCTCTGGCCTAACCCAAACCTTAACCTTAAATACTGGGATAACCTAACTTTAACTGCTGGACTAACCCTATTTCTAGCTCCTGGTCTGACCCTAACTGCTGTTTTAACTCTAATGCTAACCAATGGTCTAACCCTAATGATAGCCTTAACTCAGGATCCAACTCTAATCCTCACCTCTTGCTTAATCTAAACCTTAAATTCTGGCTTAACCTAGGTTAAACTGCTGGACTAACCCAATTTATATCCCCTAGTTTTAAACTAACTCCTGTTTTTACTCTATTCCTAACCCATGGTCTAACCCTAACCCTAGCCTTAACCTAGGACCCAACCCTAATCCTCACCTCTGACTTAACCTAACCATTAAATACTGGGATAACCTAACATTAGCTGCTGGACTAACCCTATTTCTAGCTTGTGGTCTGACCCTAACTCCTGTTTTAACTCTATTACTAACCCATGGTCTAACCTTAACCCTAGCCTTAATTTAGGACCTAACCCAAATCCTCACCTCTCTCTTAACCTAAACCGTAAATTCTGGCTTAACCTAAGTTTAACTGCTGGACTAACCCTATTTCTAGATCCTGGTCTGACCCTAACTCCTGTTTTAACTCTATTTCTAACCCATGGTCTAATCCTAACCCTAACCTTAACCCAGGAAAAACCCCTAATCCTCACCTCTGGCTTAACCTAAACCTTAAATACTGGAATAACTTAACTTTAACTGCTGGAAAAACCCTATTTCTAGCTCCTAGTTTTAAACTAACTCCTATTTTTACTCTATTCCTAACTAATGGTCTAACCCTAACCCAAGCCTTAAACCAGGACTCATCCCTAATCCTCACTTCTTGCCAACCCAAACCTAAACCTTAAATTCTGGGATAACCTGACTTTAACTGCTGGACTTACCCTATTTTTAGCTCCAGGTCTGACCCTAACTCCTGTTTTAACTCTATTCCTAACCCATGGTCTAACCCTAACCCTAGCCTTAACCCAGGTCCCAACCCTTATCCTCACCTCTAACTTAACCTAAACCTTAAATACTGGGAAAACCTAACTTAAACTGCTGGCCTAACCCTATTTCTAGCTCTTGGACTGACCCTAACTCCTGTTTTGACTCTATTACTAACCCATGGTCTAACCCTAACCCTAGCCTTAACCCAGGACCCAAACCTAATCCTCACCTCTGGCTTAACCTAAAACTTCAAATCTGGCTTAACCTAGGTTAAACTGCTGGACCAACCCTAATTATAGCCCCTAGTTTTAAACTAACTCCTGTTTTTACTCTATTCTTAACACATGGTCTAACCCTAACCCTAACCTTAACCCAGGACTCAACCCTAATCCTCACCTCTGGCCTAACCCAAACCTTAACCTTAAATTTTGGGATAACCTAAATTAAACTGCTGGACTAACCCTATTTCTAGCTCCAGGTCTGACCCTAACTCCTGTTTTAACTCTATTACTAACCCATAGTCTAACCCTAGCCTTAACCCAGTACCCAACCCTAATCCTCACTTTTGACTTAACCTAAACCTTAATTGCTGGGATAACCTAAATTTATCGGCTGTACTAACCCTATTTCTAACTCATTGTTAGACCCTAACTCCTGTTTTAACTCTATTCCTAACCCATGGTCTAACCCTAACCCTAAGCTTAACCCAGGACTTAACCCTAATCCTCACCTCTGGCCTAACCCAAACCTTAACCTAAAATTCTGGGATAACCTAACTTTAACTGTTGGACTAACCCAAATCCTTTTTTAACTCTATTCCTAACTTATAGTGTAACCCTAACCCTAGCCTTAATTCAGGACGCAACCCTAATCCTGGCTTAACCTAAACATTACATTCTGGCTTAACCTAGGTTAAACTGCTGGACTAACCCTATTTCTAGCTCCTGGTCTCACCCTAACTCCTGTTTTTCCTCTATTCCTAACCCATGGTCTAACCCTAACATTAGCCTTAACACAGGACTCATCCCTAATCCTCACCTCTGGCCTAACCCAAACCTAAACCTTAAATTCTGGGGTAACCTAACTTTAACTGCTGGACTAACCCTATTTCTAGCTCCTGGTCTTACTCTAACTCCTGCTTTAACTCTATTCCTAACCCTTGGTCTAATCCTAACCCTAGCCTTAACACAGAACTCATCCCTAATCCTCACCTCTGGCCTAAACCAAACCTAAACCTTAAATTCTGGGATAAACTAACTTTAACTGCTTGACTAACCCTATTTTTAGCTCCTGGTCTGACCTTAACTTCTGCTTTAACTCTATTCCTAACCCATGGTGTAATCCTAACCCTAGCTTTAACCAGGGACCCAACCCTAATCCTCACCTGTCTTAAACTAAACCTTAAATTCTGGCTTAAACTATGTTAAACTGCTGGAATAACCCTATTTCTAGCCCCTAGTTTTAAATTAACTCCTGTTTTTACTCTATTCCTAACCCATGGTCTAACCCTAACCTTAACCCACGACTCAACCCTAATCCTCACCTCTGGCCTAACCCAAACCTAAACCTTAAATTCTGGGATAACCTAACTTTAACTGCTGGACTAACCTTATTTCTAGCTTGTGTTGTGACCCTAACTCCTGTTTTAACTCTTTTACTAACCCATGGTCTAACCCTATCCCTAGCCCTAACCCAGGACCCAACCCTAGTCCTCACCTCTGGCTTAACCCAAACCTTCAATTCTGGCTTAACCTAGGTTAAACTGCTGGACTAACCCTATTTCTAGCCCCTAGTTTTAAACTAAGTCCTGTTTTTCCTCTATTCCTAACCCATGGTCTAACCCTAACCCTAGCCTTAACACAGGACTCATCCCTAATCCTCACCTCTGACTTAACCTAAACCTTAAATACTGGGATAACCTAACTTTAACTGCTGGACTAACCCTATTTCTAGCTCCTGGTCTGACCCTAACTGCTGTTTTAACTCTAATGCTAACCAATGGTCTAACCCTAACCCTAGCCTTAACCCAGGACCCAAACCTAATCCTCACCTCTTGCTTAATCTAAACCTTAAATTCTGGCTTAACCTAGGTTAAACTGCTGGACCAACCCTAATTATAGCCCCTAGTTTTAAACTAACTCCTGTTTTTACTCTATTCTTAACACATGGTCTAACCCTAACCCTAACCTTAACCCAGGACTCAACCCTAATCCTCACCTCTGGCCTAACCCAAACCTTAACCTTAAATTTTGGGATAACCTAAATTAAACTGCTGGACTAACCCTATTTCTAGCTCCAGGTCTGACCCTAACTCCTGTTTTAACTCTATTACTAACCCATAGTCTAACCCTAGCCTTAACCCAGTACCCAACCCTAATCCTCACTTTTGACTTAACCTAAACCTTAATTGCTGGGATAACCTAAATTTATCTGCTGTACTAACCCTATTTCTAACTCATTGTCTGACCCTAACTCCTGTTTTAACTCTATTCCTAACCCATGGTCTAACCCTAACCCTAAGCTTAACCCAGGAATTAACCCTAATCCTCACCTCTGGCCTAACCCAAACCTTAACCTAAAATTCTGGGATAACCTAACTTTAACTGTTGGACTAACCCAAATCCTTTTTTAACTCTATTCCTAACTTATAGTGTAACCCTAACCCTAGCCTTAATTCAGGACGCAACCCTAATCCTGGCTTAACCTAAACATTACATTCTGGCTTAACCTAGGTTAAACTGCTGGACTAACCCTATATCTAGCTCCTGGTCTCACCCTAACTCCTGTTTTTCCTCTATTCCTAACCCATGGTCTAACCTAGCCTTAACACAGGACTCATCCCTAATCCTCACCTCTGGCCTAACCCAAACCTAAACCTTAAATTCTGGGGTAACCTAACTTTAACTGCTGGACTAACCCTATTTCTAGCTCCTGGTCTTACTCTAACTCCTGCTTTAACTCTATTCCTAACCCTCGGTCTAATCCTAACCCTAGCCTTAACACAGAACTCATCCCTAATCCTCACCTCTGGCCTAAACCAAACCTAAACCTTAAATTCTGGGATAAACTAACTTTAACTGCTTGACTAACCCTATTTTTAGCTCCTGGTCTGACCTTAACTTCTGCTTTAACTCTATTCCTAACCCATGGTGTAATCCTAACCCTAGCTTTAACCAGGGACCCAACCCTAATCCTCACCTGTCTTAAACTAAACCTTAAATTCTGGCTTAAACTATGTTAAACTGCTGGAATAACCCTATTTCTAGCCCCTAGTTTTAAATTAACTCCTGTTTTTACTCTATTCCTAACCCATGGTCTAACCCTAACCTTAACCCACGACTCAACCCTAATCCTCACCTCTGGCCTAACCCAAACCTAAACCTTAAATTCTGGGATAACCTAACTTTAACTGCTGGACTAACCTTATTTCTAGCTTGTGTTGTGACCCTAACTCCTGTTTTAACTCTATTACTAACCCATGGTCTAACCCTATCCCTAGCCCTAACCCAGGACCCAACCCTAGTCCTCACCTCTGGCTTAACCCAAACCTTCAATTCTGGCTTAACCTAGGTTAAACTGCTGGACTAACCCTATTTCTAGCCCCTAGTTTTAAACTAAGTCCTGTTTTTCCTCTATTCCTAACCCATGGTCTAACCCTAACCCTAGCCTTAACACAGGACTCATCCCTAATCCTCACCTCTGACTTAACCTAAACCTTAAATACTGGGATAACCCAACTTTAACTGCTGGACTAACCCTATTTCTAGCTCCTGGTCTGACCCTAACTGCTGTTTTAACTCTAATGCTAACCAATGGTCTAACCCTAACGATAGCCTTAACTCAGGACCCAACTCTAATCCTCACCTCTTGCTTAATCTAAACCTTAAATTCTGGCTTAACCTAGGTTAAACTGCTGGACTAACCCAATTTATATCCCCTAGTTTTAAACTAACTCCTGTTTTTACTCTATTCCTAACCCATGGTCTAACCCTAACCCTAGCCTTAACCCAGGACCCAACCCTAATCCTCACCTCTGACTTAACCTAACCATTAAATACTGGGATAACCTAACTTTAACTACTGGACTAACCCTATTTCTAGCTTGTGGTCTGACCCTAACTCCTGTTTTAACTCTATTACTAACCGATGGTCCAACCCTAAACCTAGCCTTAACCCAGGAACCAACCCTAATCCTCACCTCTGGCTTAACCCAAACCTTCAATTCTGGATTAACCTAGGTTAAACTGCTGGACTAACCCAATTTCTATCCCCTAGTTTTAAACTAACTCCTGTTTTTCCTCTATTCCTAACCCATGGTCTAACCCTAACCCTAACCCTAACCCTAAATCAGGACCCAACCCTAATCCTAACCTCTGACTTAACCTAATCCTTAAGTACTGGGGTAACCCAACTTTAACTGCAGGACTAACCCTATTTCTAGCTCCTACTCTCACCCTAAGTTCTGTTTTAACTCAATTCCTAACCCATGGTCTAACCCTAACCCTAGCCTTAACCGAGGACCCAACCCTAATCCTCATCTATGACTTAACCTAAACCTTAAATACATGGATAACCTAACTTTAACTGCTGGACTAACCCTATTTCTAAATCCTGGTCTGACCCTAACTCCTGTTTTAAATCTATTCCTAACCCATGCTCTAACCCTAACCCTAACCTTAACCGAGGACTCAACCCTAATCCTCACCTCTGGCCTAACCCAAAACTAAACCTTAAATTCTGGGATAACGTAAATTAAGCTGCTGGACTAACCCTATTTCTAGCTTGTGGTATGACCCTAACTCCTGTTTTAACTCTATTACTAACCTATGTTCTAACCCTAACCCTAGCCTTAACCCGTGACCCAACCCTAATCCTCACCCATGGCTTAACCTACACCTTAAATTCTGGCTTAACCTAACTTTAACTGCTGGACTTACCCTATTTCTAGCTCCTGGTCTGACCCTAACTCCTCTTTTAACTCTATTCCTAACTTATAGTCTAACCCTAACCCTATTCTTAACCCAGGACTCAACCATAATCATAACCTCTGGCCTAACCCAAACCTTAACCTTAAATTCTGGGATAACCTAACATTAACTGCTGGACTAACCCTATTTCTAGCTTGTGGTCTGACCCTAACTCCTGTTTAACTCTATTCCTAGCCAAGGGTTTAACCATAACCCTAGCCTTAACCCAGGACCATACCCTAATTCTCACTTCTGACTTAACCTAAACCCTAAATACTGGAGTAACCCAACTTTAACTGCTGGACTAACCGTATTTCTAGCTCCTGGTCTGACCCTAACTCCTGTTTTAACTCAATTCCTAACCCATGGTCTAACCCTAACCCTAGCCTTAACCCATGATCCAACCCTAATCCTCACCCATGGCTTAACCTAAACCTTAAATTCTGGCTTAACCTAACATTAACTGCTAGACTAACCCTATTTTTAGCTCCTGGTCTGGCCCTAACTTCTGTTTTAACTCTATTCCTAACCCATGGTCTAACCCTAACCCTAACCTTAACCCAGGACCCAAACCTAATCCTCACCTCTGGCTTAGCCTAAACCTTCAATTCTGGCTTAACCTAGGTTAAACTGTAGGACTAACCCTAATTCTAGCCCCTAGTTTTAAACAAACTCCTGTTTTAACTCTATTCCTAATCCATGGTCTAACCCTAACCCTAACCTTAACTCAGGACTCAACCCTAATCCTCACCTCTGGCCGAACCCAAACCTTAACCTTAAATTCTGGGATAACCTAACTTTAACTACTGGACTAACCCTATTTCAAGCTCCTGGTCTGACCCTAACTCCTGTTTTAACTCTATTCCTAATCCATGGTCTAACCCTAACCCTAGCCTTAACCCAGGACCCAACCCTAATCCTCACCTCTGACTTAACTTAAACCTTAAATACTGGGATAACCTAACTTTACCTGCTGGACTAACCCTATTTCTAATTCCTGGTCTGTCCCTAACTCATGTTTTAAGTGTATTCCTAACCAATGGTGTAACCCTAACCCTAGCCTTAACCCATGACCCAACCCTAATCCCTACCTATGGCTTAACCTAAACCTTAAATTCTGGCTTAACCTAGGTTAAACTGCTGGACTAACCCTAATTCTAGCCCCTAGTTTTAAACAAACTCCTGTTTTAACTCTATTCCTAATCCATGGTCTAACCCTATCCTTAACCCAGGACTCAACCCTAATCCTCAGCTCTGGCCTAACCCAAACCTTAACCTTAAATACTGGGATAACCTAACTTTAACTGCTGGACTAACCCTATTTCTAGCTCCTGGTCTGACCCTAACTGCTGTTTTAACTCTAATGCTAACCAATGGTCTAACCCTAACGATAGCCTTAACTCAGGACCCAACTCTAATCCTCACCTCTTGCTTAATCTAAACCTTAAATTCTGGCTTAACCTAGGTTAAACTGCTGGACTAACCCAATTTATATCCCCTAGTTTTAAACTAACTCCTGTTTTTACTCTATTCCTAACCCATGGTCTAACCCTAACCCTAGCCTTAACCCAGGACCCAACCCTAATCCTCACCTCTGACTTAACCTAACCATTAAATACTGGGATAACCTAACTTTAACTGTTGGACTAACCCTATTTCTAGCTTGTGGTCTGACCCTAACTCCTGTTTTAACTCTATTACTAACCGATGGTCCAACCCTAAACCTAGCCTTAACCCAGGAACCAACCCTAATCCTCACCTCTGGCTTAACCCAAACCTTCAATTCTGGATTAACCTAGGTTAAACTGCTGGACTAACCCAATTTCTATCCCCTAGTTTTAAACTAACTCCTGTTTTTCCTCTATTCCTAACCCATGGTCTAACCCTAACCCTAACCCTAACCCTAAATCAGGACCCAACCCTAATCTTAACCTCTGACTTAACCTAATCCTTAAATACTGGGGTAACCCAACTTTAACTGCAGGACTAACCCTATTTCTAGCTCCTAGTCTCACCCTAAGTTCTGTTTTAACTCAATTCCTAACCCATGGTCTAACCCTAACCCTAGCCTTAAACGAGGACCCAACCCTAATCCTCATCTATGACTTAACTTAAACCTTAAATACATGGATAACCTAACTTTAATTGCTGGACTAACCCTATTTCTAAATCCTGGTCTGACCCTTACTCCTGTTTTAAATCTATTCCTAACCCATGCTCTAACCCTAACCCTAACCTTAACCGAGGACTCAACCCTAATCCTCACCTCTGGCCTAACCCAAAACTAAACCTTAAATTCTGGGATAACGTAAATTAAGCTGCTGGATTAACCCTATTTCTAGCTTGTGGTATGACCCTAACTCCTGTTTTAACTCTATTACTAACCTATGTTCTAACCCTAACCCTAGCCTTAACCCGTGACCCAACCCTAATCCTCACCCATGGCTTAACCTACACCATAAATTCTGGCTTAACCTAACTTTAACTGCTGGACTAACCCTATTTCTAGCTCCTGGTCTGACCCTAACTCCTCTTTTAACTCTATTCCTAACCCATAGTCTAACCCTAACCCTATTCTTAACCCAGGACTAAACCATAATCATAACCTCTGGCCTAACCCAAACCTTAACCTTAAATTCTGGGATAACCTAACATTAACTGCTGGACTAACCCTATTTCTAGCTTGTAGTCTGAACCTAACTCCTGTTTTAACTCTATTCCTAACCAAGGGTTTAACCATAACCCTAGCCTTAACCCAGGACCATACCCTAATCCTCACTTCTGACTTAACCTAAACCCTAAATACTGGAGTAACCCAACTTTAACTGCTGGACTAACCGTATTTCTAGCTCCTGGTCTGACCCTAACTCCTGTTTTAACTCAATTCCTAACCCATGGTCTAACCCTAACCCTAGCCTTAACCCATGATCCAACCCTAATCCTCACCCATGGCTTAACCTAAACCTTAAATTCTGGCTTAACCTAACATTAACTGCTGGACTAACCCTATTTTTAGCTCCTGGTCTGGCCCTAACTCCTGTTTTAACTCTATTCCTAACCCATGGTCTAACCCTAACCCTAACCTTAACCCAGGACTCAACCCTAATCCTCACCTCTGGCCTAACCCAAACCTTAACCTTAAATTCTGGGATAACCTAACTTTAACTGCTGGACTAACCCTCTTTCTAGCTTGTGTTCTGACCCTAACTTCTGTTTTAACTCTATTACTAACCCATGGTTCAACCCTAACCCTAGCCTTAACCCAGGACCCAAACCTAATCCTCACCTCTGGCTTAGCCTAAACCTTCAATTCTGGCTTAACCTAGGTTAAACTGCAGGACTAACCCTAATTCTAGCCCCTAGTTTTAAACAAACTCCTGTTTTAACTCTATTCCTAATCCATGGTCTAACCCTAACCCTAACCTTAACTCAGGACTCAACCCTAATCCTCACCTCTGGCCTAACCCAAACCTTAACCTTAAATTCTGGGATAACCTAACTTTAACTGCTGGACTAACCCTATTTCAAGCTCCTGGTCTGACCCTAACTCCTGTTTTAACTCTATTCCTAATCCATGGTCTAACCCTAACCCTAGCCTTAACCCAGGACCCAACCCTAATCCTCACCTCTGACTTAAACTAAACCTTAAATACTGGGATAACCTAACTTTACCTGCTGGACTAACCCTATTTCTAATTCCTGGTCTGACCCTAACTCCTGTTTTAAGTGTATTCCTAACCAATGGTGTAACCCTAACCCTAGCCTTAACCCATGACCCAACCCTAATCCCTACCTATGGCTTAACCTAAACCTTAAATTCTGGCTTAACCTAGGTTAAACTGCTGGACTAACCCTAATTCTAGCCCCTAGTTTTAAACAAACTCCTGTTTTAACTCTATTCCTAATCCATGGTCTAACCCTAACCTTAACCCAGGACTCAACCCTAATCCTCACCTCTGGCCTAACCCAAACCTTAACCTTAAATTCTGGGTTAACCTTACTTTAACTGCTGGACTAACCCTATTTCTAGCTCCTGGTCTGACACTAACTCATGTTTTAACTCTATTCCTAACTAACGGTCTAACCCTAACCCTAGCCTTAACCCAGGGCCCAACCCTAATCCTCACCTCTAGCTTAACCTAAACCTTAAATACTAGGATAACTTATCTTTAACTGCTGGACTAGCCTATTTCTATCTCCTGGTCTGACCCTAACTCCTGTTTTAACTCTTTTCCTAACCCATGGTCTAACCCTATCCCTAGCCTTAATCCAAGACCCAACTCTATTCCTCACCTCTTGCTCAATCTAAACTTTAAATTCTAGCTTAACCTTGGTTAAACTTCTGGACTAACCCTATTTCTAGACCCTAGTTTTAAACTAACTCCTTTTTTTTACTTTATTCCTAACTCATGGTCTAACCCTAGCCTTAACCCAGGACGCAACCCTAATCCTCACCTCTGGCTTAACCTAAACCTTAAATTCTGGGATAACCTAACTTTAACTGCTGGACTAACCTATTTCTAGCCCCTGGTCTGACACTAACTCCTGCTTTAACTCTATTCCTAACCCTTGGTGTAACCCTAAACCTAGCCTTAACCCAGGACCCAACCCTAATCCTCACCTCTGACTTAACCTAAACCCCAAATACTGGGATAACCTAACTTTAACTGCTGGACAAAAGCTATTTCTAGCACCTGGTCTGACCATAACTATTGTTTTAACTCTATTACTAACCCATGGTCTAACCCTATCCCTAGCCTTAACAAAGGACCCAACTCTAATTCTCACCTCTTGCTTAATCTAAACCTTAAATTCTGGCTTAACCTAGGTTAAACTGCTGTACTAACCCTATTTCTAGCCCCTAGTTTTAAACTAACTCCTGTTTTTACTCTGTTCCTAACCCATGGTCTAACCCTAACCCTAGCCTTAACACAGAGCCCAAACCTACTAGGATAACTTATCTTTAACTGCTGGACTAGCCTATTTCTATCTCCTGGTCTGACCCTAACTCCTGTTTTAACTCTATTCCTAACCCAAGGTCTAACCCTAACTCCAACCTTAACCCAGGACTCAAACCTAATCCTCACCTCTGGCCTAACCCAAACCTAAACCTTAAATTCTGGGATAACCCAACTTTAAATGCTGGACTAACCATATTTCTAGCTCCTGGTCTGACCCTAACTCCAGTTTTAACTCTATTCAAAAACCATGGTCTAACCCTAACCCTAGCCTTACCCCAGGACCCAACCCTAATCCTCACCTCTTGCTTAACCCAAACCTTCAATTCTGGCTTAACATAGGTTAAACTGCTGGACTAACCCTATTTCTAGCGCCTAGTTTTAAAATAACTCCTATTTTTCCTCTATTCCTAACCCATGGTCTAACCCCAACCCTAGCCTTAACACAGGACTCATCCCTAATCCTCACCTCTGGCCTAACCCAAACCTAAACCTTAAATTCTGGAATAACCTAACTTTACCTGCTAGACTAACCCTATTTCTAGCTCCTGATCTGATCCTAACTTCTGCTTTAACTCTATTCCTAACCCATAGTGTAAACCTAACCCTAGCCTTAACCCAGGACCCAACTCTAATCCTCACCTCTGGCTTAACCTAAACATTAAATTCTGGCTTAACCTAGGTTAAACTGCTGGACTAACCCTATTTTTAACCCCTAGTTTTAAACTAACTCGTGTTTTTACTCTATTCCTAACCCATGGTCTAACCCTAACCCAGAACCCAACCCTAATCCTCACCTCTCACTTAACCTAAACCTAAATTACTGGGATAACCTAACTTTAACTGCTGGACTAACCCTATTTCTAGCTCCTGGTCTGACCCTAACTCCTGTTTTAACTCTAATCCTAACCCATGGTCTAACCCTAACCCTAGATTTAACCCAGGACCCAACTCTAATCCTAACCTCTTGCTTAATCTAAACCTTAAATTCTGGCTTAAAATATGTTAAACTGCTGGAATAACCTTATTTCTAGCCCCTAGTTTTAAACTAACTCCTGTTTTTACTCTATTCCTAACCCATGGTCTAACCCTAACCCCAGCCTTAAACGAGGACTCATCCCTAAACCTCACATCTGGCATAACCCAAACCTAAACCTAAAATTCTGGGATAACCTAACTTTAACTGCTGGACTAACTCTATTTCTAGCTCCTGGTCTGACCATAACTCCTGTTTTAACTCTATTCCTAACCCATGGTCTAACCATAACCCTAGCCTTAAACGAGGACTCATCCCTAATCCTCACCTCTGGCCTAACCCAAATCTAAACCTTAAATTTTGGGATAACCTAACTTTAACTGCTGGACTAACCCTATTTCTAGCTCCTGGTCTGACCCTAACTCCTGTTTTAACACTATTCCTAACCCATGGTCTAACCCTAGCCTTAACCCAGGACCCAACTCTAATCCTCACCTCAACCTTAACCTAAACCTTAAATTCTGGCTTAACCTAGGTTAAACTGCTGGACTAACCCTATTTCTAGCTCCTAGTTTTAAACTAACTCCTGTTTTTACTCTATTCCTTACCCATTGTCTAACCCTAACCCTAGCCTTAACCCAGGACCCAACCCTAATCCTCACCTCTGACTTAACCTAAACTTTAAATACTGGGATAACCTAACTTTAACTGCTGGACTAACCCTATTTCTAGCTCCTGGTCTGACCCTAACTCCTGTTTTAACTCTAATCCTAACCCATGGTCTAACCCTAACCCTAGCCGTAACCCAGGACCCAAACCTAATCCTCATCTCTTGCTTAACCCAAACCTTCAATTCTGGCTTAACATAGGTTAAACTGCTGGACTAACCCTATTTCTAGCCCTTAGTTTTAAACTAACTCCTGTTTTTCCTCTATTCTTAACCCATGGTCTAACCCTAACCCTAGCCTTAACACATGACCCAACTTTAATCCTAACCTCTTGCTTAATCTAAACCTTAAATTCTGGCTTAAACTATGTTAAACTGCTGGAATAACCCTATTTCTAGCCCCTAGTTTTAAAGTAACTCCTGTTTTTACTCTATTCCTAACCCATGGTCTAACCCTAACCCTAGCCTTAAATGAGGATAAATACCTTAAATTCTGGGATAACCTAACTTTAACTGCTGGACTAACCCTATTTCTAGCTCCTGGTCTGACCATAACTCCTGTTTTAACTCTATTCCTAACTCTATTCCTAACCCATGGTGTAATTCTAACCCTAGCCTTAACACAGGACATATCCCTAATCCTCACCTCTGACCTAACCCAAACCTAAACCTTAAATTCTGGGAAACCTAACTTTAACTGCTGGACTAACCCTATTTCTAGCTCCTGGTCTGACCCTAACTCCTGCTTTAACTCTATTCCTAACCCATGGTGTAATCCTAACTCTAGCCTTACCAGGGACCCAACAATAATCCTCAACTCTGTCTTAAACTAAACCTTAAATTCTGGCTTAATCTATGTTAAACTGCTGGAATAACCCTATTTCTAGCCCCTAGTTTTAAATTAACTCCTGTTTTTACTCTATTCCTAACCCATGGTCTAACCCTAACCTTAGCCTTAACCCAGGACCCAACCCTAATCCTCACCTCTGACTTAACCTAAACCTTAATTTCTGGGATAACCTAACTTTAACTGTTGGACTAACCTTATTTCTAGCTCGTGGTCTGACCCTAACTCCTGTTTTTACTCTATTCCTAACCCATTCTCTAACACTAACCCTAGCCTTAACCCAGGACCCAACCCTAATCCTCACCTCTGACTTAACCTAAACCTTAAATTCTGGAATAACCTAACTTTAACTGCTGGACTAAACCTATTTCTAGCTCCTGATCTGATCCTAACTCCTGCTTTAACTCTATTCCTAACCCATAGTGTAACCCCAACCCTAGCCTTAACCCAGGACCCAACCCTAATCCTCACCTCTGGCTTAACCTAAACATTAAATTCTGACTTAACCTAGGTTAAACAGCTGAACTAACCCTATTTTTAGCCCCTAGTTTTAAACTATCTCCTGTTTTAACTCTATTACTAACCCATGGTCTAACTCTAACCCTAGCCTTAACCCAGGAACCAACCCTAATCCTCACCTCTGACTTAACCTAAACCTTAAATACTGGGATAACTTAACTTTAACTGCTGGACTAACCCTATTTCTAGCTACTGGTCTGACCCTACCTCCTGATTTAACTCTAATCCTAACCCATGGTCTAACCCTAACCCTAGACTTAACTCAGGACTCAACTCCAATCCTAACCTCTTGCTTAATCTAAACCCTAAATTCTGGATTAAACTATGTTAAACTGCTGGAATAACCCTATTTCTAGCCCCTAGTTTTAAACTAACTCCTGTTTTTACTCTATTCCTAACCCATGGTCTAACCCTAACCCTAGTCTTAAACGAGGACTCATCCCTAATCCTCACCTCTGGCCTAACCCAAACCTAAACCTTAAATTCTGGGATAACCTAACTTTAACTGCTGGACTAACCCTATTTCTAGCTCCTGGTCTGACCCTAACTTCTGCTTTAACTCTATTCCTAACCCATGGTGTAATCCTAACCCTAGCCTTAACCAGGGACCCAACCCTAATCCTCACCTCTGTCTTAAACTAAATTTTAAATTCTGGCTTAAACTATGTTAAACTGCTGGAATAACCCAATGTCTAGCCCCTAGTTTTAAACTAACTCCTGTTTTTACTCTATTCCTAACACATGGTCTAACCCTATCCCTAGCCTTAACCCAGGACTCAACCCTAATCCTCACCTCTGGCCTAACCCAAAACTTAACCTTAAATTCTGGGATAACCTAACTTTAACTGCTGGACTAACCCTATTTCTAGCTCCTGGTCTGACCCTAACTCCTGTTTTAACAATATTCCTAACCCATGGTCTAACCCTAGCCTTAAACCAGGACCCAACTCTAATCCTCACCTCTGACTTAACCTAACCCTTAAATACTGGGATAACCTAACTTTAACTGCTGGACTAACCCTATTTCTAGCTCCTGGTCTGACCCTAACTCTTGTTTTAACTCTATTCCTAACCCATGGTCTAACCCTAACCCTATCCTTAACCTAGGACCCAACTCTAATCCTCACCTGTTGTTTAATCTAAACGTTAAATACTGGGATAACCTAACTTTAATTGCTGGACTAACCCTATTTCTAGCTCCTGGTCTAACCCTAACTCCTGTTTTAACTCTATTCCTAACCCATGGTCTAACACTAACCCTAACCTTAACCCAGGACTCAACCCTAATCCTCACCTCTGGCCTAACCCAAACATTATCTTAAATTCTGAGATAACCTAACTTTAACTGCTGGACTAACCCTATTTCTAGCTCCTGGTCTGACACTAACTCCTGTTTTAACTCTATTCTTAACCCATGGTCTAACCCTAACCTTAACCCAGGACTCAACCCTAATCCTCACCTCTTGCCTAACCCAAACCTTAACCTTAAATTCTGGGATAACCTAACTTTAACTGCTGGACTAACTCTATTTCTAGCTTGTGGTCTCACTCTAACTCCTGTTTTATCTCTATTACCCATGGTGTAACCCTAACCCTATCCTTAACCCAGGACCCAACCCTAATCCTCACCTCTGGCTTAACCTAAATCTTATATTCTGGCTTAAATTAGGGTAAACTGCTGGACTAACCCTATTTCTAGCCCCTAGTTTTAAACTATCTCCTGTTTTTACTCTATTCCTAACCCATGGTCTAACCCTAGCCTTAACCCAGGACCCAACCCTAATCCTTACCTCTGACTTAACCTAAACCTTAAATACTGGGATAACCCAACTTTAACTGCTGGACTAACCCTATTTCTAGCTCCTGGTCTGACCCTAACTCCTGTTTTAACTCTAATCCTAACCCATGGTCTAACCCTAACCCTAGCCTTAACCCAGGACCCAACCCTAATCCTCACCTCTGGCTTAACCCAATCCTTCAATTGTGGCTTAACATAGGTTAAACTGTTGGACTAACCTTCTTTCTAGCCCCTAGTTTTAAACTAACTCCTGTTTTTCCTCTATTTCTAAGCCATGGTCTAACAATAAAACCTAACCTTTAACGAAAGACTCAACCATAATCCTCACCTCTGGCAAAACCCAAACCTAAACCTTAAATTCTGGGATAACCTAACTTTAACTGCTGGAATAACCCTATTTCTAGCTCCTGGTCTGACCCTAACTCCTGTTTTAACTGTATTCCTAACCCATGCTCTAACCCTAACCCTAATTTTAACCCAGGACTCAACCTTATTCCTCACCTCTTGCCTAAACCAAACCTAAACCTTAAATTCTGACTTAACCTAACTTTAACTGCTGGACTAACCCTATTTCTAGCATCTTGTCTGAACCTAACTCCTGTTTTAACTCTATTCCTAACCCATGACCTAACGCTAACTCTAGTCTTAACCCAGGACCCAACCCTAATGATCACCTCTGACCTACCCTAAACCTTAAATACTCGGATAACCTAAGTTTAACTGCTGGACTAACCCTATTTCTAGCTCCTGGTCTGACCCTAACTCCTGTTTCATTTTTATTCCTAACCCATAGTCTAACCCTAACCCTAGCCTTAACTTAGGACCAAACCCTAATCCACACCTCTGACTTAACCTAAACCTTAAATACTGGGATAACCTAACTTTAACTGCTGGACTAACCCTATTTCTAACTCCTGGTCTGACCCTAACTCCTGCTTTAACTCTATTCCTAACCCTTGGTGTAATCCTAACCGTAGCCTTAACCCAGGACCCAACCCTAATCCTCACCTCTGGGTTAATCTAAACCTTATATTCTGGCTTAACGTAGGTTAAACTGCTGCATTAGCCCTATTTCTAGCCCCTAGTTTTAAACTAACTCTTGTTTTTACTCTATTCCTAACCCATGGTCTAACCCTAACCTTAACCCAGGGCTCAACACTAAACCTCACCTCTGGCCTAACCCAAACCTAAACCTTAAATTCTGGGATAATATAACTTTAACTGCTGGCCTAACCCTATTTCTAGCTCATGGTCTGACAGTAACTCCTGTTTTTACTCTATTACTAAGCCATGGTCTAACCGTAAACCTAACCCTAACGAAGGACTCATCCTTAATCCTCACCTCTGGCCTAACCCAAACCTTAACCTTAAATTCTGAGATAACCTAACTTTAACTGCTGGACTAACCCTATTTATAGCTTGTGGTCTGACCCTAACTCCTGTTTTAACTCTATTACTAACCCATGGTCTAACCCTAACCCTAGCCTTAACTCAGGACCCAACCCTAATCCTCACCTCTGGCTTAACCCAAACCTTCAATTCTGGCTTAATATAGGTTAAACTGCTGGACTAACCCTATTTCTAGCTCCTAGTTTTAAACTAACTCCTGTTTCTCTTCTATTCCTAACCCAAGGTCTAACCCTAAGCCTAACCTTAACCCAAGACCCAACCCTAAACCACACCTCTGACTTAACCTAAACCTTAAATACTGGGATAACCTAACTTTAACTACTGGACTAACCCTATTTCAAGCTCCTGGTCTCACCCTAACTCCTGTTTTAACTCTGATCCTAACACGTGGTCTAACCCAAACCCTAGCCTTAACCCAGGACCCAACCCTAATCCTCACCTCTGGGTTAATCTAAACCTTATATTCTGGCTTAACGTAGGTTAAACTGCTGGACTAACCCTATTTCTAGCCCCTAGTTTTAAACTAACTCCTTTATTTACTCTATTCCTAACCCATGGTATAACCCTAACCCTAGCCTTAACTCAGGACCCAACCCTAATCCTCACCTCTGACTTAACCTAAACCTTAAATACTGGGATAACCTAACTTTAAATGCTGGACTAACCCTATTTCTAATTCCTGGTCTGACCCTAACTCCTGTTTTAAATTTATTCCTAACTCATGGTCTAACCCTAACCCTAACCTTAACCCAGGACCCAACCCTAATGCTCACCTCTCACCTATCCTAAACCTTAAATACTGGGCTAACCTAAGTTTAACTGCTGGACTAACCAAATTTCTAGCTCCTGGTCTGACCCTAACTCCTGTTTCAACTCTATTCCTAACCCATAGTCTAACCCTAGCCTTAACTTAGGACCCAACCCTAATCCACACCTCTGACTTAACCTAAACCTTAAATACTGGGATAACCTAACTTTAACTGCTGGACTAACCCTATTTCTAACTCCTGGTCTGACCCTAACTCCTGCTTTAACTATATTCCTAACCCATGGTGTAATCCTAACCGTAGCCTTATCCCAGGACCCAAGCCTAATCCTCACCTCTGGGTTAATCTAAACCTTATATTCTGGCTTAACGTAGGTTAAACTGCTGCATTAACCCTATTTATAGCCCCTAGTTTTAAACTAACTCCTGTTTTTACTCTATTCCTAACCCATGGTCTAACCTTAACCTTAACCCAGGGCTCAACACTAAACCTCACCTCTGGCCTAACCCAAACTTAAACCTTAAATTCTGGGATAATCTAACCTTAACTGCTGGACTAACCCTATTTCTAGCTCGTGGTCTGACAGTAACTCCTGTTTTTACTCTATTACTAAGCCATGGTCTAATCATAAACCTAACCCTAACGAAGGACTCATCCTTAATCCTCACCTCTGGCCTAACCCAAACCTTAACACTAAATTTTGGGATAACCTAACTTTAACTGCTGGACTAACCCTATTTATAGCTTGTGGTCTGACCCTAACTCCTGTTTTAACTCTATTACTAACCCATGGTCTAACCCTAACCCTAGCCTTAACTCAGGACCCAACCCTAATCCTCACCTCTGGCTTAACCCAAACCTTGCATTCTGGCTTAACATAGGTTAAACTGCTGGACTAACCCTATTTCTAGCACCTAGTTTTAAACTAACTCCTGTTTTTCCTCTATTCCTAACCCAAGGTCTAACCCTAACCCTTACCTTAACTGTTGTGAATGTTAGCTATGTCTTGGCTGCTGGGAGGCTCCCTCTGGTGGCCAGGAAGGGTTTGGACAGAGACCAGGTGGGTTGTGCAGTGGGTGTTTCCTTTCCTAATTCTCTGCTTATTTAAGTCCTGGTCTGATTGCAGGCTGTTGCCGGATGTCAGTTGTACTTTGTATTTTCAGCCTGCTTAATCCTGCTCTACACCACATCTTCCCCAGATAAGTGCTTGCTCTTTATTTATTGTCTGGTTCTTTTGTTTATCTGGGTTTGTCATTTGTTGTGGTTGGTTTCAGTTTATTTCCTTCCAGGGATTTTCCCCCTTAGTGGATTGTTGAGGAACTCCCTGCAGTTCTGTGTGGAGTATAGCTCCTTTGGGTCCATGTGTTTATGGCTTGTTGAATTTTTTATAATTCTTGTTTTCTGTTCATTGGTATGACAAGGGCACCTGGTATAGGACGGAGTTCAGATCGAGCGATCTGAGGGCCTTTTTGTACTATCAGGAAGTTGGTATTTTGTAGGGTTTTTCTCTGGCTACCATCAGTCCCTTTCCTGTCCTTTCCTATTTTAGTCAGCGGGGGCCTCACCTTTTGCTAATCCTGTCATCTACCTGTGTATTGTGTTTTTCCTATATCACCGCAGTCTTTGAATGTGGGGGGCTTGCTATTCTTGTCTATTTTCTGAGGCAGAGAGTTATTCATCTTTCCTACCTTTAGGATAGTTAGTTCTCCGGCTGGGCTCGCGGTGCACAGGATGTTAGTTCACCCCTCGGCTACTTCTAGTTGTGTTGGTTAGTAAGGGGATGGCGGCCAGATTAGTTGCCAAGGCTCTTGTCACCTTTTTTGCCAATGATGTGTGGTGATCTTCCATGGTTCCGGATCATAACAGTACATCCGGCCTAACAAATTTAAAGGGTACTCTTAAGAAGGAAAAAAAAAAAAAAAAAAAAAGCTGCTGAGAATTTTATTTTTTTTTTTGGTGTTTTTCCTCTTCTTCTTTGGGTTCTGTGGAAGATTTCTTTTTCTAGCATGGATGAATTGGGTGAGCGTGTTGCTCGTCTTGATGCTAAGGTTCGTCATATAGAGTCTTATCTTGCACAGACTCCCCTTGCAGAGCCTAAAATTCCCGTTCCTGAGTTTTTTTCGGGAGATAGGTCGAGATTTTTGAGCTTCAAAAATAATTGTAGATTATTTTTTGACCTGCGCCCTAAGTCCTCAGGGAATCCTGTACAGCAGGTTAAGATTGTCATCTCCTTGCTGCCTGGTGACCCTCAGGACTGGGCCTTCTCTTTAGCGTCTGATGATCCGATTCTCAATGATGTGGTCTCCTTTTTTCAGGCCTTGGGATTATTATATGACGAACCCAATATTGTGGACCAAGCAGAAAAGGTCTTGTTGTCCTTAACTCAGGGTTTGGATTCTGCAGAAACGTTTTGTCAGAAATTTCGTAAGTGGGCGGTCCTTACCAAATGGAATGATGATGCGCTTGTGGCTCTTTTTTGCAAGAGTATTGCGGATGCTGTGAAGGATGTAATGGTAGGATTTCCCGTCCCTTCTGGTCTTGATGCCTCTATGACCTTGGCCATTCAGATTGATAGGCGTTTACGTGAGCGTAGGAAGATACCTGCTGGTTTTGTGCTTGTGGGACAGCCTTTGGAGCCTATGGAGTGTGATAGGGTCCTTTCTAATGCTAGTCGGCAGGGGTTCAGACGGAAGAATAGACTGTGCTTCTATTGTGGAGATGCTTCTCATAACATCTCTGTCTGCCCTAAACGGGAAAGGAGATTGGCTACTTCTGTTACTGTGGGTTCTTTGCAACCAAAGTTTCTTTTGTCTGTCACATTGATTTGCTCATTGTCTTCCTTTTCTGCATTTGCCTTTGTGGACTCAGGGGCAGTGCTCAATTTGATGGATTTTGGGTTTGCTAGGGATTGTGGTTTTCCCATGGTTCCTTTGCAAACTCCTATTCCTTTAAGGAGCATTGATGCTACCCCTTTGGCAGAACATAAACCCCAATTTTGGACCCAGGTGCCTATGAGAGTTGCACCAGCGCATCAGGAAACTTGTACATTTTTAGTATTGCATAATCTACAGGATACCTTGCTACTGAGATTTCCGTGGTTGCAGACCCATAATCCGGTTCTTGATTGGAGATCCTTGTCGGTAGTTAGTTGGGGTTGTCAAGGTTTGCATCAGGACCTTTCCGTGTCCTCCACGTCTGCTCAGGCAGTTGATGTTCCGGCTTTCTTGTCTGATTTCCGTGATGTATTTAATGACCAGGAATCTGATTCTCTGCCCCCACACCGGGACTGTAACTGTGCCATTGAGTTGGTGCCCGGTTGTAAATTTCCCAAGGGGCGGATTTTCAACTTGTCTGTGCCCGAACATGATGCCATGCGGTCATACATCAGAGAATCATTGGAGAAGGGTCACATTCGGCCCTCATCTTCTCCTTTGGGTGCTGGCTTCTTCTTTGTTGCTAAGAAAGATGGTTCGTTGAGGCCTTGTATTGATTACCGTCTTCTTAATAAAATTACAGTCAAATATCAGTACCCTTTGCCTCTGATGTCTGATCTGTTTTCTAGAGTGCAGAGTGCCAAATGGTTTACGAAACTGGATCTCAAGGGTGCGTATAATCTCATCCGTATTAAGGAGGGTGATGAATGGAAGACGGCTTTTAATACTCCTGAGGGGCATTTTGAGTACCTAGTGATGCCTTTTGGGCTCACTAATGCACCCTCCATCTTCCAGGCCTTCATGAATGATATTTTTCGGGACCTTATTGGTAAATTTTTGATTGTGTATTTGGATGACATCTTGATTTTTTCTGATGATTGGGACTCTCATGTGGGGCAAGTACGGGAGGTTTTTCAGATACTTAAGGATAATGCACTGTACTTTAAGGGGTCAAAGTGCCTCTTTGGGGTGCAAAGGATTTCCTTTTTTGGGCTTCATCCTGTCTCCCTCCGCTATTGAAATGGACCCGGTTAAGGTTCAGGCTATTTACGACTGGGTGCAACCGACTTCTCTAAAATCCCTGCAGCGGTTTTTGGAGTTTGATAATTTTTACCGTAAATTTATAGCCAATTTTTCTGCCATTGTCAAACCTCTGACAGATTTGACAAAGAAGGGAGCTGACGCTGAGCATTGGACCCCTGAGGCTATTGTGGCCTTCCAGGAGCTTAAATGGCGATTCACTTCTGCCCCAGCTCTGCAGCAACCTGATGTGTCTCGCCCATTTCAAGTTGAGATCGATGCCTCAGAGATCGGAGCAGGTGCTGTTCTGTCTCAACGAGACGCTACTTCGGGTAAACTTAAGCCCTGTGCCTTTTTCTCTTGGAAGTTTGCTCCTTCTGAACGGAATTATGATGTGGGGAACCGGGAATTATTGGCTATGAAGTGGGCATTTGAAGAGTGGAGGCATTGGCTGGAGGGGGCTAGGCATTAAGTGGTGGTGCTTACGGACCACAAGAATCTCATCTATCTGGAATCGGCCAAGAGGTTGAATCCTCGGCAGGCAAGGTGGGCTTTGTTTTTTACCCGGTTTAATTTTGTGGTCTCTTTTTTGCCGGGCACCAAGAATGTTAAGGCCGATGCCCTTTCCAGGAGTTTCTGCGCTGACTCTTTGGAGGTTGTCGAACCGTCTACTATCCTGAATGATGGTGTAGTTTTCTCGGCTATGTCGCCTGATCTGCGGTTGGCACTGGCGGAATTTCAGGGGGATAAACCTGAGAGATGTCCTACAGGGAAACTGTTTGTCCCAGACCAATGGAGAGACCGAGTTGTCTCTGAGGTTCATTGCTCTGTTTTGGCGGGTCATCCTGGCATTTTTGGTACTCAAGATCTTGTGAGACGCTCTTTTTGGTGGCCTTCCCTGTCCCGAGATGTCCGTCGTTTTGTGCAGTCGTGTGGAGTTTGTTCTAGGTCCAAGCCCTGTTGTTCACGTTCTAGTGGGCTATTATTGCCTTTGCCTGTACCTAAGAAACCTTGGACGCACATCTCTATGGATTTTATTTCAGAGCTTCCCGTCTGTCAGAAAATGACTGTGATTTGGGTGATCTGTGACAGATTCTCCAAGATGGTCCACTCGGTTCCCCTATCTAAGTTGCGGTCTTCATCACAGTTGGTGCCTTTGTTTTTGCAACATGTTGTCCGTTTGCATGGTATTCCCGAAAACATTGTTTCTGGCAGAGGGGTGCAGTTTGTATCCAGGTTTTGGAGGATTTTTTTCTCCAAATTGGGTGTTCAGCTGTCTTTCTCCTCGGCGTTTCATCCCCAGACCAACGGTCAGACTGAAAGGGCTAACCAGACCCTGGAGACCTATTTACGGTGTTTTGTTTCTGCGGATCAGGATGACTGGGTTTCGTTTTTGCCTTTGGCTGAATTTGCCCTTCACAATAGAGCTAGCTCTACCACATTGGTGTCCCCCTTTTTCTGCAATTTTGGGTATCACCCTAGGTATCTCTCAGGGCAGCTTGAGGCGTCTGACTGTCCGGGGGTGGATTCGGTGGTCGACAGAATGCAGCAGATTTGGGGGCAGGTAGTGGATAAATTGTTTCAGTCCCAAGAAACTGCCCAAAAGTTTGCCAACCGGCGTCAGACTGTTGGTCCCCGGTTTAAAGTAGGGGACATGGTGTGGTTGTCCTCTAAAAATATTCCTATGAGAGTTCCGTCTCCTAAATTTAAGCCCAGATTTATTGGACCTTATAAGATTTCGGAGATTATTAATCCTGTATCTTTCCGTTTGACTCTGCCTGCGTCATTTAAGATTCACAATTTCTTCCATAAGTCCTTGTTGAAGAAACATGTGGAGCCTGCAGTTTCTGCAGCAGCGCCTCCTGACCCTGTTTTGGTACAAGGGGATCTGGAGTATGAGGTTGAAAAAATTCTGGATTACCGTCGCAGTAGGCGTCAGTTCAGTACCTTGTGAAATGGAAGGGTTATGGGCAGGAGGATAACTCTTGGGTTGTGGCTTCTGACATTCATGCGGACAGGTTGGTTCGCTCCTTCCATCATGCTCATCCCGAGCGACCCGGTGGCGTGGGTGAGGGTTCGGTGACCCCTTCTCAAGGGGGGGGTACTGTTGTGAATGTTATCTATGTCTTGGCACTGGGAGGCTCCCTCTGGTGGCCAGGAAGGGTTTGGACAGAGACCAGGTGGGTTGTGCAGTGGGTGTTTCCTTTCCTAATTCTCTGCTTATTTAAGTCCTGGTCTGATTGCAGGCTGTTGCCGGATGTCAGTTGTACTTTGTATTTTCAGCCTGCTTAATCCTGCTCTACACCACATCTACTCCAGATAAGTGCTTGCTCTTAATTTATTGTCTGGTTGTTTTGCTTATCTGGGTTTGTCATTTGTTGTGGTTGGTTTCAGTTTATTTCCTTCCAGGGATTTTCCCCCTCAGTGGATTGTTGAGGAACTCCCTGCAGTTCTGTGTGGAGTATAGCTCTTTTGGGTCCCTGTGTTTATGGCTTGTTGAATTTGTTATAATTCTTGTTTTCTGTTCATTGGTATGACAAGGGCACCTGGTATAGGACGGATTTCAGATCGAGCGATCTGAGGGCCTTTTTGTACGATCAGGAAGTTGGTATTTTGTAGGGTTTTTCTCTGGCTACCATCAGTCCCTTTCCTGTCTTTTCCTATTTTAGTCAGCGGGGGCCTCACCTTTTGATAATCCTGTCATCTACCTGTGTATTGTGTTTTTCCTATATCACCGCAGTCTTTGAATGTGGGGGGCTTGCTATTTTTGTCTATTTTCTGAGGCAGAGAGTTATTCATCTTTCCTACCTTTAGGATAGTTAGTTCTCCGGCTGGGTTCGCGGTGCACAGGATGTTAGTTCACCCCTCGGCTACTTCTAGTTGTGTTGGTTAGTAAGGGGATGGCGGCCAGATTAGTTGTTAAGGCTCTTGTCACCTTTTTGCCAATGATGTGTGGTGATCTTCCATGGTTCCGGATCATAACACTTAACCCAGGACCCAACTCTAATCCACACCTCTGACTTAACCTAAACCTTAAATACTGGGATAACCTAACTTTAACTACTGGACTAACCCTATTTCTAGCTCCTGGTTTCACCCTAACTCCTGTTTTAACTCTGATCCTAGCACGTGGTCTAACCCTAACCCTAGCCTTAACCCAGGACCCAACCCTAATCCTCACCTCTGGGTTAATCTAAACCTTATATTCTGGCTTAACGTAGGTTAAACTGCTGCATTAACCCTATTTCTAGCCCTTAATTTTAAAATAACTCCTGTTTTTACTCTACTCCTAACCCATGGTCTAACCCTAACCCTAACCTTAACCCAGGACTCAACCCTAATCCTCACCTCTGGCCTAACCCAAACAATAACCTTAAATTCAGGGATACCCTAACTTTAACTGCTGGACGAACCCTATTTTTAGCTTGTAGTCTTAACCTATCTCCTGTTTTAATTCTATTACTAACCCATGGTCTAACCCTAACCCTAGCCTTAACTCAGGACCCAACCGTAATCCTCACCTCTAGCTTAACCAAAACCTTCAATTCTGGCTTAACATAGGTTAAACTGCTGAGCTAACCTTATTTCTAGCCCCTAGATTTAAACTAACTCCTGTTTCTCCTCTATTCCTAAACTATGGTTTAATCCTAACCCTAGCCTTAACACAGGACTCATCCCTAATACTCACCTCTGGCCTAACCCAAACCTAAACCTTAAATTCTGGGATAACCTAACTTTAACTGCTGGACTAACCCTATTTCTAGCTCGTGGTCTGATCCTAAGTCCTGCTTTAACACTCATCCTAACCCATAGTGTAACCCTAACCCTAGCCTTAACCCAGGACCCAACCCTAATCCTCACCTCTGGCTTAACCTAAATATTAAATTCTGGCTTAACCTAGGTTAAACTGCTGGTCTAACCCTATTTCTAGCCCCTAGTTTTAAACTAACTCCTGTTTTTACTCTATTCCTAACCCAAGGTATAACCTTAACCCTAGCCTTAACCCAGGACCCAACCCTAATCCTCACCTCTGACTTAACCTAAACCTTAAATACTGGGATAACCTAACTTTAACTGCTGGACTAACCCTATTTCTAATTCCTGGTCTGACCCTAACTCCTGTTTTAAGTCTATTCCTAACCCATGGTCTAACCCTAACCCTAGCCTTAACCCATGACCCAACCCTAAACCTCACCTATGGCTTAACCTAAACCTTAATTTCTGGCTTAACCTAACTTTAACTGCTGGACTAACCCTATTTCAATCTTCTGGTCTGACACTAACTTCTGTTTTAACTCTATTCCTAACCCATGGTCTAACCCTAACCCTAACCTTAACTCAGGATTCAACCCTATTCCTCACCTCTGTCCTAACCCAAACCTTAACCTTAAATTCTGGGATAACCTAACTTTAACTGCTGGACTAACCCTATTTCTAGCTTGTGGTCTGACCCTTACTCCTATTTTAACTCTATTACTAACCCATGTCTAACCCTAACCCTATCCTTAACCCAGGACCCAACCCTAATACTAACCTCTGGCTTAACCTAAACCTTAAATTCTGGCTTAACTTAGGTTAAACTGCTGGACTAACCCTATTTCTAGCCCCTAGTTTTAAACTAACTCCTGTTTTTACTCTATTCCTAACCCATGGTCTAACCCTAACCCTAGCCTTAACCCAGGACCCAACCCTAATCCTCACCCCTGGCTTAACACAAACCTTCAATTCTGGCTTAACATAGGTTAAACTGTTGGACTAACCCTATTTCTAGCCCCTAGTTTTAAGCTAACTCCTGTTTTTCCCATATTCCTAAGCCATGGTCTAACCCTAAACCTAACCTTAACGAAGGACTAAACCCTAATCCTCACCTCTGGCCAAACCCAAACCTAAACCTTAAATTCTGGGATAACCTAACTTTCGCTGCTGGACTAACCCTATTTCTAGCTCCTGGTCTGACCCTAACTCCTGTTTTATCTCTATTTCTAACCCATGGTCTAACCCTAACCCTATTCTTAACCCAGAACTCAACCCTAATCCTCACCTCTGGCCTAACCCAAACTTAAACCTTAAATTCTGGGATAACCTAACTTTAACTGCTGAACTAACCCTATTTCTAGCATCTGGTCTGAACCTAACTCCTGTTTTAACTCTATTCCTAACCCACGGTCTAACGCTAACTCTAGTCTTAATCCAGGACTCAACCCTAATGCTCACCTCTGACCTACCCTAAACCTTAAATACTGGGATAACCTAACTTTAACTGCTGGACTAACCCTATTTCTAGCTCCTGGTCTGATCCTAACTCCTGTTTTAACTCTATTCCTAACCCACGGTCTAACGCTAACTCTAGTCTTAATCCAGGACCCAACCCTAATGCTCACCTCTGAACTACCCTAAACCTTAAATACTGGGATAACCTAACTTTAACTGCTGGACTAATCCTATTTCTAGCTCCTGGTTTCACCCTAACTCCTGTTTTTACTCTACTCCTAACCCATGGTCTAACCTAACCCTAACCTTAACCCAGGACTCAACCCTTATCCTCACCTCTGGCCTAACCCAAACCTAAACCTTAAATTCTGGGTTAACCTAAATTTAACTGCTGCACTAACCTTATTTTTAGCTTGTGGTCTTACCCTAACTTCTGTTTTAACTCTATTACTAACACATGTTCTAACCTTAACCCTAGCCTTAACACTAGACTCATCCCTAATCCTCACCTCTGGCCTAACCCAAACCTAAACCTTAAATTCTGGGAAATCCTAACTTTAACTGCTGCAGTAACCCTATTTCTAGCTCCTGGTCTAACCCTAACTCCTGCTTTAACTTTATTCCTAACCCATGGTGTAATCCTAACCCTAGCCTTAACCAGGGACCCAACCCTTATCCTCACCTCTGGCTTAACCCATACCTTAAATTCTGGCTTTACTTAAGTTAAACTGCTGGACTAACCTTATTTCTAGCCCTTAGTTTTAAACTAACTCCTGTTTGTACTCTACTCCTAACCCATGGTCTAACCCTAACCCTAGCCTTAACCCAGGACCTAACCCTAATCCTCACCTCTGGCTTAACTCAAACCTTCAATTCTGGCTTAACATAGGTTAAACTGTTGGAGTAACCCTATTTCTAGCCCCTAGTTTTAAACTAACTCCTGTTTTTCCTCTATTCCTAACCCATGGTCTAACCCCAACCCTAGCCTTAACACAGGACTCATCCCTAATCCTCACCTCTGGCCTAACCCAAACCTAAACTTTAAATTCTGGGATAACCTAACTTTAACTGCTGGACTAACCCTATTTCTAGCTCCTGGTCTGACCCTAACTCCTGCTTTAACTCTATTCCTAACCCATAGTGTAACCCTAACCCTAGCCTTAAGCCAGGACTCAACCCTAATCCTCACCTCTGGCTTAACCTAAACATTAAATTCTGGCTTAACCTAGGTTAAACTGCTGGACAAACCCTATTTCTAGCCCCTAGTTTTAAACTAACACCTTTTTTTACTCTATTCCTAACCCATGGTTTAACCCTAACCCTAGCCTTAACCCAGGACCCAACCCTAATCCTCACCTCTGACTTAACCTAAACCTTAAATACTGGGATAACCTAACTTTTACTGCTGGACTAACCCTATTTCTAGCTCATGGTCTGACCCTAACTCCTGTTTTAACTCTTATCCTAACCCATGGTCTAACCCTAACCCTAGCCTTAACCCAGGACCCAACTCTAATCCTCACCTCTTGCTTAATCTAAACCTTAAATTCTGGCTTAAACTATGTTAAACTGCGGGAAAAACCCTATTTCTAGCCCCTAGTTTTAAACTAACTCCTGTTTTTACTCTATTCCTAACTAATGGTCTAACCCTAACCATAGCCTTAAACCCGGACTCATCCCTAATCCTCACCTCTGGCCTAACCTAAACCTAAACCTTAAATTCTGGGAAAACCTAACTTTAACTGCTGGACTAACCCTATTTCTAGCTCCTGGTCTGACCCTAACTCCTGTTTTAAGTCTATTCCTAACCCAGGACCCAACCCTAATCCTCACCTTTGACTTAACCTAAACCTTAAATGCTGGGATAACCTAAATTTATCTGCTTGACTAACCCTATTTCTAGCTCCTGGTCTGACCCTAACTCCTGTTTTAAGTCTATTCCTAACCCATGGTCTAACCCTAACCCTAACCTTAACCCAGGACTCAACCCTAATCCTCACCTCTGGCCTAACCCAAACCTAAACCTTAAATTCTGGGTTAACCTAACTTTAACTGCTGGACTAACCTTATTTCTAGCTCGTGGTCTGACCTTAACTTCTGTTTTAACTCTATTACTAACCCATGTTCTAACCCTAACCCTAGCCTTAACCTAAGACCCAACCCTAATCCTCACCACTGCCTTAACCTAAACCATAAATTCTGGCTTAACTGAAGTTTAACTACTGGACTAACCCTATTTCTAGCTCCTGGTCTGACCCCAACTGCTGTTTTAACTCTACTCCTAACCCACGGTCTAAGCATAACCCTAGCCTAAACCCACGACCCAACCCTGATCCTCACCTCTGACTTAACCTAAACCTTAAATACTGGCATAACCTAACTTTAACTGCTGGATTAACCCTATTTCTAGCTCCTGGTCTGACCTTAACTCCTTTTTTAACTCTATTCCTAACCCATAATCTAACCCTAACCTTAACCCAGGACTCAACCCTAGTCTTTACCTCTGGCCTAACCCAAACCTTAACCTTAAATTCTGGGATAACCTAACTTTAACTGCTGGACTAACCCTATTTCTAGCTTGTAGTCTGACCCTAACTCCTGTTTTAACTCTATTCCTAACCCATTTTCTAACCCTAACCTTAACCCAGGACTCAACCCTAATCCTCACCTCTGGCCTAACCCAAACCTAAACCTTAAATACTGGAATAACCTAACTTTAACTGCTGGACTAACCCTATTTCTAGCTCCTGGTCTGACCTTAACTCCTGTTTTAACTCTATTCCTACCCCATAGTCTAACCCTAACCCTAGCCTTAACCCAGGCCCCAACCCTAATCCAGACCTCTGACTTAACCTAAATCCTAAATACTGGGATAACCTAACTTTAACTGCTGGACTAACCCTATTTCTAGCTCCTCGTCTCACCCTACCTCCTCTTTTTCCTCTATTCCTAACCCATGGTCTAACCCTAAACCTTAGCCTTAACACAGGACTCATCACTAATCCTCACCTCTGGCCTAACCCAAACCTAAACCTTAAATTCTGGGATAAACTAACTTTAACTGCTAGACTAACCCTATTTCTAGCTCCTGGTCTGACCCTAACTCCTGCTTTAACTCTATTCCTAACCCACGGTCTAACGCTAACTCTAGTCTTAATCCAGGACCCAACCCTAATGCTCACCTCTGAACTACCCTAAACCTTAAATACTGGGATAACCTAACTTTAACTGCTGGACTAATCCTATTTCTAGCTCCTGGTTTCACCCTAACTCCTGTTTTTACTCTACTCCTAACCCATGGTCTAACCTAACCCTAACCTTAACCCAGGACTCAACCCTTATCCTCACCTCTGGCCTAACCCAAACCTAAACCTTAAATTCTGGGTTAACCTAAATTTAACTGCTGCACTAACCTTATTTTTAGCTTGTGGTCTTACCCTAACTTCTGTTTTAACTCTATTACTAACACATGTTCTAACCTTAACCCTAGCCTTAACACTAGACTCATCCCTAATCCTCACCTCTGGCCTAACCCAAACCTAAACCTTAAATTCTGGGATATCCTAACTTTAACTGCTGCAGTAACCCTATTTCTAGCTCCTGGTCTAACCCTAACTCCTGCTTTAACTTTATTCCTAACCCATGGTGTAATCCTAACCCTAGCCTTAACCAGGGACCCAACCCTTATCCTCACCTCTGGCTTAACCCATACCTTAAATTCTGGCTTTACTTAAGTTAAACTGCTGGACTAACCTTATTTCTAGCCCTTAGTTTTAAACTAACTCCTGTTTGTACTCTACTCCTAACCCATGGTCTAACCCTAACCCTAGCCTTAACCCAGGACCTAACCCTAATCCTCACCTCTGGCTTAACTCAAACCTTCAATTCTGGCTTAACATAGGTTAAACTGTTGGAGTAACCCTATTTCTAGCCCCTAGTTTTAAACTAACTCCTGTTTTTCCTCTATTCCTAACCCATGGTCTAACCCCAACCCTAGCCTTAACACAGGACTCATCCCTAATCCTCACCTCTGGCCTAACCCAAACCTAAACTTTAAATTCTGGGATAACCTAACTTTAACTGCTGGACTAACCCTATTTCTAGCTCCTGGTCTGACCCTAACTCCTGCTTTAACTCTATTCCTAACCCATAGTGTAACCCTAACCCTAGCCTTAAGCCAGGACTCAACCCTAATCCTCACCTCTGGCTTAACCTAAACATTAAATTCTGGCTTAACCTAGGTTAAACTGCTGGACAAACCCTATTTCTAGCCCCTAGTTTTAAACTAACACCTTTTTTTTACTCTATTCCTAACCCATGGTTTAACCCTAACCCTAGCCTTAACCCAGGACCCAACCCTAATCCTCACCTCTGACTTAACCTAAACCTTAAATACTGGGATAACCTAACTTTTACTGCTGGACTAACCCTATTTCTAGCTCATGGTCTGACCCTAACTCCTGTTTTAACTCTTATCCTAACCCATGGTCTAACCCTAACCCTAGCCTTAACCCAGGACCCAACTCTAATCCTCACCTCTTGCTTAATCTAAACCTTAAATTCTGGCTTAAACTATGTTAAACTGCGGGAAAAACCCTATTTCTAGCCCCTAGTTTTAAACTAACTCCTGTTTTTACTCTATTCCTAACTAATGGTCTAACCCTAACCATAGCCTTAAACCCGGACTCATCCCTAATCCTCACCTCTGGCCTAACCTAAACCTAAACCTTAAATTCTGGGAAAACCTAACTTTAACTGCTGGACTAACCCTATTTCTAGCTCCTGGTCTGACCCTAACTCCTGTTTTAAGTCTATTCCTAACCCAGGACCCAACCCTAATCCTCACCTTTGACTTAACCTAAACCTTAAATGCTGGGATAACCTAAATTTATCTGCTTGACTAACCCTATTTCTAGCTCCTGGTCTGACCCTAACTCCTGTTTTAAGTCTATTCCTAACCCATGGTCTAACCCTAACCCTAACCTTAACCCAGGACTCAACCCTAATCCTCACCTCTGGCCTAACCCAAACCTAAACCTTAAATTCTGGGTTAACCTAACTTTAACTGCTGGACTAACCTTATTTCTAGCTCGTGGTCTGACCTTAACTTCTGTTTTAACTCTATTACTAACCCATGTTCTAACCCTAACCCTAGCCTTAACCTAAGACCCAACCCTAATCCTCACCACTGCCTTAACCTAAACCATAAATTCTGGCTTAACTGAAGTTTAACTACTGGACTAACCCTATTTCTAGCTCCTGGTCTGACCCCAACTGCTGTTTTAACTCTACTCCTAACCCACGGTCTAAGCATAACCCTAGCCTAAACCCACGACCCAACCCTGATCCTCACCTCTGACTTAACCTAAACCTTAAATACTGGCATAACCTAACTTTAACTGCTGGATTAACCCTATTTCTAGCTCCTGGTCTGACCTTAACTCCTTTTTTAACTCTATTCCTAACCCATAATCTAACCCTAACCTTAACCCAGGACTCAACCCTAGTCTTTACCTCTGGCCTAACCCAAACCTTAACCTTAAATTCTGGGATAACCTAACTTTAACTGCTGGACTAACCCTATTTCTAGCTTGTAGTCTGACCCTAACTCCTGTTTTAACTCTATTCCTAACCCATTTTCTAACCCTAACCTTAACCCAGGACTCAACCCTAATCCTCACCTCTGGCCTAACCCAAACCTAAACCTTAAATACTGGAATAACCTAACTTTAACTGCTGGACTAACCCTATTTCTAGCTCCTGGTCTGACCTTAACTCCTGTTTTAACTCTATTCCTACCCCATAGTCTAACCCTAACCCTAGCCTTAACCCAGGCCCCAACCCTAATCCAGACCTCTGACTTAACCTAAATCCTAAATACTGGGATAACCTAACTTTAACTGCTGGACTAACCCTATTTCTAGCTCCTGGTCTCACCCTACCTCCTCTTTTTCCTCTATTCCTAACCCATGGTCTAACCCTAAACCTTAGCCTTAACACAGGACTCATCACTAATCCTCACCTCTGGCCTAACCCAAACCTAAACCTTAAATTCTGGGATAAACTAACTTTAACTGCTAGACTAACCCTATTTCTAGCTCCTGGTCTGACCCTAACTCCTGCTTTAACTCTATTCCTAACCCATGGTGTAATCCTAACCCTAACCTTAACCAGGGACCCAACCCTTATCCTCACCTCTGTCTTAAACTAAACCTTAAATTCTGGATTAAACTATGTTAAACTGCTGGAATAACCCTATTTCTAGCCCCTAGTTTTAAATTAACTCCTGTTTTTACTCTAATCCTAACCCTTGGTCTAACCCTAACCTTAACCCATGACTCAACCCTAATCCTCACTTCAGGCCTAACCCAAACTTTAACCTTAAATTCTGGGATAACCTAACTTTAACTGCTGGACTAACCCTATTTCTAGCTCGTGGTCTGACCTAACTTCTGTTTTAACTCTATTACTAACCCATGTTCTAACCCTAACCCTAGCCTTAACCCACGACCCAACCCTAATCCTCATCTCTGACTTAACCTAAACCTTAAATACTGGGATAACCTAACTTTAACTGCTGGACTAACCATATTTCTAGCTCCTGGTCTGACCCTAACTCCTGTTTGAACTCTATTCTTAACCCATGGTCTAACCCTAACCCTAACCTTAACCCAGGACTTAACCCTAATCCTCACCTCTGGCCTAACCTAAACCTTAACCTTAAATTCTGGGATAACCTAACTTTAACTGCTGGACTAACCCTATTTCTAGCTTGTGGTCTGACCCTAACTCCTGTTTTAACTCTATTACTAACCCATGGTCTAACCCAGGGGTGGGCAATTAATTTTCCCATGGGGCCGCATGAGAAATTGGGATGGTTTTAGAGGGCCGGACTAATATAATTAACTCAGTTTTACCCAATACTGTATATAGCATATATACTATCCCTTCATATACAAACAGTAAGTTACGGACTGTGTGACCCCTCGTGGCCCTGCACGCAGACATGTCCTTTTTTTCTCTGGCAGCACAGGTGTCACACGGATCACACACTGATGTGATCTGTGTGACATCAGTGTGACAAATACCAGAGAAAACACGGGTCTTTTTAGTAAAAAGATTTTCTATATTTACCTCTCTCCAGCGCTGCTGTCTCTGGCTCTGCTGCCTCCCGCTCTTTATCGCTGGTAATTATACTCACTGATTATTCACTGCAGTGAGCAGCTGGAAGCAGGGACAGCGCTGGGGACCGCATCGCTGGGTGAGTATACAGGTGTGTGTGTATGTTGAGAACCTGGAAACCGGAGCATCTCGGGGACTCGTCACAGTTCCCAATGAACTCTGATGAACCCATGAAGCTGTAGCGTGGGTGTCGCAGGATGGTCATCAAAGTTCATTGGAAACTCTGATGACCTCCTGGAGGTCACTGTGCTTGCAGAATACTCACCTGTCCCTGCGGTGATGTCCTCAACAGTGCTGTGCCCGGTGCTGTCATCGCAATGCTCCGGCTTCCAGGTCCTGAGTGCGGTGAATAATCAATGAATGAGCAGTGGTCAGGAGCGGGAGGCAGCAGAGCTGAAGAAAGCAGGTAAATATGGAAAATCTTTTTATTTCACAGACTCGTGTTTTCTCCGGTACCTGTCACATGTATGCAAACAGGTACCGGAGAAACGCAATCAGGCCCTGTAATGGCGGTATGGCGCAGCAGGGGACGGGGAGAGAGCACGTGGTACCCGATGTAACTCCAGTACCACTCGCAGTTACAGGCTTTTCTCTCTGCACGCACGCACACATACATACACACACGCACACGCTATATACATACCGTATATACACAAACAATCCCCATATACTACATCACTACACCCCCATATAAACCTGTAATATACATCACTACACCCCCATATACACCTGTAATATACATCACTACACCCCCATATACACCTGTAATATACATCACTTCACCCCCATATATACCTGTAATATACATCACTACACCCCCTTATACACCTGTAATATACATCACTGCACCCCCATATACACCTGTAATATACATCACTACACCCCCATATACACCTGTAATATACATCACTGCACCCCCATATACACATGTAATATACATCACTACACCCCTATATACACCTGTAATATACATCACTGCACCCCCATATACACCTGTAATATACATCACTGCACCCCCATATACACCTGTAATATACATCACTGCACCCCCATATACACCTGTAATATACATCACTGCACCCCTATATACACCTGTAATATACATCACTACACCCCCATATACACCTGTAATATACATCACTGCACCCCCATATACACCTGTAATATACATCACTGCACCCCCATATACACCTGTAATATACATCACTGCACCCCCATATACACCTGTAATATACATCACTGCACCCCCATATACACCTGTAATATACATCACTACACCCCTATATACACCTGCAATATACATCACTGCACCCCCATATACATCTGTAATATATATCACTGCACCCCCATATACACCTGTAATATACATCACTGCACCCCTATATACACCTGTAATATACATCACTACACCCCCATATACACCTGTAATACACATCACTGCACCCCTATATTCACCTGTAATATACATCACTGCACCCCCATATACACCTGTAATATACATCACTGCACCCCCATATACACCTGTAATATACATCACTACACCCCTATATACACCTATAATATACATAATATACATCACTGCACCCCCATATACACCTGTAATATACATCACTGCACCCCTATATACACCTGTAATATACATCACTACACCCCCATATACACCTGTAATATACATCACTACACCCCTATATACACCTGTAATATACATCACTGCACCCCCATATACACCTGTAATATACATAACTACACCCCCATATACACCTGTAATATACATCACTGCACCCCTATATACACCTGTAATATACATCACTACACCCCCATATACACCTGTAATATACATCACTACACCCCCATATACACCTGTAATATACATCACTGCACCCCTATATACACCTGTAATATACATCACTACATCCACATATACATCACTAGACCCCTATATACTACACCTGTAAAACTACATTGCCATATACTACATCACTACACTCAAATATTACTCACCAGTTACCCCCCCCTCCCCTCCACTCACCCCATTGTCCCCTCTGGTTACTAGTCACCACTCACCTTTCCCTCCTCAGGCACCTCCGTACGGGCTCCCGCTGACATCCTTCTTCTCTTGTACGGCTCCCCGCTGAGCTGCTTCCTCTCTCCGTACGGGCTCCGGCTGCTGCATCTTCTTCTCCTGCCGGGGCGGGAACTTTTCAAATGACACACACGCGCGCCGTACTGACGACATCAGGGCGCGCGCGTGTGTGTCACAGAGAAAGTGCCGGCAGGAAACAGAGGACAGATTCCTGCGTTCCGCTGCTGCACTGTGCGGTGCTGCAGTATCTGTCCTCTGTTCCCTGCCGGCACGCAGCGTGTGATGAGGGCAATCTGACCACGGGCCGCCTGGAGATCCGGACAACAGGTCAGATTGCCCTCATCAGTGACCAGCCAGCAAGGATGCCCGGAGCCAGGCGGGCCGGTCACAGAGAGTAGGCGGGCCGCCCCTTGCCCAGGTCTGGTCTAACCCTAACCCTAGCCCTAACCAAGGACCCAACCCAAATCCTCACCTCTGGCTTAACCCAAACCTTAAATTCTGGAATAACCTAATGTTAACTGCTAAACTAACCCTATTTCTTGCTCCTGGTCTGACCCTAACTCCTTCTTTAACTCTATTCCTAACCCATAGTGTAACTCTAACCCTAGCCTTAACCCATGACCGAACCTAATCCTTACCTCTGACTTAACCTATACATTAAATTCTGGCTTAACCTAGGTTAAACTGCTGGACTAACCCTATTTCTAGCCCCTAGTTTTAAATTAACTCCTGTTTTTACTCTATTCCTAACCCATTGTCTAACCCCAACCCTATCCTTAACCCAGGACCAACCCTAATCCTCACCTCTGACTTAACCTAAACCTTAAATACTGGGATAACCTAACTTTAACTGCTGGACTAACCCTATTTCTAGCTCCTGGTCTGACCCTAACTCCTGTTTTAACTCTAATGCTAACCCATGGTCTAACCCTAACGATAGTCTTAACTCAGGACCCAACTCTAATCCTCACCTCTTGCTTAATCTAAACCTTAAATTTTGGCTTAACCTAGTTTAAACTGCTGGACTAACCCAATTTATATCCCCTAGTTTTAAACTAACTCCTGTTTTTACTCTATTCCTAACCCATGGTCTAACCCTAACCCTAGCTTTAACCCAGGACCCAACTCTAATCCTCACCTCTGACTTAACCTAACCATTAAATACTGGGATAACCTAACTTTAACTGCTGGACTAACCCTATTTCTAGCTTGTGGTCTGACCCTAACTCCTGTTTTAACTCTATTACTAACCCATGGTCCAACCCTAAACCTAGCCTTAACCCAGGACCCAACCCTAATCCTCACCTCTGGCTTAACCCAAACCTTCAATTCTGGCTTAACCTAGGATAAACTGCTGGACTAACCCTATTTCTAGCCTCTAGTTTTAAACTAACTGCTGTTTTTCTTCTATTCCTAACCCATGGCCTAACCCTAACCCTAGCCTTAACCCAGGACCCAACCCTAATCCTCACCTCTGACTTAACCTAAACCTTAAATACTGGGATAACCTAAATTTATCTGCTGGAGTAACCCTATTTCTAATTCCTGGTCTGACCCTAACTCCTGTTTTAAGTCTATTCCTAAACCATGGTCTAACCCTAACCCTAACCTTAACCGAGGACTCAACCCTAATCCTCACCTCTGGCCTAACCCAAACCTAAACCTAAAAATCTGGGATAACCTAAATTAAACTGCTGTACTAACCCTATTTCTAGCTCGTGGTATGACCCTAACTCCTGTTTTAACTCTATTATTAACCTATGTTCTAACCGTAACCCTAGCCTTAACCCATGACCCAACCCTAATCCTCACCCATGGCTTAACTTACACCTTAAATTCTGGCTTAACCTAACTTTAACTGCTGGACTAACCCTATTTCTAGCTTGTGGTCTGACCCTAACTCCTGTTTTAACACTATTCCTAACCCATGGTCTAACTCTAACCCTCTCCTTAACCCAGGACCCAACCCTAATCCTTACCTCTGACTTAATCTAACCCTTATATACTGGGATAACCTAACTTTAACTGCTGGACTAACCCTATTTCTAGATCCTGGTCTGACCCTAACTCCTGTTTTAACTATATTCCTAACCCATGGTCTAACCCTAACCCTAGCCTTAACCCAGGACCCACATCTAAGCCTCACCTCTTGCTTAATCTAAACCTTAAATTCTGGCTTAACCTAGGTTAAACTGCTGGACTAACCCAATTTCTATCCCCTAATTTTAAACTAACTCCTGTTTTTACTCTATTCCTAACTTATGGTCTAACCTCAACCCTAGCCTTAAACCCGGACTCATCCCTAATCCTCACCTCTGGCCTAACCCAAACCTAAACCTTAAATTCTGGGATAACCTAACTTTAACTGCTGGACTGTCCCTATTTCTAGCTCCTGGTCTGACCTTAACTCCTGTTTTAACTCTATTCCTAACCAATGGTTTAACCATAACCCTAGCCTTAACCCAGGACCATACCCTAATCCTCACCTCTGACTTAACCTAAACCTTAAATACTGTAGTAACCCAACTTTAACTGCTCGACTAACCCTATTTCTAGCTCCTGGTCTGACCCTAACTCCTGTTTTAACTGAATTCCTAACCCATGGTTTAACCCTAACCCTAGCCTTAACCCATGATCCAACCCTAATCCCCACCCATGGCTTAACCTAAACCTTAAATTCTGGCTTAACCTAACTTTAACTGTTGGACTAACCCTATTTCTAGCTCCTTGTCTGACTTTAACTCCTGTTTTAACTCTATTCCTAACTCATGGTCTAACCCTAACCTTAACCTTAAATTCTGGGATAACCTAACTTTAACTGCTGGACTAACCCTATTTCTATCTTGTGGTCTGACCCTAACTTCTGTTTTAACTCTATTACTAACCCATGGTCTAACCCTAATTCTAGCCTTAACCCAGGACCCAAACCTAATCTTCACCTCTGGCTTAGCCTAAACCTTCAATTCTGGCTTAACCTAGGTTAAACTGCAGGACTAACCCTAATTCTAGCCCCTAGTTTTAAATAAACTCCTGTTTTAACTCTTTTCCTAATCCATGGTCTAACCCTAACCCTAACCTTAACCCAGGACTCAACCCTAATCCTCACCTCTGGCCTAACCCAAATCTAAACCTTAAATTCTGGGATAACCTAACTTTTATCTGCTGGACTAACCCTATTTCTAGCTCGTGGTCTGACCCTAACTCCTGTTTTAACTCTATTACTAACCAATGGTCTAATTCTAACCCTAGCCTTAACCCATGACCCAACCCTAATCCTCACCTGTGGCTTAACCTAAACCTTAAATTCTGGCTTAACCTAGGTTAAACTGCTTTACTAACCCTATTTCTAGCCCCTAGTTTTAAACTAACTCCTGATTTTACTCTATTTCTAACCCATGGTTTAACCCTAACCCTAGCCTTAACCCAGGACCCAACCCTAATCTTTACCTCTGACTTAACCTAAACCTTAAATACTGGGATAACCTAACATTAACTGCTGCACTAACCCTATTTCTAGCTCCTGGTCTGACCCTAACTCCGGTTTTAACTCTAATCCTAACCCATGGTCTAACCCTAATGATAGCCTTAACTCAGTACCCAACTCTAATCCTCACCTCTTGCTTAATCTAACCCTTAAATTCTGGTTTAACCTAGGTTAAACTGCTGGACTAACCCAATTTCTATCCCCTAGTTTTAAACTAACTCCTGTTTTTACTCTATTCCTAACTAGAGATGAGCGAACTGGTTGCGGTTTGGCTCGAGTTAGGTTCGCCGAACGCGTCTCGTTCGAGTTCGGTTCGGCAAACGTTCGACGAACCGAACTCGAACCGCATAGGAAACAATGGCAGGCAATCACAAACACATAAAAACACCTAGAAAACACCCTCAAAGGTGTCCAAAAGTGACAAACAACACAAACACATGGGAAAGTGACAAGGACATATACTCATGCGAAAACAAAAGAGCTGGACAAGGAAAAAGAGGAGGAGACACAGATATATGAGTATATGCAAGGAAACATCGATACCATTACTGTGCAACTTGAGCCCTGCTCATTTTAGGCTTCCAATCTGGATAAATTGCCTGAGCTTGCCACGTACACCTTGGGGATCTTGTCGTATCCTGCAGCCAGCGTTCTCTCGGAACCTGTCTTCAGTGCTGCTGGGGGTCTGCTGGCAGATAAGCACACGTGTCTGTCCACTGACAATGTGGACATGGCTCTCAGAGGACTTTTCTTCCCCTGGGTCAGCCAGGGGAGGCGAAAGGCACGTGTATTTTTGAGAGTGCTTCATGCAAAGCATCTTTTTCTTTTTGAAAAGGGGATCAACTGATGCCAGTCAAGTGGGGTGTGTGTGGCCCAATTAGTGGAAACGAGGGAGACTGTGGTTGGAGTCCCTTCGCTTTTGAAAAAAGAACCAAGATGAACAAGTCATGGCTCTCAGAGGACTTTTCTTCCCCTGGCTCATCCAGGGGAGGCGAAAGGCACGCGTATATTTGAGAGTGCTTCATGCAAAGCATCTGTTTCATTTTGAAAAGGGGCATTAACTGATGCCAGTCAAGTGGGTTGTGTGTGGCCCAATTAGTGGCAACGAGGGAGACTGTGGTTGGAGTCCCCTCGCTGTTTTTTACATGATTTTCGAAGTGCATAACATGCCTAAGAGGTTTAGTTTCGGCATCTCAAACTTGTTAGCTACAGAAAGTCTGCCTTTACACCATTTTGTCACTGAGGATTTTCAAGACCTTATGCCCATTGCAGTGCCCCAAGAGCCGATGGCCATTTGCCACTCCTTCTCCAAGAAAGGGGTGCCCGTGCTAACACAGCAGGTCACACACAACATCACCGCTTCCTTGAGAAACTCTGTGTGTGAAAGGGTGCATTTCACCACAGATACTTGGAACAGTAAGCATGGACAGAGGTGTTACATGTCGCTGACTGGGCACTGGGTAACTATGGTGATAGATGGAGAAGTGTCTGCTGTACAAGTCTTTCCGTCCCCACGAGTTGTGTGTTTAAATCCTTCCTCTGTATGTACAAGTTCCTCCACTGCTTCTGCCTCATCAACCTCGTGTTGTTCCTGCACCTCAGCCCAAACCCTGTGTGGTCAGGCCACCCTTCCTTGTAACTGCGCCCAAGGAATCCCACACACCTCCTTACTATGCTGGCAGCAGAGCTCAAGGCCATCAGGCGGTCAAATGTTTACTTTGAAATGTAGGGGAAATGTGAGACACCGCTGAGGAATTGTGGACGGTTAGCTCTGTAGAGTGAGACTGAGTTTCATCAATGGTTGTCTCCACTCAACCAGCAGCCAGGGAATGCCGGGTGCGACAATGATGCCAAACAGTCTGCGGCCCTTCTTCAGGGCACTGTGACACACGTGCCTTGTATGGCTCACGTGTTGAATCCGAATCTCCAGCAATTTTTAAAACACTATCCCGGCCTACATGTCCTTCTGTCGAGGGCATGGTGTAACGCCTGCCTGGATTGACACACTCATACGGGCTGTAAAGGATAGGCTAGAGAGAACCCACTCACCAAGCTGGACCCCCAGAACCCTGAAACCCTTTAATCCCTATACAGTGATGTTGAATGACACAGGGCCCAAGTTGATCAATACCTGTGGAAGGCTGCAGTTCCAGAGAATAGTAGTCATGCAGGGTCAAAACATTAATTGAGGAAGAGGAACAGAATGGGAGGGACAGGACTTAATCAGAAAACAAGCAGAAGTGAAATGCAAATTGGCCAACGAGGTAATTAAACAGCAAACAGGAAAAGTAGTCAGGTAACAAGCACACAAACTCATAAAACTAAACTGGGGGTAACAGTAACCAGAGGTTCATAGCTATGTCTGGCAGTGGTCTTCAGAGAGGAGGGGCCTAAAAAATTGTGTTGTGTCTTCCCATTGGTTGTAGCTGAATGATGGTACTTGATCTGTGAGATACCCACCACCTGCATTCAGCCTGTGGTTCTGCATCTGTCAAGGTAACGCATCCCAGTGGGTGAGCATAACCTGTGTCCACCTGCACCGCTGGCGTCGACTCCTCTCCCATCATCAGCACTATGCACGAAAGAAACACGTTGTCACCTAGCGACAGGAGTAGAAATTGACGTAGCGGACTACAGTGGTGACTTAACAGCTGTGTGCGGCAATGATGCAAACATGGCAACGTGCCTTCGTCAGGCCCATGTGACACACGTGACTTGTATGGCTGTTTAATCTGATTCTCCAGCAATTTTTAAAACAACATCCCGGCCTACATGGCCTTGTACAGCGGTCTGGCTCGCTATGTGCTCACTTCCATCGTTCGCACCCAGCAGCTCAACAACTTTCATCACTCCTGAAGTCTTAAGGTCTGGCGGTTAAACGTCAGAAATGCGATGTTCCGACATGCAGGAATTTTAATCTGCACATGTTGCAGCGTCTGTGGCAGCACCGCAGAGCCCAGCTGAAATACGTTATTATGACGTATACCCTGGGCTAACTTGATCCAGAGGTGATGCAGATCACGCTGCTGGAGTGGTGTCAGATCAAGGACATATGCACCGTTCTACACAGTTTACAAATGTCGACGCAGATGTTTAACACTGGCGATGACATTCTCAGCGTGACAATTTTGGTCATCTACATGATGGAACACACTGTAAGTATTATTCGGAGTCAGGTGTTGGTCCAAGAGGATGGTAGGAAGTACTGGAGGAGTCATATGCGGAAGGCATAACAAGATCTACAAGGTCCAGACATTCAGCGGCACCTTGTCGGCAGTCATGGTACGGTGGGGAAGAGGGATTATCAAGGGAGCATAGTATCAACAAAACAGTTGAGGAAGGTGCAGGAGCCCAGGAAGAAATGGAGGACGAACTGGCGATGGGCATGGAAGACTCAGCAGATTAGTGAGAGCTTGCTCACATTTTGGTTGTGCGAGGTTGTAGGGAGAGGGCAGAGGAAGGAGGCACGATTCTCACCTCTCCACCACCAAGACACCAAGGACTTTGTCCTCCTGGATGCTCAAGACACATGAGCGCCTTCTTGCTGCACTTCCTACAACATGACCCTCGGATTGTACGAATTACAAGTCATGCTGACTACTGGGTTGCCACACTGTTAGATCCCCGGTACAACACAAAATTTTGCGAAATAACTCCTGCCATAGAAAGGGACGCACGTATGCAGGAGTATCAGCAGAAGGTGGTACGCATTCTTACATCTGCTTTTCCACTAAACACCAGTAGTGCACAGAGTGAATCTCAACGCTTTTTCATCGATAGGAGGAAATGGTCTTACTTGTCCACATCTGAGGGACCGAGGGCTGGCTGCTGTGCTGAGACGGCGTTGAGTACGGTGTCTCTGCAGAGTTGCATTTTTGGTCTTATACAAACTGAGTTGAAAAAGGACAGATGCTGGTGGAAAGGGGAACAGGTGTGTTGGAAAGAGTAAAAAAGTTTGTGTCCGTGGGTTTGGTGGTTAAGCAACATTAACATTTGCTGAAGAAACAACATCTGGTATGGTGGGACTGGCAGATTTGGTTAAGGTGGTACATTTTATGTTACCGCTATATCAAAAATATTAAGAAGAAAAGAAAGAGAAAGGTAGATATCCCAATCGCCATTCGGTGTCCACCATGCTCATAGATGGAAAAGGAGAGGTTGGCAACTGGAAGGTTAGGTGGAGGATACAGAGCAGGTTGACTCTCAAACAAATGGTAGCCTGAACCGAGTTAGACACAACTCGGATCTGGAGACTTGGAGCCCTGTTCGCGTGACAGGGTCCACACGACCACCCAGCCCCGGAACTCCCTGTTAACAACACAGGGGCCATTGGTTACGCAGTCCGTGTGTGTATGGGACACACCTGTGGACAGCAGGCGCATCAGCAGCAGTAGGCCTGTTTATGCCACTGGGCTGCACTAGCAGGACTGGTAGGACAGGAGCTGTTCTTAAACGTTCTGCGTTACCAACTGTGGTGGCGGCCTGCATCGATGACCTATCCCTGCCTACCTCTGGCCTAAAGCCGCAATGGGTTCAACAAATGGAGGTGTGCTCTTTCGGAGCATAATAGAAGACTGGGCACCTTCTTCTTGGCTCCAGCCCCTTTTATAACCTTGGTCTGTCCCAAACCAGGGTGGACCACAATGCACCTCCTGGAGACAAAAGCAGAGTGACACGTCATGAGTGGCATAACTAGCGTCCTATTTTGAACCGCCATCTGAATGATGACCTCATGGCTGCCACAACCAAAAAACCTCAACAGTCATCATCTGACCAACAACAATGAGGTGACAAGTCATAGGGGCGGCCCTCTGCAAGCCTGTTGAGAGTAGCTTGGCCAAATTGTCAGGACACCTGATTCCCTGTGGTCTATATGGGCTCCCCACATCAGGGGCAAGGCCAAAGAGTTCATTACCCGACCTAGCCTCTGATTCAGTAAGTGCCTGAGCATGAAATACAGTTTCTGAAAAAAGACTATCCGCTTCAGCATGCTGTGTAGGCACAACACAGGACTTAGACCCGGCACGGAGTGCAAGTACCTGTGTAAAGAGGCTTTTCTCAGTCAGTGTGAAGCCCCACAGGTGTTGTGTTGGTGCATTACCTTCAGGGACTCCACGTGGAGGAAGAGTCTGGTCACACTTAGGTTGCTTCTTTATATGTATTTTCGTGATGCCACTCTCAGTATTGCGGTCAGTGGGGACCGCCACTGCAGTGTAAGGGGACACCTGGGGCTTATGTTGGGTGCAGTTAGTTTTAGTGGCCTCCCGAGAGTGAGTCAAGCACCAGGACCCTGTGTAAGTGTGTTGAGCCGCAGGTTGCAGAATGACTCAGGCACAGTCCAAACGAGCATGCGCTGTAGCCCAAAATTAAGACTTTGCCTTAGAAATGACACAGTCAGGCAGAGCATGCTCAGTTGGCGAAACACTGGAGTTAGGCTGCGGCTGGGGTAAATCGGCACACAGGAAGGAGCAACTGCGGAAACACTTCGTTCAATTGTGAGGGGAATCATTGTGGAGTTTGGTGAGGAGTATCGTAACGCCAGTAAGCAGCATCCTGTGCCACAGACCAACATTCTTCCGGTGCTGTTTATACTGTTAACCATGAGCGTAAAGTCTGTATTTATGGCAACTGGACATCACATTTCCCGGGTATGGTAGGCTGTGCCCAGACAGTAATGTGTGCACGCAACACTTTGTTTTATTATGAAAACACATATCTGTTCTGGGTAGGACAACTATATAGACAATCACACTTGCTGCCTCTGCACTGTCAAATTGTCACGTACAGTTTAAATCATAGAGGGACAGCGACACATGTTTGCATTGAATGTTGCTTTACAAGATTTGCATGACTGTGTTGCAGAGCTGTGAGGTTTGCTTTCACACTGTTATCATCTGCCTTATCTGTGAGGCTTCAGCTAACAAGGGTATTCAGGGTGGGTGATGTGTTTTGTCTATGTTTAGGTAGATAACTGGGAAGCTCTTGTAATGCGCCACTAGTAAGTTGTCTTCGCGCGCACACACATACACACACACACAAACACACAATTACTGCTGCTACGCAGAGGGCATACCAAGCAGTAGGCAACTGAATAGATTGTTCTATTATTTCAATTTAATGCATGGTTCTTATTGTTTGTTTTCAGAAAGTGAAACAATCATTTATGAACCCAACTGCATACAGTGCTTTTCATGTTGCGTAGTTTTGCTGCATACTGGGGATCACACCAAATACAAGACTTAAAATGAAGCATAAGTCGCAATGAGAATTTCACTGTGCTACAATGCGGCCTAGCGGGGCTGTGCAATCACAGCCTGCCCCATCACGTGCATCTGCCTGCTCTTCATCCTCTGTGACTGTGGGGACAGCAGTCACACATGCTTTTTCAGACTGAACTTCCACCCCATTACCCGTAAGCGGGAGTGTGATTGGCAGGTCATCACTTGTTTTGTAAGTGCAAACAGATGTTATTGTTGAGCTGTCAGACATCGAGAGAACCACCATTGGATGAAGGAAACATTATATCCAAGCCTACACCTTTGTCACAGATTGGCTGGACTACCTGCTGTTAATAATTATGTTCCACAAATCGATAGGAGTGAAGAATGCACAGGTGTTGCTGTTACGGGGGGCTGTCTGATAATAACTGAAAGGAGTATCAGACAGTCAGGGTCCACCGTGCAAAGACTTTGCTGCAGACTATGGCAGAGTGCAATACCTCTGTTAACTCACAGAAGGATATAATATGTAAGTAAAGCAATTCCTCCCTTACTTGGAGGGTGTGTGGAATGATCTCTGTTAATAATCACAGAGACAAAGGCAATGTGTGCGAAATGGCACCTACCTAGGTCCGCTCTTCTAGTGGTGCAAAAGAGACGAACAGCAGCGTAAGCCGCACAAAGCTCCTACCTGCGTTCGCTCCACTAGTGTGCGAGGACACGAACCACTAGATATGGCACCTGCCTAGGTCCGCTCTTCTAGTGGTGCAAAAGAGACGAACAGCAGCGTAAGCCGCACAAAGCTCCTACCTCTGTTCGCTCCCCTAGTGTGCGAGGATACGAACAACTGCCAGACGCAGTATAAGGAACGTTACCCTAGCGGCAACGTCCACCTACGAGTAGAATCACAAGGCCCAGCCAGACCATGTGCCTCAGGCACCTGCCTATGTCCGCTCCCCTAAGAGGTAAGGATACGGACAGCAGCCGAAGCTGTAAGGTATAAGAACGCTACCCTGCCGGTAGCGCTCACCTAGCATAGACAGAGGAATGCCTAGAGGAACGCGCACAGAGCGTCTACTCATATGCATGAACCAAGAGGACTGAGCACCATGCGGCGTGTGTCAGGGTCTTATATAGACTCTGTGCCTCATCCAAGATGGAGGACACCAGAGCCAATCCGCTGCCAGAACGACAGGAGTGACGTCATGCTGGCCTATCACCGAGCAAGACGTCACAAGCACATGACCAGCGACCAATCGGCATAGAAGGTGTCAGAGACATGTGACCTCGTGTCAGCGATGATGTCACCCGCACATGTGCAATGGCTCCAAGATTGGACTTAGTCTCCAGCGCTCGCACATGTGCAGTAGCAAGAAATCTGGACTTAGTCTCCAGCGCTCGCACATGTGCAGTAGCAAGAAATCTGGACTTAGTCTCCAGTGCTCGCAGCAACCGTAACAGTACCTCCCCCTCAAGGGCCCCCCTCCCGGCGACGCAGGTAATCGGCAACTAAGTCGGGAGCATGGACAGCCTCCTCAGGCTCCCAAGAGCGATGTTCCGGACCATAGCCCTCCCAATCTATCAAGAAGAACCTGCGCCCTCTAACCATCTTAGAACCAACTATGGCTCGTACCTCATAGCTAGAGCGAGAGGAATCAGAGGCAGGAGAGTGCACTTCACGAGCGTGAGGTAAAATAGCCGGCTTTAGCAGTGAGACATGGAATTTGTCATGAATCCTAAGATGGACAGGTAACTTCAATTGATAGACTACAGGATTTACCTGTCGAAGAACCTCATAAGGACCCAGGAAGCGAGGAGCAAATTTGACAGAGCTCACTCTAAGTCTCACGTGTTTTGCAGAGAGCCACACAAAGTCCCCTGGAGAAAAGACAGGAGCCGGGCGACGAAACCGATCGGACACCGTCTTCATACGGTCCTTAGCTGCTTGGATCGACTCTTGAGTCCGATCCCAAACCTCTCTGGCATTAGTTGCCCAGTCGGCCACAAGAGGAGGAGGTGCAGCAGCGGGAAACGGTACTGGTACCCTAGGGTGTTGCCCATTATTGAGTACGAACGGTGTCTGCCCAGTGGCCTCAGCCAGCGAATTGTTAAGGGCAAATTCTGCCCAGGGTAGGAGGGAGGACCAGTTATCGTGGTTCTCAGCAACAAAGTGTCGAAGGTATATAATCATAGATTGATTGGTACGTTCAACCAAACCATTAGTCTCCGGATGGTATGCCGAAGAGAGATTCAACTCAATTTGCAGAAGGCTACAAAGATCTCGCCAGAAACGGGAAGTAAATTGCGGGCCTCTATCACAAATGATACGATCTGGCATCCCGTGAAGCCTAAAGACATGCTTGAGGAATAGTTTGGCTAGTACCCTGGAAGATGGGATTCTCGATAACGGTACGAGATGAACCATCCGGGAGAAATGGTCCGTAATGACCCACACAAATCTATGTCCCTGTGAACATGGAAGATCACCCACAAAGTCCATGCCTACCACCTCCCATGGTCTATCTGGCACTGGTAAAGGATGCAAGAGCCCAGCCGGTCTCTGCCGTAATGGACGGTTGCGAGCACACGAGTAGCAGGAACTGACATATCTCTTGACGTGGCTGGCTAAGTGTGGCCACCAATACCACCTCTCCAGTAACTCTCGTGTCCGCCTAATACCAAAATGCCCACCCACCTTTGAGGTGTGGGCCCATGACAGTATATCATTCTGTCGATCAGGCGGAACAAAGGTCTTGCCCGGTGGGATTTGGTCTAACGTCACAGGGGAGAGCGTATGAAAAACCCTGGAGGGAAGGATAAGACGAGGTTCGTCAATCTCTTCCTGGGTAGAAAGCATAGAGCGAGACAGGGCGTCTGCCTTGTTATTCTTACTCCCAGACAGATAGTTGATGGAGAAGTGAAAGCGGGAGAAAAACAAGGACCAGCGGGCTTGGCGAGGATTCAGACGCTGAGCGGTTTGTAAGTACGTCAGATTCTTATGGTCTGTATAGACCTGGAAAGGATGTTTCGCTCCTTCCAGCAAGTGACGCCACTCCTCCAAGGCTAATCTCAAGGCGAGCAGTTCCCTATCCCCAATGGTATAGTTTCTCTCTGCCGGTGAAAAGGTTTTAGCAAAGAAGAAACACGGCCTTTTTCTACCTGCACCGTTCTTTTGATACAAGACCGCACCAGCACCCACTGAAGAGGCATCAACCTCTAAGAGGAAGGGCTTACTCTCATCGGGTCTTTGAAGAACGGGAGCAGTTGAAAAGTGTCTTTTTACTGCCTCAAAAGCCTGAGATGTCTCAGTAGACCAGGCTTTGGGATTAGCACCTTTCTTAGTCAAGGCCACCAAAGGGGCCACCAAAGTAGAAAAATGGGGTATGAACTGCCTGTAATAATTTATGAATCCTAAGAAGCGTTGCACCGCCTTCAAGGAATGAGGTTCGGACCATTGCAGGACAGCAGAGAGCTTCGCAGGATCCATAGCCAGACCCTCTTGTGAGATAATGTAACCCAAAAAAGGCAATGAGGACTGCTCGAATACACATTTCTCGAGTTTAGCAAACAATGAGTGCTCCCTTAAACGGGAAAGGACACGAACGACATCCTGACGATGAGTCTCCAGATCAGGAGAAAAAATCAGGATGTCGTCCAGATACACCACTACTGAGGATAACAGTAAATCCCTGAACACATCGTTTACGAAGTCCTGAAATACTGCGGGTGCATTACATAACCCAAAAGGCATGACGAGGTATTCATAGTGACCGTCTCGGGTGTTAAAAGCGGTCTTCCATTCGTCACCCTTTCGAATTCGTACCAAGTTATACGCACCCCGCAGATCCAACTTCGTAAAAACTTGAGCTCCTCTCAGTCTGTCAAAGAGCTCCGAAATTAAAGGTAATGGGTATTTGTTCTTTATTGTGATTGCGTTGAGACCCCTGTAATCTATGCAGGGACGCAAATCACCCTCTTTCTTCCGAACAAAGAAAAACCCAGCTCCCGCGGGAGAGACAGACTTACGAATGAACCCCTTCTCTAAGCTCTCTCTTATATAGGTCGACATGGCCTCCGACTCAGGTATCGACAGGGTGTAAACCCTGCCTTTAGGTGGAACCGAACCTGGGATAAGGTCTATGGCACAGTCATACGGCCTATGGGGTGGAAGAACCTCAGCACCCTGTTTGGAGAACACGTCAGCGAAATCCAAATAGGGTGTAGGTATGGGAGAGAGATCAGTTGATGCAACCGCAACGACCTTAGGTGGTAAGGGAAGACATCGGGACTGACATTTCGAACCCCAACTAATAATGCTGTCAGACTCCCAGTCAATGTGAGGAGCATGAGTCCGAAGCCATGGAAGACCCAGAAGGACGTCGTCTATACCCTCAGGCAAAACAAGAAAAGAAATCTCCTCTATGTGACCCTGAGACAGGGAAAGGCGCAAGGGAACTGTCCTCAATGTAATGGAGTCAGACAACATAGTTCCATTAACAACACGGACAGGAATAGGCGCCTCTAACATGATAGAGGGAATATTGTGTCCCTTTACAAATCCTGAGGACACAAAAATCCCGTCAGCTCCGGAATCCACAAAAGCCATAATAGGCCATGTATTCTCAGATAACGAGAGCTGACCTGGGATACAACACTTAGAGGGTGCAGAAGACGTCTCTAGTAACCCCCCTCTAATGGTTACTAGGCCAGGGAGTTTCCCTGACGACTAGGACACTTGTTGGCATAGTGCCCAGCTTGACGACATACGTAACATATAGGAGGACCAGACTTGCGTAGTCTGGAGGACGTATGACCTAACTCCATAGGAGTGGGAGATGTTTCAGATGCTGAGGAAGATGGTAGTGGACCCTCAACAACTGGAATAGCCCGATGCTTAGGGCGTGAGGAAGAGACCTCGAGTCTACGTTCCTTATGGCGTACATCGATCCTCGTTGCTACTGTGATCAAGTCCTCCAGAGAAGCAGGGACCTCACGAGTAGCAAGGGCATCCTTGACATAGCCTGCCAACCCTCTCCAGAAGATAGGAATCAACACCTTCTCTGGCCAATCTAGTTCTGCCACCAGAGTTCTAAAAGCAATGGCATAAGAACTAGTGGATAACGAACCCTGAGATAGATCTAACAGTCTCAGGGCCGCATCATGGGTAACCTGCGGACCCATGAATACCGCCTTAAGAGCATCAAGAACGTCTTGATGTCTCAGAGTAACCACATCAGAGCGCTCCCATAGGGGAGTCGCCCATTCTAAGGCTTTGTCCTGAAGTAAGGAGATGATAAAGCCTACTCTGGACCTCTCCGTAGAGAAGCGAGAAGAGTTGACCTCTAGGTGTATCTGACACTGACTAATGAAACCACGACATGATCTGGCATCGCCAGAATATCTGTTTGGCAGAGCAAGTCGAGGATCATGTGCAGATGTCACCATGGTCTGAGGTTTATCCTCTATACTCTTGAGCCGTGACTCAAGTACTTGTATGTAACGGTGTAACTGCTGATATTCTGCCATAACTGCCAGACCCTTGGCTCAGTCCTAATGTTACGGGGGGCTGTCTGATAATAACTGAAAGGAGTATCAGACAGTCAGGGTCCACCGTGCAAAGACTTTGCTGCAGACTATGGCAGAGTGCAATACCTCTGTTAACTCACAGAAGGATATAATAAGTAAGTAAAGCAATTCCTCCCTTACTTGGAGGGTGTGTGGAATGATCTCTGTTAATAATCACAGAGACAAAGGCAATGTGTGCGAAATGGCACCTACCTAGGTCCGCTCTTCTAGTGGTGCAAAAGAGACGAACAGCAGCGTAAGCCGCACAAAGCTCCTACCTGCGTTCGCTCCACTAGTGTGCGAGGACACGAACCACTAGATATGGCACCTGCCTAGGTCCGCTCTTCTAGTGGTGCAAAAGAGACGAACAGCAGCGTAAGCCGCACAAAGCTCCTACCTCTGTTCGCTCCCCTAGTGTGCGAGGATACGAACAACTGCCAGACGCAGTATAAGGAACGTTACCCTAGCGGCAACGTCCACCTACGAGTAGAATCACAAGGCCCAGCCAGACCATGTGCCTCAGGCACCTGCCTATGTCCGCTCCCCTAAGAGGTAAGGATACGGACAGCAGCCGAAGCTGTAAGGTATAAGAACGCTACCCTGCCGGTAGCGCTCACCTAGCATAGACAGAGGAATGCCTAGAGGAACGCGCACAGAGCGTCTACTCATATGCATGAACCAAGAGGACTGAGCACCATGCGGCGTGTGTCAGGGTCTTATATAGACTCTGTGCCTCATCCAAGATGGAGGACACCAGAGCCAATCCGCTGCCAGAACGACAGGAGTGACGTCATGCTGGCCTATCACCGAGCAAGACGTCACAAGCACATGACCAGCGACCAATCGGCATAGAAGGTGTCAGAGACATGTGACCTCGTGTCAGCGATGATGTCACCCGCACATGTGCAATGGCTCCAAGATTGGACTTAGTCTCCAGCGCTCGCACATGTGCAGTAGCAAGAAATCTGGACTTAGTCTCCAGCGCTCGCACATGTGCAGTAGCAAGAAATCTGGACTTAGTCTCCAGTGCTCGCAGCAACCGTAACAGTTGCACCTTGCTTGGCATCAAAGGAACAATATCTTAGTATTCCAGACAATTTTATGATGGTAGAAAAAGAGTCAGCTCTTTGGGCAAATAAAATAGCGTGGCAAAAGTGGGCAGGTGCGTACAGTGGCCGTGTTCTGTGGGTACCAGGACAGTAAGTGAAGCCTCACTTTTTATTCCTCCAAATGATGAAATGCAAGGAATTCCATCAATTTGCTATAAAAATAGAGTAGCTAAATGAGCAGGAGGGTGTAATACAGAGGTGCTGTAAATAGTTTGGCACCAGTGGGGCACAAATAGAGTACAACAGCCACTTTTTGGATGCCACTAAATGGCAGCATTTTTTTGCTATTATTATAGCTTATTAAAAACAGAGCAGGAGGGTGTAATGCAGAGGTGCTGTAAATAGCTTGGCACCTGTGGAGCACAAATGGAGAACAACAGCCACTTTTTGTATGCCACCAAGTGGCAGCATTTTTTGATATTATTATAGCTTTTAAAAACAGAGCAGGAGGGTGTAATGCAGAGGTGCTGAAAATAGATTGGCACCTGTGGGGCACAAATGGAGTACAACAGCCACTTTTTGTATGCCATTAAGTTGCAGCATTTTTTGCTATTATTATAGCTTTTAAAAACAGAGCAGGATGGTGTAATGCAGAGGTGCTGTAAATAGCTTGGCACCTGTGGGGCACAAATGGAGTACATCAGCCACTTTTTGTATGCCACCAAGTGGCAGCATTTTTTGATATTATTATAGCTTTTAAAAACTGAGCAGGAGGGTGTAATGCAGAAGTTCTGTAAATAGCTTGGCACCTGTGGGGCACAAATGGAGTACAACAGCCACTTTTAGTATGCCACTAAGTTGCAACATTTTTTGCTATTATTATAGCTTTTAAAAACAGAGCAGGAGGGAGAAATGCAGAGGTGCTGTAAATAGCTTGGCAGCTGTGGGGCACAAATGGAGTACATCAGCCACTTTTTGTATGCCACTAAGTTGCAGCATTTTTTGCTATTATTATAGCTTTTAAAAACAGAGCAGGAGGGTGTACTGCAGAAGTTCTGTAAAAAGCTTGGCACCTGTGGGGCACAAATGGATTACAACAGCCACTTTTTGTATGCAGCTAAGTTGCAACATTCTTTGCTATTATTATAGCTTTTAAAAACAGAGCAGAAGGGAGTAATGCAGAGGTGCTGTAAATAGCTTGGAACCTGTTGGGCACAAATGGAGTACAACAGCCACTTTTTGGATGGCACTAAGTTGCAGCAATTTTTGCTATTATAATGGCTTAGTAACAATGAGTTTGAGTGTGCAATGCAGAGGTGCTGCACATAGGTTTGCACCAGTGGGACACTAATGGAAATCAAACAGACACTTTTAGGATGCCACTAAGTTTACTCAGTGTTTGCTAGTAAACTTAGTGGCTTAGTAACAATGTGGCTTGTGGCTTAGTGGCTTAGTAACAATGAGTTTGAGTGTGCAAAGCAAAGGTGCTGTACATAGATTTGCACCAGTGGGACACTAATGGAAGTCCAACAGCCACTTTTAGGATGCCACTAAGTTTACTCAGTGTTTGCTAGTATAATGGCTTAGTAACAATGAGCTTGAGTGTGCAAAGGGCAGGAGGGTACAGTGGCAGGGTTGTGGGTCTGGGTAGAGGAAAGGAAGCCTCCCTTTCTATCCCTCCTAATGGGGAAATGCAGCGAGGAAATCCCTGACCTTAGCTACACAGACGCTGTCATCTTGTGTAGCTGTTAAAATCTGTTTTCACGGACCTGACTGTCACCTATGGCTCTAAACCTGCCGGTATTAGCCCTTAAAAGGACTAATAGAAACTTATATCCCCATTCTGTATAGCGCTGTGTATGAAGCGTACACAGCAGTATCGGAGACAGGAGCTACGCCAGCAGTGACTGTCACCAAGTTGCAGAAGGCAGATAATGGCGTGCTGGAGGAAAATGTCCGTTTTTATAATGCATGGACATGTGACATGGACATCCTATCACACATGCCGTTGCTTCTCTGGCTAAAAGTCCACTTAGCTGTGTGTGTGTCTGGGATTGGCTGACATGCTGGCCCGCCCCACTACACGCGCGCGCTTAGGGAAGGAAGACAAGGAAAAAAAAAATAGCGATCGCCATTATCCAAACAGCAGTGATCTGAATGCGCTGTTCCTGCACACTATACGCTGAAATTTCATAATAGTGTGAGTCACAGAGTGCTGCTAGAACCGTTCTCAAACCTATCTAGAACTATCGAGCTTTAGCTAAAAGCTCGAGTTCTAGTTCGATCTAGAACAGCCCCCAAAATCACTCGAGCCGCGAACTGGAGAACCTCGAACCGCGAACCGTGCTCAACTCTATTCCTAACCCATGGTCTCACCCTAACTCTAGCCTTAACCCAGGACTCAAACCTAATCTTCACCTCTGGCCTAACCCAAACCTAAACCTTAAATTCTGGGATAACTACACTTTAACTGCTGGACTATCCTTATTTCTAGCTCATGGTCTGACCCTAACTCCTGTTTTAACTCTATTACTAACCCATGTTCTAACCCTAACCCTAGCCTTAACCCAAGACCCAACCCTAATCCTCACCACTGGCTTAACCTAAACCTTAAGTTCTGGCTTAACCCAAGTTTAACTACTGGAATAACCCTATTTCTAGCTCCTGATCTGACCCCAACTCCTGTTTTAACTCTATTCCTAACCCATGGTCTAACCATAACCCTAGCAATAACTTAGGACCGAACCCTAATCCTCACCTCTGGCTTAATTTAAAACTTAAATTCTGGCTTAACCTAAGATAACTGCTGGACTAACCCTATTTCTAGCTCCTGGTCTGACCCTAACTCCTGCTTTAACTCTATTCCTAACTTATGGTGTAACCCTAACCCTAGCCTTAATCCAGGACTCAATCCTAATCCTCACCTCTGGCCTAACCCAAACCTAAACCTTAAATTCTGAGATAAACTAACTTTAACTGCTGGACTAACCCTATTTTTAGCTCCTGGTCTGATTCTAAATCCTTTTTTAACTCTATTACTAACCCATGGTCTAACCTAACCCTAGCCTTAAGCTTGTACCCAACCCTATTCCTCACCTCTGGCTTAACCTAAACCTTAAATTCTGGGATAACCTAACTTTAACTGCTGGACTAACCATATTTCTAGCCCCTGGTCTGAACCTAACTCCTGCTTTAACTCTATTCCTAACCCTTGGTGTAACCCTAACCATAGCCTTAACCCAGGACCCAACCCTAATCCTCACCTCTGACTTAACCAAAACCCCAAATACTGGGATAACCTAACTTTAACTGCTGGACAAAAGCTATTTCTAGCACCTGGTCTGACCCTAACTATTGTTTTAACTCTATTACTAACCCATGGTCTAACCCTATCCCTAGCCTTAACCCAGGACCCAACACTACTTCTCACTTCTTGCTTAATCTAAACCTTAAATTCTGGCTTAACCTAGGTTAAACTGCTGGACTAACCCTATTTCTAGCCCCTAGTTTAAAACTAACTCCTGTTTTTACTCTATTCCTAACCCATGGTCTAACCCTAACCCTAGCCTTAACCCAGGGCCCAACCCTAATCCTCACCTCTGGCTTAACCTAAACCTTAAATACTGGGATAACTTATCTTTAACTGCTGGACTAGCCTATTTCTATCTCCTGGTCTGACCCTAACTCCTGTTTTAACTCTTTTCCTATCCCATGGTCTAACCCTAACCTTAACCCAGGACCCAACCCTAATCCTCACCTCTGACTTAACCTAAACCCTAAATACTGGGATAACCTAACTTTAAGTGCTGGACTAACCCTATTTCTAGCTCCTGGTCTGACCCTAACTCCTGTTTTAACTCGAATCCTAACCCATGGTCTAACCCTAACCCTAGCCTTAACCCAGGACCCAACTCTAATCCTCACCTCTTGCTTAATCTAAACCTTAAATTCTGGCTTAACCTAGGTTAAACTGCTGGACTAACCTGATTTCTAGCCTCTAGTTTTAAACTAACTCCTGTTTTTACTCTATTCCTAACCCATGGTTTAACTCTAACCCTAGCCTTAACCCAGGACTCAACCCTAATCCTCACCTCTGGCTTAACCCAAACCTAAACCTTAAATACTGGAATAACCTATCTTTAACTGCTGGACTAACCCTATTTCTAGTTCCTGGTCTGACCCTAACTCCTGCTTTAACTCTATTCCTAACTTATGGTGTAACCATAATCCTAGCCTTAACCCAGGACCCAACCCTAATCCTCACCTCTGACTTAACCTTAACCCCAAATACTGGGATAACCTAACTTTAACTGCTGGACAAAAGCTATTTCTAGCACCTGGTCTGACCCTAACTATTGTTTTAACTCTATTACTAACTCATGGTCTAACCCTGACCCTAGCCTTAACCCAGGACCCAACCCTAATCCTCACCTCTGACTTAACCTTAACCCCAAATACTGGGATAACCTAACTTTAACTGCTGGACAAAAGCTATTTCTAGCACCTGGTCTGACCCTAACTATTGTTTTAACTCTATTACTAACCTATGGTATAACCCTATCCCTAGCCTTAACCCAGGACCCAACACTACTTCTCACTTCTTGCTTAATCTAAACCTTAAATTCTGGCTTAACCTAGGATAAACTGCTGGACTAACCCTATTTCTAGCCCCTAGTTTAAAACTAACTCCTGTTTTTTCTCTATTCCTAACCCATGGTCTAACCCTAACCCTAGCCTTAACCCAGGGCCCAACCCTAATCCTCACCTCTGGCTTAACCTAAACCTTAAATACTGGGATAACTTATCTTTAACTGCTGGACTAGCCTCTTTCTATCTCCTGGTCTGACCCTAACTCCTGTTTTAACTCTTTTCCTAACCCATGGTCTAACCCTAACCCTAGCCTTAACTAAAGACCCAACTCTAATCCTCACCTCTTGCTCAATCTAAACTTTAAATTCTAGCTTAACATGGTTGAACTGCTGGACTAACCCTATTTCTAGCTCGTGGTCTGACCGTAACTCCTGTTTTTACTCTATTACTAACACATGGTCTAATCCTAACCCTAGCCTTAACCCAGGACCCGACCCTAATCCTCACCTCTGACTTAACCTAAACCTTAAATACTGGGATAATCTAACTTTAAGTGCTGGAATAACCCTATTTCTAGCTCCTGGTCTGACCCTAACTCCTGTTTTAACTCGAATCCTAACCCATGGTCTAACCCTAACCCTAGCCCTAACCCAGGACTCAACCCTAATCCTCACCTCTGGCTTAACCCAAACCTAAACCTTAAATACTGGAATAACCTATCTTTAACTGCTGGACTAACCCTATTTCTAGTTCCTGGTCTGACCCTAACTCCTGCTTTAACTCTATTCCTAACTTATGGTGTAACCCTAACCCTAGCCTTAATCCAGGACTCAACCCTAATCCTCACCTCAGGCCTAACCCAAACCTAAACCTTAAATTCTGGATTAACCTAATTTTAACTGCTGGACTAACCCTATTTCTAGCTCCTGGTCTGATCCTAAATCCTTTTTTAACTCTATTACTAACCCATGGTCTAACCTAACCCTAGC